>NC_072013.1:24565263-24885084 GCF_027791375.1 Indicator indicator
GCTTCAGGGGGACATTGCTGGCTCATGCTGAGTTTTTCATCAACTGACACCCCCAAGTCCTTCTCCTCAAGACCACTCTCAAGCCATTCTCTGCCCAGCATACATTTGTGCTTGGAATTGCCCCGATCCGGGTGCAGGACCTTGCAGTTGGCCTTGTTGAATTTCATGAGGTTGGCACTGGCACACCACTCCAGCCTGTCCAGGTCCCTCTGGATGTCATCCCTTCCTTCCATTGTATCAGTTGGGCTATGCAGCTTGGTGTTACCCACAAACTTGGTGAGGGTGCACTCAATCTTACTGACCAGATCACTGACAAAGAAGTTAAACAACAGTGGTCACAGTACTGACCCCTGAGAGATGCCACTTGTCACTGATCTCTGTTTGGACATAGAGCCATTGACCACAACATTCTGAGTGCAACCATCCAGCCATTTCCTTATCTAGTGAGTGGTCCATCCCTCAAGTTCATGTTGTTTCAATTTAGTGACCAGGATGTCATGCAGGACAATGTCAAATGCTTTACATAATTCCAGGTAGATGACATCAGTTGCTCTTCCCTTATCCACTAATGCTGTAACTCCATCATAAAAGGCCACCAGATTCATCAGACATGATTTGCCCTTGGTGAAGCCATGTTGTTTACCATCAGTCACGTCTTCTTCATTTTCCATTTGCCTTGGCAAAGCCTTCAGGAGAGTCTGCTCCATAATCTTACCAGACACAGAGGTGAGAATGACTGGCCTATAGTTTTCAGGATCTTCATTTTCTTTTTCCTTTTTGAAGATGGAGGTTATGTTTCCCCTTTTCCAGTCAGCAGGAACTTCACCAGACTGCCGCAGCCTTTCAAATATGACGGATAGCGGCTTGTCAACTCCATCTGACAGCATGAGCCCCCTTACTTCAGGAGCTGGCAGAGTCTGAGCTCTCTGCCACATGAGCTGCAGAGCTGCTGAACTTACTGACTTACCTTTGAGCTGGGAGAGAGAATTCTCCCTGCCCATACCAACTGCCTCACCACACCCTGTTCTCTCACCCTGTTCCCCCCACTCTGGGTTGCTGGCACTCCCCTGACGGTGTTTAAATAGCCTGCAGTTGCCCTACACAGATCAACATACACAGAGATATGAGACTGAAAATCCACATTACATCATTTGCATGGCTTTCCCACTGCTGCAAGAGGCCAGTGATAGTGTAATTTCCAGTCCCCTGTGTTTCACCCCACCATACTGACATGGCTCCAGAGGCACATCTGCCACACACCATCTGGAGGCTAAAAATCGTAATTACAGATTGGCTTCCAAGATATCCTGAGACCTCTCAAATAACAGCTGGGCACGTTTAAGACACAAGACCAAACCTCAGCCATTTCTCCACTTGACATTCATGGCAGGTATCTCTGGCTAAACTAAAGCAGGAACATCTGACACACCTGCACTGCCAAAGGAGTTGTTATATAGGGTGGGGTATGTTAACAACAAAAGGGTTGTCATCTTCATTGCTGATATGGCAGACAAGTTATTTAGGAGAGGAGGTGAGAGAAGAGAGATCAGCTTTTGTATAGACACCTAAACGAATCACGTTTTCAGAAATGTTCAGCACCTAGCAAATCCTGTTACCACTTCTAGACGATCTGAGTATGAATCCATTCCCTCCCCACAATAGAGCAGGGAGCTGGTTTAGCCACTAGCCCTGGTAAAGCTCAGTATATACAGATGCCACATCACACCGTAAAAAGGTCAGTTTTGAAAGTTTTTTGCAACCTCTGAACGCTGGAGCCAGCTAGCAATAGTGAGGGGTTTGCTACAGCAAAAGGAACCCAAAAGGGTCCTAGGAGAGAGTTAATCATCCTCTGAAGCTGTTTCAGAAAAATACCCTGGGGAGGAACTCTGCAGGAGCACAAAGAGGAGCATTAAATTTTTATTAGCTTCAGTTCAGGCTGAATAGAGCAGGCCTCCCAAATACATGGTGATAAAACATTTACAATGCATCACCATGTTTTCTTCCTAAACAGAAAAGCATTTATGCAGCACTAGAACATTCAGCACTGCTACATGATGTGGAAGCTTCATAAGAGGTTTCAGCGTTTTCTGACCTGTTCCTCTCTTACAGGAATGCAGGAAATACCATCAAAGCAAGAGGTGTGCAAATCTTGGCAGGGGAGGCAACAGATACAGGCAAGGCAAAAGAAAGAGTCCTTATAATGCATTCATCTGCTGCCAGTGTCAGGATGTAGCTCATCTTTCCATTGCTTCCCACTCCTCAGCAAAGCAGAGGAAGTGCTATATAAAGAATCAGACACTAACCCAGCTCCCGAGAGCTGCACAGCACACTGGCAGTGTTCCTCTGCCGCCTTCATCGCAAGCATTCTGCCAGTGTTCATCACTCACAGCAAGTTTTTCCCCGCCAAGGAGAAAGATGTGTTCCTTGAGGACCCAAAATTGGGTAATTTGTAAGGATGTTTCTAAATATCAAGCAAATTAAAAAAGGAACCACTACTTTTTCCATTCCTGAACAAGCACATTATCTTTACTGTCATGACTTTAGTTGAGTTGAGACTTTTGAAACTCAAATTGATAAGAGAGCATTAAAAGCCACATTCCAACAAAGGATTTAAACAAGCAACTATTTCATTTAATTTCAGAGAGAATATTTAGTCTCTTAGCTGTACACATCTATTTAGTGGGCAGGAAATAATGGTATGGAGTGCTGTTTGCATGCTCCATGGCTATATGACAACAAATGCTTTGGAGTCAACAAGGTCTGAAAATGGCACAAACTGAAAATCAATTTAATATATCCAATCTTGACATAGCATGGAATCATTGGCTTTTAAGGCAGCTGCCTTGAAGCTTGCTTCTTTGAATGAATGGGTCTCAGTGGTATTTTCTGCACAAGTTTTTAATGGGGAGCTTCCAAGTTCAGTAATAGTTACATGTTCACTGAGGTCTCCTTGGCTGTTACCAGTCTTCATAGCTAACTACACTTCAGGTGGACAAAATGGGTAAATGGCAGCAAAATATAAGCTTTCATGCTCAAAACTTAGTTTATATCAGGAAAAAGAAGACTGCACTGATTTTTATGATGAATGAGGCACTCCCTAGCCCTGATTCCTACTAATTTTATCCTGGGTAACCATTTAGGTCTACACAAAGGGAAAGTCAAAGAGCTGTAAAATACCTTCTGGATCCTATGGATCCCACTTTGTACAAGTGGGACCCGAGTCCTTCATGTCTATATTTGCCTCCCCCCACCCTTTGCATGCGTAAACACAACTGTGAAAATGTATATTAACATTTTTTTTCCTCTTGCTTCCCAGACTCAGGGGACCATCACATGCAGATAAATCAGAAACTCCAAGCTGGACTGCAGTCTTAGATAAAATATATAACACAACAGATCTGCCATGATACAGCAAGTTCCAAGAAGAAGCAGATGTACATTGTGATATTAATTTATTCTAATATTTTTTGAAAGGAAGAGATCAGGAGATATTGATAAGTATGACAGGTACTGACTGAGATTTAAAATCTTTGACATTACCATATGTGCCTGGAAATAACTGTCAGTGCTATTAGCTGCTGTCATTGATGACAGCATGTAAATGACTATCTAATCTGCATACACAATTAAATAATTAGATGCCATATCTAAAAGCAGTTATTTATAAGTGTGAAATGAGAAAAAAAATATGCCTTGTCTTCATAGTGTAACATCTCACAAAGTAGATACTCTTGAACATAGAGATACAGATCTTTGTTACTGTGTGCCACATCTAATGTTAAAAAAGATATTTTAAAATCACAATCAGTATTTCATATTATTTATTTTCCCCTGTTGTGCACTGAATCAGTAATGCCTACATCTAGCTGGCAGGAAGCTATAGCTGCTGTCCACAAAATGCCTGTCAATTCTTGGAGCTCATTATGAACAAAACGAGACAGGAAAATACTCCATCCTGCTGAAGGCTTGTCCACTGCGTTCAATGAAGACTTGATCTATTCTTACAAGCAGCTGACCCAGATTCTCTGCCTGAATGAGAGCTTTCCCAGCATTGAGACTGTTTAGAGTCAGAAATTCATGAATCATTATCATGAGAGAGGGGGACGAGGGTGAGGAAAAGAGGATATAATCTTAAGGGAAAGCGATGGCATCCTTCAGTCATGAAAGAGTTTTATCTGTGTCAGCACAAAGCTGGCTCCGAAAGGCCTCTGGTCTCTTTTCAGACTCTGGAAAGGACTGCAGACCTCATTTCAGCACAAGCAGCAGGCCAGGCAGCCATGGCTCCATGGACAGGCTGAGATGTGCCAAAGCTATAGAGGACAGGATCCCACAGCAGGGTGCCTGCTTGCTGCTCCAGAGCCACCCACAGCTTTCCAGCAGCTCAGAGGCAGCTCCTGCCCCTGGGCTGCCGGCAGAGAGGTTATGCTGGTTCACATCATGCCAAGAAGAAACTATCCAGGAAGGTCTGCTGAGCCTTACGCTCAGCAGTGCTAGGTCACAAGGGGATCTGGCTGCAAACAGAGCGCACATCCATCACCCCTCGGAAGCTAGGGAGGCCTGGATGAGGCAATGCCATGTCCCATTGGTGAACCACACAGGATACATCTCCATCAGCCAGTTCTCCATGAGATGGAAAGCACATCCTTTGCCATTTAATCATGTAATAATGATGGTGGTATGTGGCTCAGATGGACAAAAAGGCTGCTCAGCCCTGGAGTACAGACCTTTGGTTTCTGCCTCTGATCAGTTTTGGCTACAATCCCACTCCTCGTTTTCCTGAAGATCCTAGTGGGCCCCTTCATAAGCCAGATCCAGTAACCTTTCATATTAACCAATATTACTCACCAGACCAATGACCATGGGCCAATCCTTGATGACTGTTGTCACTGCTGTCCTGACACTTGTAGGTCAGCACCTCAGCAGCATCTCCCCAGACAGAATGAGAAGGAGTTGGCAAACAGAGGCTAATGCAAGATGCTCCTCTGATGGAGACAGAAAGCTAAATTCTTATACATAAATTCAGGTCCTCTGATCAAAGAGATATTTTGCCCTTTCTCCAGACATGAACATCCTGGACTGAGTCTACAGAAAAAGACTTGTGCTCATGCAGATCTGCACTGACTGTACCACACAGGCAAAACACACATGTCCAGCCCACACAGAAGGCAAGCAACTGCTGTGGACCATGCTGCCAATGAGCATTCCCCCTTCCCCTCTTCCCTGAAACTCCAGAGAAGCTGCTGAGAGGAGAATATGCGATCTAATTAACTACCTCTCAATTCACATCTGGTTCAGCAAATGCAAACACTGCATCAGGCAACTGGGTTTTCCTCACCAACTTATTTTTTGCATGTTGACAACCCATAAACTAGGTCAGTACTATTCCTACCAAAACATTCGCTAGGGGTGCTATTTTTAGAAAATCATGTGATTGTGTGACTTTTATTTATGAGAGCACAGAAAGATCCACTGCATATTTTCTTGTCTGTCTTGCTTGGGGTGGTTTGTTTTTTTACTTCTTTGGGTGGGTTACTGAGATCTCAGGCTTCTTGTCAAAAGGCAAAGTCAGACTTAATCAAGAGGTCCTGCAAGTTGCATGCCCTGACAGTCAATAAAACAGCAGTGAGTAAACCAAACAGACAAGAGCATGAAGACACTAAGAAAAGCCAAGACAGTGAAGCAGGTAACAAGGGAAAAGGATACGGAGCAGAAATGTCATTAGGGGGTTATGGGAAGTGGGAATCTGGCAAAGTCTGAAGAATGATAGAAGCCACTGCACTTCAATCTCTAAAACTGCTGAAAGGATAAACCCAAAATCTCAGCAACTAGACAAGTTCAGCAACAGAAAACCTGTACAGAGATTCAGATTTTTTTTCTGAGACCTCTTCTTAACTCCTTGGTGCAAACAAAACAATTTGAGGCAACAAAACTCTGCACCAGCTTTTCATTCAGCAGATTAGTGGTCACAACCCTGATAGATATCTGTCACACAACCAAGCCAAGGTGGATCACCTCAAGGGTGAAAGGTCCCCTACGGCAAGTACCTAGCAAGGACTGTCTGAGTCCAGATTTACCTGCCCAGTTTTCATCTGGCTTGTCTGGGGAATCCATAGTCTTTGCCCAGTGTGTGAGTTAACAGGCAATTCATATTCTGGTGATGTGGATCCTTTTATTAAACTTGCATGGCCAGTGTGAAGAAGTCTGTCTGGTGATAATCCAGACTGCTTCTATAACCAGAATAAAGGCATGGGCAGTGCCCACCTTCTCAAGCAAATGCAGACATCTAAGATAGCAGCACACCAGCACTGCCTAATTCTCTCCATCAACAACAGAAGGAAATCAGAATGAATAGCTCAGACATCCTCATATATGCATCGTAGAGCAGATGAACCACAGCATAAATTTCTAAAAATTAACCACCACAAAAGGTGTCAGAAACTAGCCTCCAGGCCCACAGGTCAGACTTTCCACTCACATGAAAATATTCAGATATAGATGATGTGCAAGGATAAGCCGAATGGTTGATGATTCACCTGTCTTTATGGAATGCATATTTGGCAAAGGCCCCAGTAAAAGCTGCTTGCTGGGGGAAGTCATCCCAGCAGTGAGCCCTGCATGGGAATCCTGCTTGATTGCTTCTCCAGGACACCACCACTAGAACAGAGCTTCTGCAGTGCTGGGAGACACTGCTAGCTCTTGGCTTCAAAACTGTGCAAGGATTTTGCTGCTGAGAAGATGAAAGTATGGAGACAGTCTGCTTCTGCCATGGGCAAAAGGGAAGGGTTTGAGCTTGCTGCAAGGGCCTGGTGCTTGTTGACACCTTTTTTGCCTCTGCTCCTGCTCCAGAACTGCTGCCTCAGGAACTGGGGCCTTCCTGGGGTTCCAGTCACCTCTTTGGCAATGTATTAATATGTTGTATACACTCAAATTTGGAAAAACTGTTTTCATCTGAACTTTGTAACTGATCTCAAGGCTTGAAGCTCTCATCCCAGGTGGCCTGCCTTCCCTGAGTTAACTGTTGGTACTGTCTAGGTTACTCCCACCCAATAAAACCATTTTCCTGCAAATAGAAACAGCACAATTTAACGGGAAAGGCTAGGCCCTCTTACATGTGGCATAGCCACTGTGTGTCAGGGGCAGTGAGTGAGAACCATATATAGGGGTGCTCAGGGGTGTATTAAGAACATGGAACATATCCTGCAAACTTGCTGGAATGGCCTGGGTGACACAAGCTGGCTGGAGGGTTAGCCAAGTGTCACTGTGTCATCATCTAAATGCCATGAGTCTAGCACTGCTCCCAGGAAAACCAGTGGTTTGGCATAAACTTCATGAAGACAGTTTCTTATACCCCAAACCTCCCAAATTTTTTTTTGTCCCTCACGGAAGACTTGCACATGGATCACTCCTGCTACCTTATAAGCTGCAACACATCATATGCGATGTTACACTGAATTCTCTGTAACCATATTCTTCTGGGGATTGGTTCATACAAAAAAATCAACCATATTTTATCAGTCACTGACACATGCATTCTCTTATTGTTAAAACCAGCAAACTTGCTGCCTTCGAAAAGAACCAAAGGCAGCAATTAGTCACTGCACTCATTAGTAACAAAAGCTGCTTTTCAGCCCTTTCACTTACCCTCAGTTAACCCTCAGTTGTTGGTGCCAGATTCCCATTTGTCTCGAGAGCTTTTTGTAACAACAGACAATAGCTTCTTCTCCACTTATCAGGCTTCCCAAAAGAGGAAGAACTCATGTTACAAAGGAAGGGTCACATAATCATACCTTACTAGCTCAAGGTACACAGTACTTTCACAAGTCCCTTAGAAATGTCATTATACACAATACCTACAAGAGTTAGGAACAGCCCAAGGAAAACAGTCTGATCTTGGTAACAGAAGAAATACTTATGAGTGCAGGACAACAGGCACACATGGGCAGGTAAACAAAAGGCAGAAGAAGTGTAATGGAAGCCAGGTTATCAGCTGTCCCGTAACAAGAGAGCTGGTGCAGGTCTGCTATAGTTGCCCATCAGAACCATGTATTGTGTTACTGAAGCTCATGGAGCCACCCAAGAAGATGAAGCTGTTACAGAAGTGAGAAGTGCAAGTCCTCTGATCAGAAAGCATGAGTCCTCTTCTGTAACTGAACTGAGGCTCCCCTCACTGCTACATTTCCTCATGGACAACACGCACATGTCATTCCAGTGCAAACCTGCTGTGAGAGCAGATTCAGGGTCACATCACACTGGAACATACAAGACAGTCCTAAATTCCCTCATTCTTTAAACATTCTTTCTTTGTGGTGTTTGGGTTTTTTTGTTGTTGTTGTTTTGTTTGTTGGTTGGTTTGGATTTGCAGGGGGGAAGGTTCTTTGGTTTTGTTTGGGTTTTATTTTGGTGGGGGTTTTTGGTTGCTGTGATTTTTAACTAGCAAGAAATGAAGGCTTTGTGCCTCTTCTAGGGACAGTAATGTTTTATTTTAAATTGCCTGCTAGCAGCATGAATTTTACATGACGGAAGCTCCATTCCAGAACACCCTTAAACCTCTCCTCTTCAGTCAGCAAGTCAGCAGGAAAATGTGGCATATCCCATCAGGAGATTTGGCACAGGGGCTGAGTCACATCGTTCACAAGCATATCCCTTCTCCCTGCTGACCAACACTGAAACACAGCCTGTTCTGAAGCATCACCCTAGAGGCCTTCCCAAGAGACAGATCTGCAGCACCAGCTCCCCTTCTCAGTGCTTCCTACAGAAATCTCCCCTGATGCAAGCTGTTTGGAGATACACAGATGCAAGCAGTAAATAGGATGGTATAATGGAGTGTTCTACCTGGTGCAAGGCCTTTGGAGGTCACAGATAAGCAAACATAGACAAGGGCAATAATAAAGGCAGAGAGACATAAGCAAAACAAGACAGGCAGCAGATCAGGCTTACCTTCTCATGATTTTTAGTCTAGTACAGTATTCTATGGATGTCTGTGGAGCTATGCCTGGTAATAAGTGTGCACTCGGACCCCAGCAGGCTAAAGTTGTACCGCCCATCACCGAAACCAGCAGGCTTGTTATGAGACTTTCACAGATAAAAGATCTGAAAAGGTTCTTATCCCCTAACATATTTGCACCTGCATATCTTATCCCCTGCACCTGGGTCAGAACAACCCTCACTGTCAATACAGGCTGGAGGAGGAGATGATAGCAGCCCTGAGGAAAAAGACTTTGGGGTGTTGGTGGACAAGAAGCTGGACATGAGCAGACAGTATGCACTTGCAGCCCAGAAGGCCTATCACATCCTGGGCTGCATCAAAACATGTGATTTTGCCACTCTGCTCTGGTAAGACCTCATCTGGAGTACTGTATCCAGCTCTGGAGCCTTCAATACAGTAGAACATGAACCTGATGAAGCAGGTCCAGAGGAGGGCCACAAAAATGACCACCTCTGCTATGAGGACAGGCTAAGGCAGCTGAGGTTGTTCAGCCTGGAGAAGAGAAGGCTCTGGGGAGACCTAATTGCCACCTTCCACTACCTGAACAGGGCCTGCAAGAAGGCTGGAGAGGGACTGTTTATAAAGGCCTGCACTGACAGGATGAAGGGTACTGGTTTGAAATTAGAGAAGAGCAGATTCAGATTGGATGCTAGGAAAAAGTTCTTTACAATGAGGGCGGTTGAGCACTGGAACAGGTTTGCCCAGAGAGGTGGCTGAGGCCCCATCCTGGGAGATATTCAAGGTGAGGCTTAATGGGGCTCTGGACAACCTGATCCAGTTGAGGATGTCCCTGCTCACTGCAGGAGGGTTGGACTAGATGGCCTTTAAAGGTCCCTTCCCACCCAGGTGATTCTATGGTTCTATACAGCCTGTACTAGCTAGGATTTGTTTTTTTCCTAGGTTACCCCAATCCCATCTTGTCTTCAATGGCTGAAAGTTGCCGACATCTAAATGAGCCAGCCAGATAAAAAAAAAACCAACATGCTGTGTAGTCTGCAGAAGCTGTCCCAAGCATTAGGCAGCTGGTGTGTTGACACCATTGCCTATGTGCTGAGTAATGACATTTCACTGTTTCTTCACGCTCCCTTAACCATCTCTTTCCATCTGTTGTCCCTTGTCTTCCACTGAGATTGTATGCTGATCAAAGCAGGGCTTTCTGTTAGCACCTAGGAGATAATCTGTGTCAGGGCACCGCAAAATCAGTCTGATCAATTCATGTAATTAGTGAATTGGAGTCAGTGTTGTACAGACCTGTGTGTATGAATGGGCTAAGCATAGCGTCTGGACAGAAAATTTAACTCAGAAGTGTTATTAACATTATTCTTTCTTGTGTCCATAAACCTAAATAAGAAATGGAGTGGGTAGAAAAAGACAGAAAGGCAGAAAGACAGTAAACTGGTGGGCAAGCATGTCTCAAATACAAATACACTAAATTATGAGTACACAGATCAGAAGCTGAGAAGAGCTGAGCATTTGCAACTCCTACACGCATTCTCATTTCTTCTTTTACAGATATTAATTTTGCATGCGTCTCCATTTTGGTTTTGGAACATCTTTCACACACATAGACCAAGACTTGGATCTTATTTTCATGTATCCCAATGACTTACTGGCATATCATTTGCGTGCACAGCTACGCCCACAGGCTGAGGCACCTCTTTTGCTGCCTTCTGTACATGATGATAGTGCAACTACACTGGTCACCAGGACAACACTCACAGCCCATCAAACAGATAAGAAGTTGGTTGACTAGGTTCATGCTCTGAAAGAGAACAAGACTGAGGCAGTAAATGTAGTACACAGCAGTGAACTGCAAATGACATTTGGTTTTCCCCTTCGGGAGCTGGAATGAGAAAGAAGATGAGAGCAATAAAGATGCGAGTCTGAAGATAAGAGGCTTGCTGTCTAACTTTTAAAGCTCCACAGTTAATGGGAAATGGGAAAGCTAGTGAGCTAATGATCTAGTGTGAGGTGTCCCTGCCCATGGTAGGGGGCTGGAACTAGATGATCCTTGAGGTCCCTTCCAACCCTAACAATTCTATGATTCAAGCAAAGGACAGGACTGGCATTCAGACACAGAGTTTATCTCAGCCCTCCCAAGCAAAGGGATGATTTTTGAATAGACAAAATCCAAGGCTACTGCCATACAAACAGGCTCACTTGTCCCAACTTAAAAGAAATAAACATTACACTGCAGGCATTCCTTTTTCCTTTAATTGCCTCTTGTTAACAGCAGCCAGGACTGCTAATAAAGGACTGCTCTACCTCATACCAAAACCCAAGTTGTCTCTCAGCTGGACCTGAATCCACTGCAGGAGGAGAAAGCTACTTCTTCCCACAAAAAAGCCCCACCAAGCTGAATCCAGAATCAGGGTGTGCCACTCAAAAAAACTATTTTGCCATACAGGCATTTGGTAGATATGGAGGTCAAGCTGTAAATCCAATCTTTTGAATGCTGCCAAAGTTCAGGGAAACACAGAACTGGTATCTCACATGTTCAGTCTTACAGCCTCAAGGCCCACAATCCAACAATTCTGGAATGCAGAAATAGATAAGATTGCCTCAAATCAGCCATAACTGGAAGTCCATTCTATCATGTTATCTGTAGCCTGTGGCAGGGGGGACATTACAGAGTGAATTTATCCAAAAAAGACTTGTCAGAACAAGAAGGAATTGTGCATATCCAGATGAAGTCCAAGAACTCTGATAACACCATTCCTTGTGAAACTGATAGGAAATGCTGTTCATTGTCTTTGAGGAATACTCACAGACCCAAGCAGGACTTCTGCTAGAGCAAGACTTGCATTAGCTGTTTTCAAGATATGGTCAAGAAATGCAGGCCACACCAGTCAAACACTAAGGTAAATAGGAACAATGGAGCAATACAAATGCCATCATGCTGGCATCAGACAGATTAATCAGCCAGTGCTAAACAGGTATGTGATGGTTAAGGGTCTCTCCACTGCTGCTCCCTGTTCCTTCCTAGATACAGAGGAAGAATTTGTCTCATTCTGTCTCCCAGCTGTGATTCAGGAGTAAATTCTGTTGTTAGAATGGTGCCCCAGCACTCACCCTTTCTATCCCCTGGCCTGCACATTAGGGAGAAGAGAACTACAAAGCCATCTACACAAAAATCTCTGTTTTGCGGGGGCTGAGATATACAAAAAGTCCAACACATTACCTTGAAAGTCCTTAACTTTCTGAGCATAACAAAGCAATGCCACAGACCAGAAAAATGTCAAGGCCATAGAGGTGGGTTTCTGCATTTGCTCTGCACCTCAGCCAAACAGTTGGGCATAACACAGGGAGACAAAAAGGCCTTTCTCAGCAAGCAGCGTGGCATGCACTCCTGGGTGACCTCAGGCAGCTGTCTGTCTGCCTCGTCCCCTTTGTGGTTTTGCTTGTAGCTGCATCCTTTCTGTAACAAGTTGTGGATACTTAATGCATGCTCACCTTTGCCCTCAGCTACAAGCTGTTTCTGCTTAGCTAATGCTTTTCTTGGCAGGCTCAGCCAGGCAAGGCAGAGTTCAGTTTGCATCCCTATCAGTTGAAGCACAGATGACTGGCTCTGGGAAATCCTGCAGATACGGCCAAAATGAACTGTGGTAACATACATGGAGATGCAAATTGCTCTGTGTTGGTAGTCAGCCAGTTTGATTCTGGCCCATGATCAGGTGTCCAGCCACAGCCAAACGACAAACAAAAATAAACAAACCAAGATTTTCTTCTGGGGACATATGAAGAGATTTTCAGGGAAGATTTATGAACAGAATCCTGTCTGTCTTTAAGGTGTAAATGGGTGGAGCTTAGCTGATTGTAAGTAAAGACTTAAGAACCGTGACTTCATTTTATATGGTATTTATTTATTGAGAAGAACCACTTCATGAAAGAGACTGCTATGCAAAACCCATGACTAGTAACTCTCCTTTGATTCAACTGTTCTCATTAGCAGATTTTTGGGAAGAGTACATTGCACAGCCTCTTGTGCAATAACCCTGTGCAAAGTCCACAGATGTAGGGAGATGAACCTCCCTAACACTAATCACACCTTCCGAAGATCGATCAGCAGGAATACATAGGTTGGAATCACTACGGCAAACACAACACTGTTTACAGAGCTGAAGCACAATAAACAGGCAAACATTAGGCAAATCTGCCACAAACCAAAGCTACAGAACTGCCTCTTTAAGACCTCTGCTAGGATAAAAGACAATGTTACTGAGCAGTTTACTCCCTAGCAGGGGATATGAAGGTTTGTTCTGTCAACCTATCTAGCAGGCTGTGACTTGGCAGCCCACCGCTACTTTGCTTGCTTTCCTGCTGCTCCGGGAATTGAGTAAACTGTGAGCAATCTGTCTCCACATGTCACAACATATGCCTTTCCATGCACCAGAATTAGCACACTGTTGGGCAAGGTGTAGGGGCCAACATGTTCAGCCCCCTGCCCATCCAGACATTTTGCAGGGTGCAGAGTGAAGTAGCTCAGGACCCTACCCTTGCAGAGGAAGTGGTGGGACTCCCTGACATCTGTAAAGGAAGACATTTCGGGCTTCATCTGTACAACTCAGCTGTTCACTGAAAGTCTTTGTGGTAGCTGCAGAGGCACTGATATTCACAATTCATTACCTGTAAAATGAAAATATTTATTAAACATGTACCAGTAAACATCCTCCAGAGCACAGAGACTCACACAGACTTACCCTTGCAGCAGATAGACTGAACTATCGAAATCCCTTGTGGCAGCACTCTGTCTCAGTGCACCAGGAAAAAAGCAAGCAGGAAAAATAAAAGCCTACTCTAGCCACAGTAGGTGCTACTAATCAAAAGAACTGGATATCTACAAAATAAAAACAAAACAACACAACAACAGTTTATAAGCATACATCTCTGGAGACATAAGCATTATATCTAAAGCCACTGACAGGAAAGACATCCCAGAAGTTAAACCAGGATATTATCTATTGATTTAAAATGATGCATCTCCATGGATTTGACTGAGCTCACAAGCATTTACATATTACTTTTGAGATCCCACCTGCACTCCCCATAGCTTCATCGAGAATGGAGAGTTCATCCATTCATCTGTTGACTGTACAAGCAAGCAGAAATGAGAGGAGTTATGTTTTTATTACACATTTCTGAATAAGTCATGCCCAATGTGTAGGACAAACAATACATTAAACCCCAAAGAGCCCTCTGAAAGCTTTTTGCTTGCTGGAGATAACAATGGAAAAGTAACACGATAGAAAGGGAATGGTAAATCATTTATGAGAATGATTAAAAACACTGTGGGTAAGATGCAGCAAAATAACAATGAAAAAATCCAGTGTATTGAGTAGCTCCTCTTTTAGAGGGTGGAGTGGTTATGAACAACTTTTAAAAGTCTGTCTTTGTGTTCTTCAGTGCAGAGAAGATGCACCAGATACAAAATCCACAGAGAACTGCATAACCACAAGTGACAGTTTATTCAGATGCCCCATGACTACATCAGGCACTGAAGCAAAATGCTACTGTGCTTAACATGACTTACACAAATAAGACTTACCAAAAAGCTATGTTAGGGGCACTAATAAATACAAATTAGATTCCTAAGGGTTGATTAACGCTTTACACCAGTCAAGTCACTTACATGTACAGGATCATTCTGGAATTCTAAAACCAAATTCTCTAAGAGTTACAGTGCCAAAATATTCCCAGCTACCACCTAATGTAATTCCGTTGTTGGTACCACGGTTTCCCAGATGAGTGTGGTAGTCACAAATTGTTATTAGCTTTTATTTTAGATCCATTCAACTCTATGAAAATGTTTCAGGAAAGCTTATTTCCTAACACTCTCTCAAGTAAAATGCTCAAAAACAATCAATATGGAGAAGATTTATTCCTTAAAGAGTTTTAAAATAACATCCATCAAGGAAAAACTCAGCCTCTGTTATGCATTTGCACATTCATTTGGGTCTTAGGACCTTTCGAAAACTGATTTTGAAAACAGTTCAAAATGGCAATATCCTTACAATAAAATTCTGCTACCAGTGTGCCTCCTGGGTTGTTCTCAAAAAGAAAAATCTACATTAGGACAATAAAATTATGCTAGACTTTACAGACATCACCTTTTTTGATCTGGATTCACATTCAAGCGTATTCTTACCCTTATTTCTTAAAACAAGCAAGATTTATGTGATTGTGGTGTGTGCATCTGTGTATGTGCACACACTTGCCTGTCTCTTTAACCCCATTTACCTGCTCCTGAACACCCTGGATAATTTCAGATACACTGACATTCAGGTACATGAGGCATGGATAGATGGGTACAGTGAAACATTAGTTCTTCAAGTCAGCTTTTATTAGCTATCATAGAATCCCCATCAGCCAAAACCAGACAATTCATTACATCACACTTGGAAACCATGTATGTTATCAGCTATTTTAATAGCTACTAGTCTGTGTAATATCCTAAGCATACATAACACTTGGCTTGTGCAAAACACGGGACAAAGTTTCTGGCTCTATTTTCTTACTTTAAGTACCACTCCTCTTTTTCTTTCCTTTTTTTTTTTCAGTTTGGCAAATAATTTGCTCTAGTGATATATTTGAGCTGCAAAGCACCAGAGAATTCCAAGTCTTCAGCACTGTGTCACAGTCATGTATTATTTGTTTCATTACAAAAGGTAATCCTTGTCGTTTCATTAGGAAGCCTGCATCAGCTGTACTCAAGCTCAAGGCAAAGCAGACCAAACAAGCAGCAAATGCTGAATTACAAAATCAGTATTATCCACTACAAAACCTGCACTGCTCTGTAAAATACCTTCACTTTTGCAGGAGGAGCAACTCTGTAAGAGATCTGAAATCAGACTTCAGAGACAAAATCTTTTCTTCTATGTCTAGCTGTCTGTTTCCAAATGCCTGTATCTGACCTCCCTGTCAAGCAGCATCTTCAAAGGCTTAGGTCTGGAGAATACTAAAATTTTCCTTTGCTTTCAGCATAAGCATCAGAAATACCTTCTCCCATACTAGATCTGCGAGTAAAAGCACAAATGGAAATCCCAGCTGGGCCTCAGGACTGCCTCCAAACCCCAGCTCTCCCCAGCAATGTCCTCATGTTATTCTAAAGCAAAGAAACTCCTCCAGGCTCAAACAAGCTGAAAAGCGCAAAACATGCTGTAACCAGCAGTGCAGGCACCTAGAAACTAGATCAACAGCCCACAAGAGAAGGGCTTTGAGAGCACTTAGGATCTCCAACGTCTGCCACAACCGAGAGGATAATCTGGAGATGGGGTCTCCAAACCAGGGGCCAGCATACCTTGCTCTTAAAGAAAAGTTGAAAGCCAATAGGTAGCTGTAAGCATTAATTACCTTTCTTTGCTACTTAAGATGTTAACATCTGCTGGGAAATCAGTATTGATAATCACAGAACTGGTTTCCAGACCATCAGTAGCCAAAAAGTGTAGATGTGGAGGCACTGGCAAAGCACATGACAGCTGCAGTGGACCCGAGCAGTTTCTTTCATGAAATGGAAATGAAAGCATCAATTGCTAAAATTACACTGGAAGAGAGATTTAACTTAATGCACAAGCAGACAGATTTTAATGTCTGAAGCCTGGCTATAGCAAGTAGGAGGGAAATGTAAATACAGTGGTTGCTAATGGCCATAATGAACAGGCAGCCAGCTTTGATGACATGTTCTCAGCTGGAAGCTGTATTCCCCAGGGACTCCTTATCCTCCACATCCACTTCTCAGCAAACACATAAATGTAGCAGGCAGATTTGCCAACTACAAGCATGAAACTGATGGATAATGCTAGTTGTTTGTCCATTCAGCCTGTGGCCAAAGGTGCTACCTGGACAAACTAAGGAAACTGGGCTTCTCCAATTCCTATCAGAAACAGTTTCACCTACTGCTGAAACACACAAAGACAGTGTCCGACCTGTGCGCTGCTGAATGCACCTCCTGATTGTACTTCTACCCCATTTGCACTCTCCTTTCATTTGTGTGAGTTTGCCTTCGTTTATTTTCCTTTTTAAACATAGACAGCCTGGGCTTAATTGCTCAAAAGGATGTTTTATTTTATTCTTTCATCCAAACAAGTACTGTCTGCAAAATTCCCAACAGACTCCTCCCACAGACAACCAGACAAGTGCAATGCTAAAGGTACATCAACAGAAAAAAAAAAAAAACAAACATGCAAAGCAATTAATTTTCCTGATGAAAATAAACACCACGATGAATAGCCATGGTATCCCAGCAAACACTGAGACCACTCAAATGGCCATGGAGGACATGCAGCCTGATGGCCCAAACACCCATTTTTCTAGTACATTGCAGACAATACCACTGCCTAAAATTCAGTGATGCATGTGACAGCCTTTAGCCCTTCTCTCAGGCCACATGGACACGTATTACTCACCTCTTCAGGAAAAGTGTGTGGGTCTCATATCAAACAGACCTAACTGGAGAGTCAGGTCCAGCCTCCCCTTACTCTCATTGTGTATACTGAGATGGTAACAACAGATTTGGGGCAGAACCTGCCTCATGCTGTCAGCCTACACGGAGCCCCTTCAGGATACTCAGACCCAAACACTGGCTGTATATGTACGTCTAACATCATACACTTGCTCTCCTTTTTTTCTCTTACTAATTCTTAAACTAGCAATAATAGCTAACAAGAATGATAATGCTACAAAGTGTGGAAAGGAAGGCATTTCACAAAGTGAGTTCCTCCAAGACCACAGAATCACAGAATAGTGGGGGTTGGAAGGGACTTCTGGAGATCATAGAGTCCAACCCCCTTTGCCAAGGCAGGTTCACCTGGAGGTCATACAGGTACACATCCAGACATGTTTGGAATCTCTCAAGAGATGACTCCACTCTGCCCTGGGTGACATGTTCCAGTGCTCCATCACCCTTAAATTAAAGAAGTTCCTCCTCATGTTTATATGAAACTTCTTATGTTCAAGTTTGTGCCTGTCACCCCTTGTCCTATCACTGAGCACCACAGAAAAGGACTGGCCCCATCCTCCTACACCCACACTTGTAAGTTTCAAGCCCTAAGTGACAGGATTCCTGTTTCTCTGCTGCTGAAGCAGTGGCTCATTTTGTGCTGTGTTGTTAAGTTACCAAGTTAGAGGAGGGGTCCCTCTTTCTGAGTGCTGTACAGTCTCAAAACACGAAGGCAGTAATTCCCAGTAAGCAGTTTGCCACGTGCTTTAGGGGTAACACATTCTCCAGTATCTCTCTGTTCTGACTGAAAGATGCTGAGCACAGCCAGGTCACCGTGAAGAAACATGGAATTAAAACAGAAAGCTCAAGCCACTTATTGTGATCTGCCAAAGAGCAAAGCATGTGGAGCTCCTGAACAGTAAAACTAGAACTGATCTTTGTCCTTGCTACTGATGAGCATCTAGTGTCAATTCTGGTGGTTTTTGGACTCATACCTCCCCAGAGGTTGCATATTCAAACCTGGCATGTAAATAATTAAACTTTCTCTACACATTGCTGAGATAGGAAGAAACACTATTGCTATTCAGGCTTCACTGTAACTATACATAACCTGGCCCCCCTTTCCATTTCCTGAAAATACTGAAATTACAGCCAAAGCCACAAAGACAAGACAAAGAGAAATTACTTAGGCACTAAGGGCTCCTGCCCTCACTGGACAAAATAACAGCCCTGAACCAGTCACTCAGAGATAACACATACAGCTTACAGCAGAGAAAAAGCATTCTTCAAGGCCAAGGTTACCAACTGGCTATTGAAATAGGGTTATGTTTATAGCCAACCACATCACTGAGAGAGGACAAAACATGCTGATGAATAAACTGCAGAGAGGCCACAAAGTTGTCTTTCAGGGAATATAAACACACATGATTACAACACCCATTTTTGAAGATTTTACATCTTAAATATAGACCTGCATTAAGATTTTCAAGAGGTTTGATTTTGTAGCATTGTAAAAACTAAGGCAACATAAAACAAACTTAGAGTTGTTCAAGGCTGAACTGAATGATAATAAAGCATTCCTATGAGAAGGAAACACATCCCAAGGTCCTCTGCAGAAAACTTCCTATTATCAGATGTGAAACCATTTCCCAATCCAGACTTACTAACACCATTTAAAATGTCCTAACTACAAAAGTATATACAAAACCTGCTGAGTTTCTACCAATTAAATACAAAGCACACAGGTGGTCTGTATTTTGAAGGGCACACAGGCAATGTGAACTATGAACTTCAGGATTCAGAAAATCATGGTATTTTTAAGTAGTAGGAAAAAAAACTATCTTTCCATCTTGTCTGAGCCATGAAACAATAAAAAACCATAAATATTCAGTAAAAAATATTTAGAATCCCACATTTAATATTAATGGTTTGGTGGGGAAAAAATCAGCACCTAGATGCAAAAATGTTTCGTATAACTTGGGAGAATATTATATGACTTCATCTGGATGGAACCCTTCACAGAAGGAACACTATCTTAAGAGGTAACTCTCTAACTTAATGATGACAATTTACACACCATATTAAAAAATCCTTCTTTATGCTACTAATCACAGCTGCTCAGAGTTATCATGTCAAATAGCACCAAATCCAGGGTCTCATTTTCCTTTTGCTGCTGAATAAAGTGGTGTTAACAGCAATATGCTTTAGCACTCTTATTAACCTCAAAGGTGTTGTAGCATGGAACTAAAGCCACTAACAGGAGGCATTTAGTAAGTTACACTTTGCTATTTTCACAGGAAAGGAATTCCTGATGTGCTTTTTTTGCTTCACATATTTTTATGATTTTTTTTCTCTTCATGTATTTTAGGAGATGATTATTTTACCTCAATCCTCTTCCTTGTATTTTAAAAAGTATTGCTGTGTATTTATCAGAGGCATTTAGCATACCCTGAAAAATTTTTAACTTTTTCAAATGCAGATAGTGAAGTCCAAGGCAGACTCACATGATGTTTTACAGAATGGTATCCTGGTTACAAAGACTTGCTATTTTATAGGCTGAGAAGAGACAAGAAACTAAGGTAGCAGCCATCATGTTGAAGGGTCTTGTTTAGAAAGCATTGAGAAGTGCACATTTGTCTCTAGTTGCTCCAGCTAATGGAGCAGGCTTTTATTATTGTGTGTAACCAGAAGTTTAACAATAGTCATGCTTTTATAATTTCTAAGAAAACCTGATTTATCAGTCACATTTGTATTTGAATGCAATTCTTCTGTACAGCACTCCAAAAATGTTCAACATACTTGAAGGTTCAGCAGGAGATGTGCTTTCTTTGACCACATCATTTTCAGCTGGACAACTACATTTCAAAACTAACTTCAGGCAGGAAGAGATTTAGAGTATATGACATTATTTAATATCGCTAATAGTTTTATCTTCGTTCCCTCTTTTCTTCTATACACCCACAGCCATTAAGAAGCTTTATCTTATTAATACGCAATGACAGGAACTCAAGAGTACCGTTTTGCTGGGGAGCATTCATAGGGGTAGGAGAGTTGTTTCATCACTCTATTGATAAAAATCAGAAGTCTTTTACTACTTGAACGTTATTTATGTTAGCTGGAATAGAACACAGTGAAGAAAGGGCCATTTTTCTGCTTAAGTGGCTGCAAATTCAAACATGTACGTCATCCAGCTTCCCAATGCACCCGAGGGCTGACATTCTACATTAAGCACAAAGTGTATACTCATGATGATCGTGTCATCCGTCTTTTCTACAAGGAAGCCCAAGCGTTCAGAGGTATCCAAACAAGTCTTTATGACACACTAAATAACAGGCTCTTTCCTGCACCCTGAAAGCAGGCTGTACAAGAAAAACATCACTTACACAGCAACTTAATTACCTCAAATTATTCGTAAAATAGTTGCTGTGATGTCAAGTATTCGGTCACTGCCAGTCTATTACGAGTCACAAACCACGAAATTCACTCTACAGCACTGCAGACATTGCCTCCCTCAGAAGCGCGGCCCGGAATCCCTCGCCCAGCACCGGCCTGGGTTGGCTGCCCCGGAAGTGGGAACACAGCCTCCCCGAAGCCTGCTCCGCGCTGCCTGAATGTGTAACCCTTCCCGGGGCGCCCGGCACAAAGCCGAGGGGCCCCTCTAGGACTCGGACGTCCCGATTGGCCCCGGGAGGCACAACGGCTCGAAAAAAGCGGCCCAGGGCGCTCCCTATAGCAGGGCGTGAAGCGGCGCTACACGCAGCCTGGGAGCCGGGAAAAATCTCTCAGCACACGCAGCAGGAAGGCCGAGAGCAGCCCATACTCCCCAACCACCCCCACCCCCTCTCTTGCCGCACTGACTCAGTCCCCGCCAGCTCCCGCTCCTCCCCCGACAAGCGCGCTCTCGCGAGACTCTGTCGATGTGGACGCGATGTCCTTTGGGACATTGGAGGGGGGAGGGCAGAAGAGGGGGAGGTGAAGCCAGGGTGTCTTGATTGATAGTGATCACCGCCAGTGGATGAAGGGAACGTCCAGCCCTCAGCCAATAGCTTCGCCCCAAAACGAGAGACGAGCCAATGGCGGGGTTGGGGGGCGGGGCACGCCGCTGGCTGATTGATCCCAGCTTTGGCGTTGTTCAGTCAGAGCGAGAACATTCTAGAGGTGAGTACGGGGAAGCCATTGCTGGGGTCTCATCAGCTACCCATTTCTGCCTGAGCTGCGTGCTTGGCCGACGCCTTTCCCTCCCCCCCTTCCCTTTTCTTCCCCTTCCTTCTTCTCCCTCTCCTCCCATGTGTCGCCACTAACGATGCACCTGATTGTGTCTTGCCCGCAGATTGCCCGGCACTGCTGTCCCTGCTGATACCGCCCGCCCCAGGACGCCGGGACCCGGAGGCAGCGGCGTCCGCCTCCGCCTCCCTCTCCATCTGGATATAAGCGCCCCTACGGCCCTGTTCTCCTCGCACACTCGGCTTCGTCGCAGCCCGGGGCGAGCAGCGTTGGGTTTATGTCTTTATTGGACGAAAACGGTGAGTCTTGGCAGTAGGAAAAGGCGGATGAGGGCAGAGGAAGTTGAGAGGAGCGCTTGGGTCCTGGAAGTTGAGGGAAGTGGGTGGATGTCTTAGGCAGGACCGGGGCGTCGGATTGACGGTAAACGGTGCGTAGTGGGAGAGGTTCTGTGTAACGAAGCGCCTGAGATCTTTATGGGAGGGAGAAGGGAGAGAAAAGAAGGTGAAATCTCTAAATGCTCAAAGGTTTCAGTTGCAGCTGTTTGACGGTTGTGTATTTTTTTCTTTCTTACTGGTTTTGGTTTTTTTTTTTTCTTCCCTTTAATCCCTCACCACCGCCATGCGAGGAGACAAGATGGCGGCGGAGGGGGCCGCGCCTCCCCGCGCTGTGGGCGGGCGGGGAGGGGGCGGTGGCACGGCATCTGTGGCGCAGTTACAAACCCGCCCCGGGGCCTTGGTGGGAGGAGGGGATGCGCCTGCTTTTGGAGGTATAGCCCCAGGGACGCGGGATGGGGGAAGGCAAGGAGAGGGGCAGCAGCCGTGGAGTGTTCCCCTTCCCGGGGGTGAAGAGCGCATGCGTGGCTGGAGATGACTCCCCCCATCTTTTCCAGGGCTGACTCAGTCCTTAATTGCTGCATTTATGACTCATCACAGGGCTGGAGAGGAATGGGGGGCGGTCAGGGAAACGCTGCTTTATTTTGAAGCAGGGAGTCTTATTGCCTTCCCGCTTTTTCTTCCTTGCGTAGCGTATTGGAGGGAGGAAGAGAGGGTGGCGCTTGGGATGAGATGTCCTAGGGACCAGGAGAGGGAGCTTTACAGCTGACAAAAGCTGTAATCTGGAAGGCGGGGGGTAACCGCATGTTCCGTCCGAGACCTCATTTCAAGACACGGAGATACCTGCTTCCTCAGTGCTTCTGTAAGCACGTGCTCGGGTCACATGGTGACTCAGACATCTTGGGGAGCAAAGTCCATGGTGTGCTTTGTGCTTGAGAAGGTGCAAAACTGCACTGCTAATGTAGAACACGAGGCACATATGTATTTTCTTGCTTCTTAACTAAAGAATTCATAAGCCTGACCAGAGGGAGTCAGAACTGTGTGGAACCGATAGTTGTGCTCTTACGCATAAATACTAAAAAGGCTATTTTAATGCGTCAGTGTTTCTGTCATTAATGATAACATCATGATGTGTCATAAGACGCATGCTGCAGTCAGGGTTGCCTGTGTGGTCAGACAGTTGTGGCTTAAGTACTCATCTGATTATAGATCAGATATAGATCAGAACATATATATATATATATATATATATATATGTTAACTTAAATATGCATATACTGCTTAAGACAACTTTAATAATAGGATTCATTCACCTTCCCCTAAGAAAAAAAACAAACTAGAAAAGCTGCTGCATTGCTCTGTACTTCTGCATTGCTAGGCTTTGTACAGGGAAGCAACTTCAGTCGGACTTTATCAGGCATATTGTTTTAAGTCAAAACTCACCAGAAGCTGCTACAAGAATTTCTTAAGTGAGAGAATCACCTAATTAACAACTCTTCTCCACTTCGTGTATAAACTGCGTTGAGCTACAGATTGCTACTGCTTCATCTTGGATTTCCCAGTTTTATAACAGCCTTTGGTGTATGTGATAGGTCTGTGATGTGATGTGGAATTTAAAACTGTTTTCCAGATCTTTTCTGCTGATTAACTCTGCCCTGCAGCTTGAAATGTATCACATGACCCTCTGCGTTCAAGAACCATTAATCTCCACAATAAAATCAAGCAGTATTCCTTTCCTTTCTTTATTGATAGCAGCACTCCCTCAGAACTGAATTGTACAGAAAGTAGTCTTGGTGTTTTTCGAGTAATGAAGAGGGTGGGGAAGTTGTGTGGTTGAGGAAAAATTAATTAGCAATGCAATTCAGGGCTCCACAAGTTGAAGAAAGCCACAGCATAAAGAAGTTGGTTTGAATGTATTTTCTTTTTTTGTTTTTTTTAGTCTAAATATAGTCTCTTACACAGCTCACTGGTACATGTTAAGATGAACTTTATTTCTTTTATTTGTTACCACTTGCAGAGCTGTTGCGCAGCCACTGGTACCTGTATTGGGGAAACATAGCATACAAGCAAGAACCTTACAGCCTCGGTGGCGAAAATTTTTTCATGTCAGAGACCGAGAACTCTTGCAGTCGTTTATGTCATCCCGTCTTCTCCAGACAGAAGATACCAAAAAACTGCAATCAAAGATCTCTTCATCTTATTGATAAAGCTACTAATAAGGCAAAATGTCTGTCAACGTCAACCGCAGTGTTTCAGACCAGTTCTATCGCTACAAAATGCCCCGTCTGATTGCCAAGGTAACTTACTAATTGTTGGTAAGTAGGTAGTGTTTCACACTACTTACTGTCTTGATAGAGGAAGAGGAGAGGTATGAGATAATGATAACACTCGGCCAGTGAGAGAGCAAGAATATGTACTGCTTCCTTTCCAGACTAACTGCAGGGTAGCTTTCCTAAGAAGACACACTTAAAGCAGAATTTTTTATACACAGAAAAGGGCTGTTGTGGTCACTTTATCTCCTAACTGCTTTGTTTTTTTCTTTAGGTGGAGGGCAAAGGAAATGGAATAAAGACAGTTATAGTCAACATGGTTGACGTTGCAAAGGCGCTTAATCGGCCTCCAACGTGTAAGTAGTCTGGAGCAACCACGTTTTTCATTCTATGCTGTTAAGGTTTGAAGTAGTCGTAGCTAATCA
The DNA here is from genome assembly GCF_027791375.1 of Indicator indicator. Lineage (NCBI taxonomy): Eukaryota > Metazoa > Chordata > Aves > Piciformes > Indicatoridae > Indicator > Indicator indicator. The sequence continues at coordinate 24,589,935 of NC_072013.1, forward strand.
AGCATTAATACCATGCTTTCAAGATTTGTAAGAAGGCAATGAGATCATCTTGAGATGAAATAATACACCATTGCTTCTTTCTGTTCATCAGCTTGCTGTTAAAAATCAGTGAAGATTTGAGGGCATGGGTGGTTATTACTCTTTCTTTACAGATCCTACCAAATTTTTTGGTTGTGAGCTGGGAGCACAGACCCAGTTTGATGTTAAGAATGACCGTTACATTGTCAATGGATCTCATGAGGCGAATAAGCTGCAAGACATGTTGGATGGATTCATTAAAAAATTTGTTCTCTGTCCTGAGTGTGAGAATCCTGAAACTGATCTGGTGAGTGCTCTCCCATTAGTGCTAGTTGGAAACACTTCATTAGATATTTATGGAAGTGATACAGAGTTAATAGCTGACTTGAATACCAGTAAGGAGAAAATACAGAAACGTGTGCACCTCTGGGAAGGTTTTGTATCTATAATAGCTCAGAAATTCTGAGCTAAATTGCTACTCCTAAATTTCCTCTGTTGGGGCTGATAAAATATTCAAACATCTGACTTAATTCTGCAGAGTTAATACTGTAAACACTGTTCATAATGTTCTGCTAATGGTATGTTAACTGAAGCTTGGTGGGGTTTTTTGTTGGTTTGTTTTTTTTTTTTACAGCATGTCAATCCTAAGAAACAAACTATAGGCAACTCCTGCAAAGCCTGTGGCTATCGAGGCATGCTTGACACAAACCATAAACTCTGCACGTTCATTCTCAAAAACCCACCTGGTAAGTGTCTTTTATTTGGTGGGAGTAAAGGGGACTTTTTCAGCATGAGTGCTGTTACTGAAGTAGAAATAATAGCTTGCTTTAGCGTAGTCCTGGAGTGTGTTTATGGGTTAGGATGAAGTAGTTGTGTTCATAGTTCCAGTGTGAGCAGTCTCTTCCCCTGTGATCCTGTATCCTTGCTAAGTAGAAGTATTTATGAAGAGTTGGATTTGCCTTTGCAGAACAAAACTTGATAGGAGAGCTGTTCAGCAGGAGCTAGTTACAGTTCTGTCTTCAAGTCAGTGTGCAGTGGAAGGGTAGGAATTAAAATCAGTGTAGTAAGTGCTAGCTGCTGTGCAAGCAACACTCTGTAGTAAGCATCTAGTTGCCTGCTGCAATTTAAGCTTGCTAGAATAAAGAAGTCTAACCTATTCCAGGGGTCTCTGTTTTGTGAGGTCACCTGTTACATAGGCTTTGACAACCTTAGGTCTTCCCAAGAAATGAGACTTTAACTGAAACCAAGGGTTTCCCTGGCAGATGTACGTCTGCCCTGAATGTCTCTGGGGATGGGACTTAACTTCCTGCCAATAAAAGCATCTGAACCCACCTGGGGATTTGGCAGAGGTGCAGTATCACAGCTCATAGAATACAACATTAAAATTCACTTGCAGAAAGTGGTGACACTGGTACAGGAAAGAAAGAAAAGGAGAAGAAGAACAGAAAAGGCAAGGACAAAGAGAATGGTTCTGTGTCCAGCAATGAGACACTTCCACCCCCACCACCAGAGGAGATTACTCCTCCACAGGTTGTGGTAAGTAGAAGGGAAAGTGGGGAGATAAGGGTATGTGGTGTCTTGATCTGATCTACAACTTCTGAATCACTGGTGTTCCTTCAATGTCAACATTGCACCAAAAGTTCTTGCTGCATCCAGAGTATAGCTGCTACAATAGAAATACCCCTGCATCTCCACTGTAACAGCGCTATCAGCATTTCAGTAACGGTGTTTGTGCTTGTTGTAAGTGAAAGCTGCTTATCCTTTAAAATACAGCTCGCCACAAAGGAGTATCCCACAAGTAGACCTAGGTAGAGTAGTAAAACTGCACTCTGAAGTTACCCTGCAGATTGCTGCAAACCCCAAGTCTAGTTTCTACTGCTTTTCTATGTTTGTCTGAATCACATTTTGACTTTCAATCTATAGTGTTAGCATTTTATTTAGGGAAAAATCAAAAGGTGCCTGTTTATAAAAATGATCTTGTCTAGGAAAACCATTTCACCTATTGTTAAGCTTGCGGTAACATCACATGAACCTGTTGGTTTGGGTTTATTTTGTAGGAGGAGGAGGATGATGATGACTGGGGTGAAGACACGACAGAAGAAGCCCAAAGACGTAGAATGGATGAAATCAGTGACCATGCAAAGAACCTCACACTTAGTGAAGACTTGGAAAGAACAGTGGAGGAGAGAGTCAACATACTATTTGATTTTGTGAAGGTGAATATTCTTGGGTTGTTGTCTTTATAGTATATTCTGCTGTAATTGTAGAAAACAGTGGTAAGGAGACTTAAGGGCAAGCTACATGAGCTTCAGCCGAAGTACTGGTTCCACCAGTGGCAGAGAAGGAGTTGATGTAATAAAGCATTGATGCAGACCTTGATGGCTTTAAAATGTCCATATGTGTTCTTCCCTTCGTAGAAAAAGAAGGAAGAAGGTGTCATTGATACTTCTGACAAAGACATTGTAGCAGAAGCAGAGAGACTGGATGTAAAGGCCATGGGCCCGCTGGTTCTCACTGAAGTCCTTTTTGACGAAAAGATTCGTGAACAGATCAGGAAATACAGACGTCACTTCCTTCGTGTAAGCAGTCTCTTCTGCATCTAGTGCAACAGCTGTTGGAAAGGTTTTTCATAGCAACTACTTAGCTCAGTTCTGGATTACTTGGTGCTGTGGGGAAGAGGGCTTTCAGTAGGATCTTGTTTTTTAAACCAGCCCTTAGCTAGGGAGAACTGCCGGGAGGGATAATATGAGCTGTTGTAAATTTTAGTATCGAAAGCAGAAGCAGCAGCTCTTCCCAGAGATGCAAAAAAAATAAGCTAATTTAGCTGCTTTTCTTTTTATCACAACTCTAGTTCTGCCACAACAACAAGAAAGCTCAGAGGTACCTTCTCCATGGCTTTGAGTGTGTGGTAGCCATGCATCAGTCTCAACTTATTTCTAAAATACCACATATTTTGAAGGAAATGTATGATGCAGATCTCCTGGAAGAAGAAGTTATTCTTGGCTGGGCAGAAAAGGTAAGGTGTAGCATTTCATGTATTCCACCAGCTAAGCACCTGAATGCAGTGTAATGTACGTGATTTCTCCATTCAGGTGTAACTTCTTGTGCAGGTGTCTTTCAATAACTAATCTGTGATAAGTTACTTGTGGGGGAAACCTGACTTTGAAAAACGGGCAGCTCAGTGGGGTGAGATTAGAGTTCTGAGTTAGACTCTTACTACATTGGGGGGTGAGCTGATGTAAGCTCCATGAGTATTTGAAGCAACATCTGTGCGCTTGCTTGCAGGCCTCAAAAAAATATGTTTCAAAGGAGCTTGCCAAAGAAATCCGTGTCAAAGCAGAACCATTTATTAAATGGCTAAAGGAAGCTGAAGAAGAATCTTCCGGAAATGAAGAAGAGGATGAAGATGAAAACATAGAGGTAGGCAAGGTTACCCTTGCTGTTAACGGCTCTGGAGTTGCAGTTTGTGTGTACTTAAGTCTCTCACTGTTAGGTGACCTTTTATGTGTTAGCATGCATATTGGCAAGTGGTAGAAACCTCCTTTCTAAAGCCTTGTTAGTGTTTTTGCTGCACTTAACAGACAAATGATTACCTAAGATCTCTTCTGTAATGGTACAAGTGCATCATAATAGCCAAAGAATGTCAATGTGGAATGGTAAGGGTCTAAGGGTCTCTTCCACGGTAATAGTAGATGAAGTGGAAGATTGACAAGAGGTGCATAAAGCTGTGGGTTTTACAGAGTCATTGGGTGCTTGTTAGAAAAGCTGATTAAAGGACAAGTGAGACTTTGGTCATGGTTTTAGACCTAGGTACATTTATTAGCTACGTTCTAGCTGACTGGTGGAGAGGTGTTTTGGGGGTTATTTTTGCATGTAGGGTGGGTAGTTGGTTGGTTTTGTTTCTCACAGTAGTACCTAGGATTGTTCCTTAACATGAGATCCTGCATGTTAAAATGTAGTTGTTCTGGCATGTCTGAACTCTAGCTTCATGTCTGTACAGTATTGCTTTACTAGGAGGTGCTGTGCAGTGAGTGCATTTCAGAGCTCAAGGAGGCAGTTCCTGGCAGTAGGCAGGAAAGCTGTGAAGCAAGCAGGTGCTGCAACCCCTGATGTTGAAATGCTAGTCTGCTTAGTGGCAATAGGTGCCATAGTGAAAGTGTCTTGTCTCCACAGGTGGTGTACTCTACAACTGCCAGTGTACCTAAAGTTGAAACTGTGAAGCCTGCAAACAAGGATGATGATATCGATATTGATGCCATTTAAAGTGACGCAACATAGCTTCCAGCATAACAGTGCAAACTTCTCTGCATTTTCTGCCAGAAGTGTGATTTGTATGTGCACAAGCTGAAATGGCTTAACATCCTGCTACTCTTTGTACTCTAAAATGTATCTTTTTACTGTGACTGGTCTTGTGTAACTAAGCCTAACACCAAGGAGTCAGCACGTTGGTGAACTGATGCAGTTTGCAACTGGCATGTTCTATTCTGTGTTTTTCTAACTTGTGTTGGACGCATACTTGGAGCACATTTATACAGTTGTGGAAATAAAGGATTTGGGTTTGGTCAGTCTTCATTTGTGGCTCTGAACTCCTTTGTTTTCTGAGTAAGTATTACCACAACTTGTTGAAGTATGCAAGACAAAATGACAAAAATGTCTTGAACAAAACAAGCTGGTGTATGTTGCAACAGTGGAACTCAAAACACAGGCACAAAGCCTGTGTAACCTACACTGCAAGATGTCATCTTGATGCAAAAGGAATCTGCGTTCTAATCCTTGCAGGCTTTCTTTAACAAAATCTTAAATGGGTGTTCATAAGGCAGTGGGGTTTTGTTTGGGATTGTTTTTATGAGGTTTTCCACAGCTTCATTTAAGTATAGCTTCTGGTGCCTCAAGTGGGGCTGAGGGAAACCAGTACCTCTAGTTCATGGCCTGCAGCAGTACTGAGCCTCTGGCTATGGCCACTTGAACAGCATTACCGTACCAGAGGAAATCCTCCAGCCTGGACTAGGGAATGGAGAGGGCACTGTGTTACTTTGAACTAGCATGTACCTGGGGGAGTAAGTTTATAGGTCCCAAGCATCAACATTGAGGGTACCTCCTTCCTTTAGTGGATGAAGAGAGGCTATAAGGCTACCTAAATGAGGGATTGTGTCACAGGGTGGGAAGGGTCAGGCTTTGGCCTAGGAGTGTTGGGTCAGTGGAGATGCTGGGGAGTGATTGTAGTTGCTGCCCCTCAGCCTTTTGCTGTGGAAAGCCAAGAGTGGCAAGAGTGAGTGACAATGACACTTTGGGGTGGGTTGGTTGGTTGGTTGTTTTGTTTTCCATTGTATTAGAAGTTTTTAGCGGCTCCAGTGCCCTGTCAGCTGCATTTCCTAAATCAAAATTGTTACAGCAGAATTTATAAAGGGGAAGGTTTTGTTTGCTGCTTACAAATAACAATGTCTTAAGCTGCAGATTTTCCTCTCCAAAGCACTGGGAGGTAGATCTGCACCTGTAGCAGTTGCATTGCAGGTGGCCCTGGCATCAAACAGATGTGACAAACAGATGAAAGAATGAAGCATTTGAAAGTAGTCTTTTATTTTAGGTGGGCATTTACTGCAATAGTACAAAACCTTGATTTTTAAATTAAGTGCAGGCTTACTCCTGTTTTTTTCTCCAAAAGAAAACCTGTTGGGTTTTTTTGTTTAAACCAGGTTTGTATTTCTAAAGTAATTGTCAGTTTCAATGTTTGTTGGGGAACTGGAAGGTGAATTACTAATCCCTGTATGACTTTTCCAGAAGATACCTCCTCTTTCTGGTGCAGGCGTATGTCTCCCTCATGTAATACTTTGGTGCATACCTGACATAGGCATTTGCCTGCCAGGCTGGAATGTTGAGATCCTCTGGAAAAAAAAAAAATACCGGTGGAAAACAGAGTAGCTGTTAGAGCTGATTTTTACCTGGTACTGCTGTAGAAAAATACATGGGCAGGTTTTGGTTCAGGTGGGTAGCAGTTAAGAGAATAGACTCTCTGGAACTTTATTAAAGCAAAAAGGTAGTTTCAGAAGGTAAGGGGGAGGGTAAAAAATGGGTGGCAGCCAGGTTTCAGCCCATAGCTCCCTGCTTGTTTGTATCAACAGGTTGGGCATTAGTAATACCCAGAAAAAGAAACCCTTCAGCAGTATCTCCCAGTCCTGTTGGTGATGCAGGGTTGTGCCTCCCTGCTAGTCACAAATTTCAGTGGGAGGTGGGTGCTTGTATATAGGGCAAATTCTTTGGGGTTGGGTTGAGTTGGCTTTGTTCTGAGCATAACTACTGTTTGTGGAGGGATTAAGGAGAAGCCTTGCTCTGTACCATGAGCAGGTCACAGCTGCAATGTTGAAAAATGAACTAACTCCATGGGAGAGTTCTCTGCAGCATAGGCAGTACCCTCTCCTGATTCTCTGAGCCTGGTTCTTAACTAGCATAGGTCAACACAGTTCACCAAAGTAATCACTTGTTCCATGCTGATGGTCTGCAGCTGCGGCTTTGCAGATCTGGGTTAATACCCTCTCTAGGATGTGACCAGAAGGTTTCTGGCTCAAGCATGTGTACTATGGTGTTGGCTGCTACCAGCTCTGACCTAGTGAAATTTCATAGTTTTGTTTTAGAGCAGACTTGATTGTAGGCTGCTGCCAATGGGGATAATCTCTTTTTCTACCTCAAGATTTAGTGAATAGCAAGACAGGCTTGTTCTTTTCAGTAGGGAAGCTAGGAAATAGATCTCCCAAAAAAGGGTTTTACAGGATCATGGAACTGATGTAATAGCAAAGTTACATGGTCTTGGGTTTGGGGTAAACATGGTGCCTGCAAGTGCTACCCTAATAATTCAGATATGAGGGAGTCTCCTAGAAGCAGTGAGGCCACCACTATGACATTCCTGGCACTGAATTACACTTCTCACACCATTTTTTCCATACACATCACTGTTTCCTTCTCAGATCATTAACTGAGGATTCCACTAGTTAATAAAAATGAGTGTTTGTTCAGTGAGCATTTCTTGGAGAAGGAAGAGGTCCAACTTAGAAGTTTCCTGAATCTGAGTTTATTGCTGCTGCTGATTAACGTTTTCAAAAAGCAACTTTGTGTTTAGATCAAATCTGCTCCAAACTTCAAAGAGACTCCTGGCACTTGGAAAGGAAACTAAGTACTGGGTGATTTCCATTGCTTCATGCTGTACACTCTCTGTTTCAAAACCTCAGTGCGAATGCTGTGATTTGGCAGGTGGAAAGTCTAGCAGCAGGTCCTTTAGCCTTGGCTTTGCAAACCATCTCCCTTCAGGAGCCCACAATCCAGAGGTCTGCAACTCGGCAACCTTCATCAGTGTCTTTTCTGTCCAGCACAGCGGGGAGCTTCGCAGCTTATGGCTTTGTTTGGGGCAGCATCACAAACAGATGAAAGGAGTTCTGTGGCTTCAGCTAGGGTTTGAAATCCTCGGGTTTGGGTGTAGAAGTAGAATTGCCTGGTTTTACTTTTATCAGTGAAAGCCTAAAACTCATTAGATGCCAAGACCTGGCTCAACTGGATGTGGTAGATGTGTGTTGTATGAAAGGATGCTCTTTGCTTCTGAGAGTGTAGAGCTCGGGCTTATAGCAAGTGAGACAATGACAAAAAGTGATGTGAAGGCACTGCAGCAGGCACAATAATGTGCTGTGAGTGCTTTTTATTTCCCCTCACTGTGGTAGTGGCTGCTTCAGCTGCTGCACCCATGATGTGATGCCCCCAAAGAGTTCAGCTTTTTAAACAGGGTGCAGTTTGCTCCACAGAGTCACTCGTGAGGCATTGCCACCTAGCTATAATTCCTGCCTTGCTAAGATTGTCCTTGCTCTTTGGGTTGAGGTGCTCACTGAAAGATCCCAATCTCCACCCAACTCAAGTAGTTTGGTCAATTTGTTACTAGCCAGATGTACCGTAGAGGTAAAAGAGTTGATTTGTAATTCTACTAAAGAATGCTTAGTATATGGTGTATTCTAGTTGTGCAAGTTCTTGACATTTGGAAAGAAGAAGTATCACTGAGGAGTAGTAAATGTAGTGATCTGCAACAAAGCTGTCCTTTCCTTTGAGGGCTGCTACAGGGTGGTAATAAAGATCACAGCAATTCTGTGCTCCCAAGTGAAATCAGTGAATGGAAATGGCAAGGAGAGATGGAACCAATGTAGTTGCTCACCAATTAGTCTTCCAAACTGTGGCAGCTATTTTCTTCTTAAACTAATTACTCTGAAAGAACTTTGGAAGGCTGTTGCTGAGGATTGACTCCTTGGCATTCAGTAACAGCACTGAACCATGAAGATGTGGGACAAAACCTGCGGAAGTAGATACAATAAAAAGCAGCTTGAAAACAATGCTATTTAAAGCCTTATCTGTGAAACACTCTTTGCATCCTAAATTTCAGCTTACCTCTTACGGAATTGTTGGAGCTGTCAAGATTACTTACGTGCTTGCCAAGCTGCTGTCACTGTGTTTTTCATTTCAAATACAATCATCTTTCTGCCATAGAGGTGTCAGATTGTCTCTGAACCTGAATCTGGTGATGAGCTGTTCTGGGGCCTCTGACCAGCTCTCCCAGGACATCACTTCCTTAACTAATGTGGACCAGCACCAGGGTGTCTGCACAGTCTTCCTTAGAGCTGTTCCAGCTGACATTCATCAAGGGCACGGCCCCAGCACTCAGGTGATGCTGCTTTTAATTTGGTAGAATTCTGCAACTCCTTAATGTTTTTCAGATTAAAAAAAAAAAAGTGTTCAATATCTTGGGTTAAAGCCCCAAGAAACAGCAGTTCACCCAATCATCATCAGTGAAACAGGGAATAGTTCCTCCTGTGATGAATGTCAGAGAAAGCAGTAAATGTTGAACTATCTTTTCCAGACCACTTTTTCTACCTGCACATGCTACAAAGTTAGTGCTAACTAACTAGCTTAGGTTCTTTAGTAGGTTAGCCTCAAAAAAAAGCTGTGCCCTGGGTCTCTGTGAATGGGATTCCATTAGCTTCCAGTGATGACCAAACAAATCCACCATGACAGGGCAGGCCCAGGGTGAAGCCAGGAATTCAGGTCCATAAGGCAAAGGCAGGATCAGCACAGTCCCTGGCTGGGAACAGGCATCACGTGTGGGTGCACAAGTTTTAGGCCCCAGACAGAGCTTCTTCCAGCTCTTTCTCACACTGCTTCTGTGTTGCTCAGTCCCAGTGTTGCTTGGCTGCGTCATATCAGAGCTGTCCATGAACACAGGCAGCCATGCACCTGCAAGGAGGGAGAAGAGGGTGCAGACCCTGTTCCTGCTCCTAAGAACCTCACATTTTCTGAGACTGGAGATAGAGAGTGCTGGGCTTTTTCCACTGCTAATCTGATCTCATTACTGTGGTGGCAGATGTATTTTCTGCACAGTATTTTTTTTTTCTCAAGTTGGGGAGAGATGATACAAAGGAGAGCTCTGGTCCAAGCCTAAGGTCATAGGCATTTCAGTCATATATTGCAGATATGGGAAGCATCAGCACCAGAAACTCCTCAATGGAGGTTTGTGTGGGTGTTGCATTATTCTCTGAATTTTTGCTTGATACTAATTTTTATATCTACCTGTTATTAATAAAACCCAGGTACAGCACTGACATAAACGGAGTTTGGCTTTGTGTAATTAAGGCAGACATCTGGCATCGTTAAAAGAAACATAAGGAAAGCATATTTCCCCAGGAGAATCCCATCCCTGTGCTGTCAGAGAATTGTTATTTAGTTAATAATCACACTTATGGTGAAAATTACCAGTATACAAAGTATACTCAAGTATACATGTATTCTAAAGTACGCATGAACAGAGTCATACACATAGGAAAAGACTAAATAAAGAAGGAAAAGACAAAGAGACACTGGGTTTTTCATGTGGCCGTTCGGGCTAGGAAACCTGGACTTAAAGGTTTCCATCTCCTGCCTCTATTGTTCCTTCAGCCTGTGTTCATATTCTGTATCACAAACTAGAGGAGCTGGCAGTCCCAGCTGGACATGCTATGGGGTTCAGGGTGGTTATGGCTGGGGGGCAAGCACACTTAGAGGGGAAACAGGAAGCAGTAGCTGTGGTGACAGGAAAATACTGCTCAGTGCTGGGAAAGTCATGGGATTTTAAATAATCTCCTTCAGAATCTTATTTATCACCTGACAGTTAATCTAGGAGTTTGTATTCTCCATGCCTTCTCCAGGATCATGATGTTTAGATTTTAGTTTCTGTTTATTCTCCTATGTAAGATCCAGAAAGCCAAAGGAGTAATTTTAAGGAAAAAGTTTCTATCAGAGGACTTTAACAAAATCTGAAGAACCAGTTTAAACAAGACAAGCAATGTGAGCTAGGTCTCATGAGGTCAGAATGATGCAGCGACCACATCCACTCAGGCTGCTGCCAGGAGCACACCATCTCCAGAAGAGCAAAATCGCTGCTTCAGTGAAGTGATACAGAAAAAAAGAAGGGAAACCTTTTTGTAAGCAAAGCAGGCTGGGTCCTAACCAATGGAGAACACCACCTTCATCTTGCAGGCAAATGGAGGAACCAAAGTTTTTAGCATGTAGCACAACTTGCTGAAGTCAAGAGTCCAGGATGAAAAAAACCATAAAAGTAGTAATGTGTAGGCAGAACTATTCCACTGTGTTCTGCCCATGTTGATTAACAATAAAGAAAATGGGGGGTGATGAGTCCTTCTAGCCAACTTCCTGGTCAATCCTGAAGACAGGAGCAATGCATTTGACTTTGGCAAAACTATGACATGAAGCCTCTGGAGCTGTACAGCCAGTCTCTCCCCACTAACCAGTTCTGGTGAACCTCCTCATTTGCATGGACCTGGAGATCCAGGTCCTGGACATGGGGACCACCAGCTTTTCAGTTTTGTGCGGCCAGGTTTGGACATCCAGGTAAAACATCTGCTCAGGATGCGTCTCTTGGGTAGGGCAGGAGCATGTGAACCAGGACGGAGCAACAAGAAAAGCCAGGCTTAGAATGATGGGCACAGCTGGTAGCATCCTGGTCCAGGTCAGTGAGTAGGAAGCCAGAAGGTGAAGGTAGCTGTGGTATGTGAGTGGTGGAGAAATGAGAGATAACCAGTGTGGCCTTCCTGTTTGGTAATGCCAACAGACTTCTCCCAGGTAAGGGGGTGGTTTTATCTGAGTCATCAAGGGAGAACTGAGTGTACCTGGTGGGAGGAGAAGTGGGAGAGCAGGTACCTGTTTGTTGCTGAGAGCCTTTTCTGGGGGCGTTCAGTGATGTGTGCTGGGGAGCTGTGGTGCTTCATGAGAACAAGGTACTGACTGCTGTGGTTGCTTTTTTCACATAGTCTTTTATGGTATTGTCACCACCTTTGTTCCTTTTTTTTTTTCTCCTTGGTACTTGGGCGTGGGACAGGAAGACAGAAAGAAGCAGCTTTCAGTAATACCAGAAAACCAGTTCTGCAGGAAAACCTGCAGATGCCTGTAAGATGGGGAAGGAGTGGCTGCACTCGTGACCCAACCTGCCTTGCACATAGCAGGCTGTGAGCGTGAAGGAGTATGACAGGCACCTTCCTCTGTCCATCTCATTCCCACAAGCCCATTGTCAGCCCTGGATCAAAGAGAGCAGATGCTCTTTGGGGCCTGACTGGGTAACTTGCAAAGAACTACTGGAGGGTGTGTATGCCCCTGGACTATTCTGCCTTTCTTACTCCATGGCACTTGCTCTGCTTTGTCTGCAAACATTCTCTGCCTTGATCAAGAGCTGGTCAGTGGTGGGGGATTTTGTTGTCTGTAATGGAGACACCTGTAGCTGTCAGAAAGTTGACATCATGGAGAGGTCCATGTCCTGTGGAGGTACCCAGGTATCAGAGAAGCCACCAACACTGGGAATTTTACATAATCCACTTTCCCTCCCTGAATTTTGTTTCTTGGCAGTAGCAGAGAACCATTTCCCATGAGTGTCCCCAGGCTGCAGTACAGGAGGACCTGGCCGGGGATCTCAGCTGGGACTAACCCTGTTCCCTGCAGTCCCTGTGATGCGGCGACACTCCCGCTCTGCCTCTCTAGTGCACTGCGGGACACAGCCTAGGCAGATGGTCGGGTGATTAGAAGGGAACAGGGAGAGATTTTTGACCCACACCCAGCCTGGGTATCACCTGCGGCCCCGAGCACGCTGTCAGCACCTCTGCCATGGGTTTGGTTTGGGCGGCACACGCGTGACAGTTGGCGTGCGGTGCAGGAACGGCTCACCGAGCCACGGTGAGGTCTTCGGCCCTGCGGGAATGCCAGAGGAGATCGGTGGAGGAGGAACTGGACATAGGCCACCGCAGGGACCCTTTTGCTTGCAAGAAGCGCTGGGGCAAGGCGGGTTTCCCGGCATGGGCCCGCGCAGCACGGCAGTGGCGGCCCGACAGCGAGGCGGGCACAGACCCCAGCGCCCTGCCTCGACCTGGCACTGATCGCCGCGCTGCGCTGCTCCGGGCGCCCGCCGGGGGGCGCCCATGCGCCAGCAGCACTTTCCGACCCCGACCTCTTCCCTGGTCCCGGGCTGTAGCGGTATCGGGCACAACAGGAAAGGGGGAAAGCAAACAAACCGATTAAAAGAGAAAAAATAATTAAAAGACAATAAGAAAAGCGGAAAAATAAAACATATAAAAGCAAAGCAAAGAAAGCCCACAAAATGGATTAAAAAAACCCAACCCAATAACAACAATGAAAACCCACCAAAACCATCCTCTCCCTGCCTCTCATTTTCACACTCCTGAATGTTTGCTGGCTACGAATCTGCCGAGGCTGGCCGCGTCCCTCACAGCACCTGTTTGGCTTGTGTCTCCTTCCACGTTTTTGGGAAATAAGCACAAAATTCTCTCTCTTAAATAGCAAGTAGGTTCCCATCCCTGGCCTCACAGCACCCCAGTCGGCAGTCCTTGTAGAAAGGGGGGTCACAAGGCCTCCAGAGACGCATGTAGTCTTGGGACCGGGAGGTGGCACAGCAGCTGCTTTATCACGCTTCCACCTAGGATGGCCGAGGCGTTGCAGCAGAGATGCCTGTCTGGAAAGAAACAGTGGGGAGCCATGTGATGGGGCAAGCAGAGGATGTTGATGAGGATGGTGGAAATAATTTTCTCCCACTAATACTGTCAAAAACGTGTTTGAGGGAGATAGAGAGAGCTACAGCTGCCTCTCCATCACCCACAGTCTGCAAATCAGGAAGTATTTTCTTCCAGAGGGTACATAACAAATCAGACACAGAGCAGATTTGCTTTATGATACTCTCCAATTTGGGTTATGCAAGGATGGTCTTAAACTCCCAAACCATGTAATCTCAGTTCACATGCTTGGAGGGAAGATTGATATGCTTTACACTGGAGGATATATTCAGGCCACACATAGCCTACTTAAACCTTGGCAGCACTTTTAGCTGCAGGAACAGCTAACACATCTCCACATCTGACAGAGCAAGTGCTGCACAAAGGCAGAAGCTGCATAGAGGATCCTGCATCCTCTGCAGTGCCTGCTGCATCCTCTTATCCAGTTCCTGACTCTGTTTCCAAGTAACATGTCTTGTGAATGAGCCATTTCACCAGCTGCACTTGCCCAAATGCACATGCAGCCAGGTGCTTCTTCACCCATATGGGCAACTGTCCTGTCCTGCTGCTGATCTCAGGTATTCAACCTTCCTCCTCCAGCACAGGGTGTGGTGGTGGCACTGGGAAGGAGATGGTCCCCTTCCATGCATCAGTGACTCACCATGCAGCACCTTGCTGTCCCATGGTCCCACCTCCATCTTCCTATCTGGTACTTGGGATGCTGTAATTACACAGCTCCAAAAAGCTGTATTAGCATGAGGGGTACCCACAGCTGCAGGGACCTGCAGAGAGGATAAAACTAATGACCTGGCAACAGCAGTTCCTGTTCAGCGGTCCAGTAGGGGGAATCCAAACATCTATTTTTCTCCTGTTCTTCTGCGATGTTATTTTTCTGTGAATGTGGCACACACAGCAAAACTTAAACAAGAAGCACAACAGCAAGTGCATCAGCCATGCAGGAGCAGATTGCTCCCTACACGATCCCACCTGAAGCTGCTTCTGGACAGTGGGTAGAGCATCTTGGGTTTGCTTGGGCAGCAAAAGAGGTGGCACAGTGGCAGTGGAGTGAGTTGATGGAGACTGAATCATCTGGCAGTGCGGAGTGCTGGGAACATCTGCTGCTCTGCCATCACCTTGGCTCTGGCAGAGACCAGTCCAAAAATTTGCAGCCAGCATCTGACTGCATCCATGTAGCTCTGCTGGGCACAGGCAGGCACAGCATCCCTTAGGGAGAGATGAATCCATGCTGGAGGCTGTGGAATTTGTGCCATGGGATGTTGTACCTGCCCATGCCCAGTGGAGGGGGTGACCAAACTGCCATCCAAAAAGCAACTGCAAATGAGCAGTGGGTGCAAATCCACATGGTTGACAGCTCCATGCATTGCCTGAACATCGCTGGTTGACTGACCCAACCTTTCCAAAAAGCATCCCAGAGCCAATTAATTCCACTTGCTCAAGGGCTATGGATATGTCCAGGAGACACAGGTATTAAACCACCCCTTGTTTAGGCTTTCCCAGGCAGTTATTTTTTCTGTGCCTGTGCAGCTGACAAAGACAGCAGGTTTCCCCCTCCCTATTCTCCCTCCTCCTCCCCAGGCTTTGATCCTGGCAGCTCTGGAAACTAAGCTTTGAAAATACAGTGATTTCAGAGATGTGTTGATTTGGAATGAAATTCCATGAAGCAAATGACAACCTCACTGCATGGCCTGACTCTGTGAGGCTGGAGCTCCCCACCAGGAAACCTATTCTCATATTTTTTTGACACATCCAGGGTGTTGTATTATTAATAAAAAATGCAGACAGAACTTCTTAAGAGAAAATTACTTCCAAAATTTTTTTTTCTTTTGTTGCCTTTTTTTCCCCCTGTGAATGTGTCATCTTTCTTGAAGACAGCTCAGCCTTTCCTCTCTTCTGCAGAGCAAAAATGAGGCATATGCTTACTGTGGAGCAGGGACAGTCTCCTGAGCACACAGAAATACCCCAGGGTTTTGCCTCCCCTACCTGACTGTTAATCAAGGATTCTGGGTTTATAGGAAAATGGATTTAATGGAGGATGGAGAGAGGGCTGTGGACCCTTGTGATTAATTCTACAGGAAAATAACCACAGCTTGCAGTCCTATGAGGACTAGATTGCATGTAGTCCATCCAGGTGGGATGGACAGCTGATGTGGCTGTGTCCATACCATCCATGATGCCACGTGATGATTCTGACTAGGTCATTATTATTCAAATACCCCAAAATCCAGCTCTAAAACCATCATTCCTTCCCCCCCTAACCCCCCCATGTATTAACAGTATGCTTTTTTGAGTGTTTCTAACTCTGTTCTGAGTATATCAGCCCAGGGTGAGATGGAGTTTGGGGGCTGATTCTTCTCATTTTAGCTACTAGGAAAACAGGGATTACCCTCAGTAGGGGATAAGCTGCTTGAGCAGCCTTGTTCTCCAAGCCTAAGACAAGTGGGACACTGGATTCACCTTGCCTAGGTAGTCATCACCACATCCAGCAGCTCTTACTGGATCCACACTCCAGTCCACAGCAGGAAGAAAAAAACCAAGGAGGTAGGTTCCCATTTCCATAAACTGCCATTTGCTTTGATTCTTGATGTCTCAGCATCAACTTGACAACAATTGTGAGGTAGCTCAGGCTCCTCTCACTTCATCCATGGGTGCATTGCTGCCTCAGGAATCACACCTCAGAGAGCCTGACCGCCCAGCATGGCTCCAGCAGACCTCCTCATAGCCTGGCCAGCTCAGAGCCATCACACCCAGCAGAGTCCTGTCCTGCTTTGCAGGCACCCACCTATGCAAGGAAGCAAACCCAGAAATGTTAGAGTGGTGGATGCAGTGGGCTGAGCAGCTTAGAAAAGAGGCTAGGGAGGAGGCAGCATCCATCCGCCTCCAGCACCAGCCACCAAGAGTGACGGCAGAGGCTGAGGTTTCAGAGGAGGTTCAAGGAACGCCTTCAGTCTCACAGAACTGCAGCAGGAGGGGAAAAACTGAAATGGGCTGTGCCTGTGCAGAGCAGCCATGTATCCATGTACTATCCAGCAACCATGGTGCTGGTTTGTTTCAGACCCACTGGAGAGTCACAGCTGTAGCAGTGGGTGGGACTTTGGAGGGTATCACAATTTGCTTTTCCTCCATTTTAATGTTCAATGGAAGGTTTTTCATGAAGGCTTGAAAAGAAGCTAGGTGACATTTGCAGAACCTTTCTGCAAGGTACAAATAGCTCTGCAGGAGAAAGGAAGAAAATCATTCACCGAGGAACATGGCAAGTATCCAGCAAAGGATTGACCAGTCTCTGGTTGATACCACAGGTTTGATGTGAAAAAGTTGTAAAGGGCTTTCTGGGAAAAGGTAGAACATTTTTTCCTGGATGCAATGATGAAAAAAGAGCTAGTGAATCCATGCAAAGAAAACCTGTCAAAGCAACAAGCCAGAAAAAGAGGCTTTGCATAAAGCACTGAAGGACTTTATCCTTACACTTCTCTAGGTTGCATATTGAAACTTGGGTATTTGGTATGATTTCCAAACACCGAACAGTAGGCAACAACAGACCTAGATGATCTTCTCCACCAGTACTGAAAGGGTAAAACTATTTCTCTCTCAATGGGTTGCCTCCCTTCCCTTGCTTCTGCTTGAAATTCACTCCAAAAATTTAAACCAGGAACTGGCCCTTACATGTGTAGCTTGTTCTGCACAAGATGCCCCACTGGGAGGGGAGATTTTCTGTTGAACTGCAGGATACCAATTTTGTGCTCCCCAGTGCTCATGCTTCAGCAGAATTGCTCCCTGCCATGCATGGATGCATCCCCAAAATGCCAGAGGCTCACCCCCCTCTGCAGCATGGGGGATGCAGGCAGAAGTGGGGCAGGAGGTGGGGATGCAGAATGGGCACGGGTGGGAGAAGTCCAAGCAGCTCCAACCCTGAGTGCCATCCCCTGCAGTATAAGGCTGCTTTGCTCTCTCCAGCTGGCTGCTCTCACCCATCCCCATCCCATTCAATCCCATCCCCACAAAAAGCAGCTTGCAGGTGACATCTTTTGACACCCCCGTCTCTCTCTCTGCACATCACAGCTTTTCATCTCTGGCAGCTAATAGCAGAGCACTGGGGGAAGGGACCATATGCCAAAGCAGCTTGTCTAAGGCACCTTCTTACTAATAACATTACATGCCCCCCTAGCAAGAAAAAGATTATGATATGTGGTTAGAATAGTGACCAGAATATCTCCCCTTTTGCTGTTCTGTAGGGGATGCTTTTGCCTCTGTGCTGGTGGCCAGAGGTAGCTCTACAGTGGGACAGGGGACAGAGTCACCTTTGTTTGGAGTGGCACCACAAAAAGCATAGGCTGGTGGCAGCCAGGAGCATGTGCTTCTGCCAAAAGTCCGGTTACAGGAGTATGCAGGGTAAGCAGCTGCTGTGCAGCATGACAATGCTGGAACAAGGACAGTGGCTGAATTCATCTACAAAAAGAGCCACCTTCCTCCACTCTGTTGCCTGCAGGGTGTTTGCTGCAACTGCTGATAGAATCACAACAGTCTTGGGTAATTAGAGGGTGTGAAGCTCAGGCACATTTGAGCTATAGAGAACCTCACTTTCCTCCTTCCAAAGGACACTAGCTCTGAGGAGCTCTGCTGCTGTCCTAATTAATGATGTATCCCCTTAATGGCTGATCCTATTGCATAAATGCACGTGTCAGTTGTGATTCAGACAGCAGCAACAAGGTGATGGGTTTGCCCACTGGAGGGGAGAAGGAGTCTTGTCACCCTGGTCCTTTCCCAGAGGAGGGGAGAAGCCCAAGGGAGAGTGAGAAGCTGAGCTGCCAGGTGATGTTGTCATTCTGCTAGGTCCTGTCTGGTCTACACTGCTACCTCCAGGAACTAAATTCCATCGTATCATAGCCATGATTTCAAATGGAGCTGGTGTCCAGGGCCTGGCTGTGGGGATGTGGCAGTGACAGGAGATTGTGCTTATGGGGACTTGAGAGACCCTGTAAGCAGTGATGAATGCTCTGTCATGGGGCTACCCATGGGAGTTGGCCCATCATCCTCTATACTAGCACCCAAACCCTTTCATTACCATTTGCTGGCCAGCCTTAGAGGCAGCCCAAGAGCTCTGAAGAATGAACTGGTGGCCCTGTCCATCCCTCAGTGCATGGGGGAAAATTGCTTCTGCATCTTTTTCTAAAATTCGTAAGAGTGCTCAATATGCAGGTCTGCTTCTCCAGAGCCCTGGGTTGTGTGGCAGTGTTTGCTCTGGTGTGCAGCTGCTCGAAGGTGCTGCTGGAAGGAGATGGGGACCAGCCTGAACAGGGGAGAGACAGGCTCACCAGGTTTGCCTGAGGGAATCCCCATCTGCTTCTGCTTTCTTCCTCCTGCATAACCTTTTCATAACTCCTCCTGCTTTTTATCTTTTGGACTCCTGAAACCAGTGTTAAAAGCAAACAGTCTTACCTTTGCATGCCTGGAGCTCCCTGGGGACTGGAATGTACCAGAGCAGTAATTACAGAGTATTCTAGGGGCTGTCCCCTTCCTTACCCCTCTTGCTGCTACCCAGTACACTGGTCAGAGAGGAGACACGGGCATGCACGTGTTCCAGAATGTGTCTCGTTTTTAATGCATTTATTTTTAGCTTGTTTTTGTGGCCTGTAGAGGATTCCACAGGAAATCCTGCAGCCATGGGATCATGAAAAGCTCAGGTTCCCGATTGTGTTACATACGTTAACAGAGCTGTGATCTATATGGGGTTTTTTAAAAAGCAGCTATAAATACTTCCTCCAGCTGCACCAATATCCCCTCCTCTCTCTTCCCTCCACGGCACCTGTTGACACTCATGTACCCAGTCAAGATTAGCTGCTTTGTGGGGAAGGGAAGCCCAGATTCCGGAGCCATCCTTCCCTGCCCTGTTACAGCAGCACCTGGCTGGCCCATTTCAGGAGGCCACTTGGGCTGTCAAAATTTGCACAGCCCTGAAGGGCCAGCTTCACTGCCAGGTTTGCTTGGCCCAGCAAGCAGCAACTTGGGGAATGAGACCCAGGAACAGGCCTCACACAAAGTGGTGTCACCTTGCCATCTGAGCCCCAGGGCAAGTGCAACCACAGCCTCCTGGCCAGATAGCACCACCAGTGTGAGCAGGTTGTCATTTCTCAGCCCTAAGCCCCTTCCTAAGCTTAGGCCAGTCAGGGAAGCCGGGGCGCTCAGCGGTAGCTCAGGTAGTATGCTCAGGTGGGTGTTGTTTTGCAGCCGTGGGGTGCACTGCCAAGTCCATCGATTCCCTCCAGCTGCGGAAGTAGATGGCTCTTTTGCAGGACCCCTCACCAGAATGAGTAATGCCTGCAGGCTTGGCCTGTGTTTGTAAAACACAGAGACACAACTATGCAGCTCAGGTACATGGCATCAAGCATGGGGGAGACGTTTAGGTTCTTTTGGCTGGAAGAAGAGGGACTTCTCCATGAGAGATGGCTGTTGGTCTCCTCACCAGCTCTCAGCATTGTGAAGAAAGGTGCTGCGTGAGGCACCCCAGCCTGAGCTAGTACACGTCTGGAAGAAGCACCAGACAGGAACCTGTCCCATCCACTATGTGATTTGTAGAGCCTCCAAAAATTCAACCCCCAAACCCTTTTTCATGCAGAGAAAACCCCAGTGAGGTGAGATGGAGCTGTGCTAAGGGCCAGTCCCTGCCTCTCTGCAAAGATGCCAGCCCTGTGCTGCCTGAGCTGTGCCTCTGGTTATCCCAGCTTCACTTGTCATTTTTGGCTGCTGCTGAGTCAGCCTCCAGCCATGCTGGTTGCCTCCACAGCAGCCATGCTCTACTGCTTTGCAGAAAGCCTCAGCCATCTGGGGGAATCCGTAATAATGCCTTTGCAGACAGCGTTCCCCTTCCATGCTGGGATGGAGCAAAGACTTTCTTAAAAGTTTGTTTATGCAGAAATAAAGAGAGATTCCTGCATTTGCCACTTTCTCCATTTCACATGAAGTGTCCTGTCCTGCCCTATTGTGCCTCTCCTACCCTTGTGGGTGAATAATTTATCTCCAACACAACTCAGCCTCAGCTTGGACCTGGGCTTCCTGTTCCCTGGGAGAACTGGAATCATGATGCAAATGGTTAAATTCCTGCTAGTGGAGAAGTGTGACTAGCCCAGCCAGAGCTGTTTGAACATCTTGCTTCTCTTTAGCCCATCAGCTTGCAAGCATGGGATGGAGCTTGGCTTGGGTCCCAGTGGTGGAGATGAGTGCCATAATTTCTTCACAGTCTTCTGGTCCTTGGTTTCTGTACAGAGTCTGTCCTGGAGCCAGGAGAGCCACCTGATGAAAGTTTAATTGAACCTGAAATACAAAACATCTTGGCTTTCACAAATTAACATTTGCTGGTGAAAGATCACCCTCTGACTGCATTGTAAGACAGGGCATGATGCAGGAACTGGGAGATGCATTCAGTTCAAAGTTAAACCAATTTAACCCATTGCTTGAAAACTCTTCTGGTCCTTGCCTAAGCTCTCTTAAACTACTTCTCTGAGTGTGTCACACTCACAGGCTGGCAGCTGGGTTTGTGTCGTATCCCTCTTTGCCAGTGTGCAGGACTGACTGCAAGTGAAGCCCTCCTCTCCAGGTAGACCCTGCTGAATTCTGACACAGAGGTTTCTGATATGTGTTAGCTGTGGGTTCAGTGTGCAGCCTCATTGTTGCAATACCCCAGCAGGCAACTGGGATAGCCTCAGGATATCACCATGATGAAAAGGATAGAGGGAAAGGTAGGATTATGCAGGGCCAGCTGACAAAGGCGAAGGCAAAGCCCTGGGTCAGAAGCAGAGAACAGTGGACCTGAAGGTAAATTTAGTGTGATGGTTTGAAACTGTCTTTTTAATTTTTCCTTGCAAAGTTCAGAACAGAGAAAGTGAAAGAATGTAAATAAGTCACTATTGGGTGTAAGAAAGCAAAATAACGATTGTTCTAAACACTTCCATTGGATGGATAGAAATGTTTAAGAACTATTACCCAAAACAAAGTAGGCATTCTGCACATTCTGCGTTCGGCAGTGGGGGCAGTTGCTGGGCTGTCTGGCTGCTGTTTCTTCTTCTCTTCTGGCTGAAGATAACACACTGACCTTGACAGCTAAGTTAACAACTTTCTGCTTAACTAACTCTGCTTCTCTGTCCAGGGGGGTCTGGGGGGGAAGCTCCTGGGAGAGAGAGGCCCCTTTGGGAGGGTCCCCTTGGGGGGAAGCAAAGGGAGATCGATTGTGCTTTTTCTGTTGATTGTATATATTTGTGAATGTTGTGAATTTTGTATATTTGTACATATTCATTGCATTTCATTGTAGATTTTAGACTCTGCTTGTAAATACAGCTTTTCATTAGCTTCCAGACTGAGCTAGCCTGGTTATTGTTGGTGGGGGGGGAATTTCAGCTCACACCGACACATTTAGTTTGTTTATGGAGATTTCAGATTCAAAACCCAAAAGTCCCAGGGCTTTTTAGTGTGGAGAAGAGAAGACTGAGAGGGGATTTAATAAATGTTTATAAATATCTGAGGCTGAATGTCAAGGGGGAGGGGACAGGCTCTTCTCTGTTGTACCCTGTGATAGGACAAAGGGTAATGGATATAAACTACAGCACAGGAGGTTCCACCTCAGCATGAGGAGGAATTTATTCACTGTGAGGGTCACAGAGCACTGGAACAGGCTGCCCAGAGAGGCTGTGGAGTCTCCTTTTCTGGAGACTTTCAAGATCCATCTGGATGTGTTTAAGTGTGACCTGTGCTAGATTCTATGGTCCCATTTTGGCAGGGGGGTTGGACTCAATGATCTTTGAAGGTCTCTTCCAACCCCCAGCATCCTATGATCCTATGAACCAAAGCACCACAGTGAAGCCCATCTTGGAGGAGCTGTCTTCACACAGGATGCATAAGGGTTGCCCTGGTCCTCCCACCGAGGGCCTCCTGGATCTGGAGAAGGTCAAGAGAGAAGGATCAAATATAAGGAGGTTGGGAAAAAGAACAGCAGTATTTGTTTTCTTCTGCCCTGCTCCTTCCAGGCTGTCACTTTTGTCAAGGTTCCTGACAGGCCTTTCAGCTGAAGTGCACTCGAAAAATGTATGCTGGGTTTATATAAGACTCCAGTACCTTTGGTGACTCATACTCCTTGTCCTAACCTGCCATTCCCCCACAGCCATTGTGTAACCTCATTGGGAAAGCATGTGGTGGCCAGCCCCAGGGATGGGGACCTGCAATGGGGATGGGGAGCTGCAGTGGGGATGGCCCCAGGGGTCCTCGCTCCCAAGGAAAGTCAAATCTACTGAAGGACCATCCCACCCCTCTTGCATAGGAAGATGAAGGAGTCCTGCTGTTTGGTCCTGCAAACAGAGGGACTGCCTGGGAAATGAAAAATGTGAGATTCACTGGACTAGAAAATTTGTGGTTGGCATCTAAATCCATGAGTTTCCCTGTTGTGTGCTTGTAGTGAAAGGTGCATGTAATAAAAGGGCTTGTTGGTAGGAGGGTAGGAAAGGAGATACCTTCTTCCCTCAGCCAGGAAGCCTTCCTCCCAAGGTGAAGATGCCTGAGATTTCTCTTGTTTAATCAGGAAAACATCAGGACGGACTGTGGCTAGCAGTGGACATACTGTCCTTCTTTCTGGCACAAAAGGAGAATCAGGCCTTTGAAGAGATCCTGGAGCTTGCAGCACATGCACAAACAGGACGAGAGGCATCCTGCTTTGCATCCATGAGGGATGCAGGTACCCATGGGCAATGTTCCAGTTGTGGGGTAGGGACGGAGCAACCCGAAGATGTCAGGATAGATAAGCCCATAAAGGAAAACAGCACATGACTCCCTCTTGGTGCAAGAGGCTTTGAAGGGAGCATGTGTGCCTGTGATTTAGGTAGGCAGTATGGTCTAGGTTCCTTGCAGCCAGGTCCAGTCTGCCACATTTTGTCATTTCCTGCAACAGAATCCCCAGCAGCGCAGAGCATGGCAGGGGCTGGCAGAGCAAAGGAGACCTTGTGCCAGCCTCTCTTTCCCTCCTTATTTGCAGTCTGTAGCCACTGGAAGAACACAAGTCACACCTGGGCAGCTGTACCATTTTGTGTTGCTCTGGTTTGCTTTGGTTTTTTACTCTGCCCATATTCTGTGTTTCAATGTGTGTACCACAAGGCAAGCTCAAACATCCCAGCCCCTCAAGGCAAGAGAGTTTCTGTAGATGTGGGTATGTTGAAAAAGGATAGTGTTGGCAAGTCAGCAGCAAATGTTTGCTCCTCTGAACTCACACTGCGAAGGTTTTGACCTCATCCTGCCTTGCACTCGTGTCTCTCAAAAAAAATCAGATGCACTGAACAGCATGCTGAAGGTTTGGGTGCTGCCCTGTGACTTCAGGGCCAGCTCATCAGTTGGGGCAAGTCAGGGTAGCTGCACAGAAGGCAGTCCAGATGAGTAGATATTTTCCTGATGTCTTGCCAGTCCTTGATTTCTGTCCAGAACTCCACACCTACCCCAGCCTAATTTCTGGTGCAGAAGTGCTAGGTCTGAATCATGAAAAGGATTTACAGCCTGGCTCATTAGCCGAGCTCAAAAATAAAGTTAATGAAACTCTTCTTGTTCAGCCAAGGATCTGGTTCCCAATGTTTAGTAGCTCTGCAATGGAGTGGCAACATATTGGGGCTGACTCTTGGCTTCATGGTTCCACTTTCAGACTAGTGTAAAATCACAGTAACACAGGCATCAGACTCATAATTTGTGATACTGTTATAAATTATACAATTTTGCCCCCTCAGTCCCTAACTAGAAATCACCACTTCCCACATGCAGCATATGCAATGCTTTATTTTTTAAATATAACCTCCATCTTTCTAAAGAGTAAAGACAGAGCAAAAAGATAATTGAGGCCTGTTATTAAATACTTACAAGCCCACAAAACTATGCAAGCATTCTGTTTCCTTAGGAAAGAGGGCAACAATAAAAAATAAAATAATCAGAGCCAGAACCTTGCCTGGTGAAAAGCAGAAGACACTGGCTTCAGAAGCATCATCTGTTCCCAGCTGCAGAGACAGTTGCCAGAAAGGCCTCACCATGAAGTTCAGCACTGATGATGTTGAAGGGATGCTCATGAGAAGCAAGCCAAGAGGCAGAAGGATCCACAAGCTGTGTTCTACTGGCTACAACCACATGGCCACCATGACCTGAGGAATGTGCCCCCACTTTGCCAGGCAACCTCATGGGCTCCTTGGATACAGGATGTCTCTGATGCCAGTCGACAGCACTGCCTGCTGTCAACATGGCCCAGTGTTGCTCACTGTAAAACCTTTTCAGTCACTAACATTTTGCCAGGCTCTAACCACCTGTGCTGGCAGGCTGCCACACTGGAAGATCTTGGTCAAGGTAGTTTGACAAGGGTGAGTCTGGGGGATGACATGCTTTGTCCTTGACTTTTAGGCAAAGCTCTGAGATGAAGAGGTAAAGAGATGTCAGTATCCTGGAGACAGAAGGGGAAAGTCTCAGATGGGAGTGGGATGGATGAGGACAGGCAAGTTAGGATAAGGAGCTGGTGGGTAAGAAGAGATGAACCTCAGAGGATGTGGGACAGGAGAAAAGAGAAGTCTCTTCTCCCCATTAGGACATGTCCTCTGCAATGCCTGGGATGAATGAAATATTTCCATCTGCGTTTCTTTTCTGTCATCAGCTGTGGACAGCAGCCTTCCACTGTGATAAATGCTTTGTTAGCTCCTGTCATGCTTCTGCCTGGTAGCCTCAGCACTCTAGCTCTGTTGCTGGCCCTGTCACCAAGGTATAGTGGGCCTCCTGGGGACCTCCAGTTTGCATCACTGCAACCCAGGAGGGCCCACACACAGATAAGTGACCTTCAGAAAGCTGAGGTTACACAGTAGGCTCTTCCACAGTTAGGAGATACCAAACAAAGGCTGCCTCTTCATGTTTCTCATTTCACTGTTTCCTCAAGGCTCCCCACCCAGGCTCATCTCCATGAACAAAATGGATGATTCCCACCTGCAGAAACATGGCTAAGCAAAAATCCTGCTTGGAGAGAACCCCGGAGCAGTTCTGTGCAAGCCCTAAAGCAGGTTAACTGTTGGGCTGAGTGGGAATTAGTTCACTGCATTGCACTAATGCATTTATATTGCTCCTGGAAGAGCAATCCACTCTAACCTAGCTAACCACACAGCACAACTGTGCAACATCAGCATATCCTGACAGACAGCTCTGCGATTTCCTTTCTCCATGCTGGCCAGCATGTTGGCTTCATGCTGTCATCACAGCCAACTGGACAAACTTCCCTTAGACTTCATCATCCTGCAGCTTTGCAGTCCCTGTTGAACTCAGTTTTGCCAGCTGTAGTCCCCTGAGGAGACACTTTTTCCTCACAACTCCACAGCCTTGCCACTTCCATCAGTAAAGCAGAGAGGATTCCTCTCCCACACACAGCTCTGTGCCCCAGGAGCAGGTCCTGTAAGCAGCGGCCTCTGGAAAGTCAGCATGTGGTCTTCTAATTAAAGCTTGGATCCTAACGTGCACCTGTAGAGGGGCCACATGCCAGCTGATTTACTTTGTAGCTTGAATAGTGTTTCTTTAATGTAGGTGGATTGATTTTGGGGTGGGGGTTTTTGTTGGTTTTTGTTTGCTTGGGTTTTGTGTGTGTGCGAAAAACATAAATAGAACTTCATATTTTATGCATTTTGTTGTGTCTGCCAGACCCAGAGCACCTCTCCATCATTTGACATCACTCCTTGTTTTGAAAGATGCACTTACTAGAAAAATATATAGGGATATTTTCATTGCAGTTCATTATATTCACATACATAAAATATTAAAAGCAATGTAGCTGAACCAAAAAACAATGCAGTACTTTAGAAAATAGTATTAGTCCTTTCCCTAGGTGTTAGAGAATGTGGTGAGTCCCAATCCATTATACGTTATAGCCTCCATGAATTCCCAAGATGAGTGTGTTACACAGGTGCCAGGAGGGTTACAGTGGTTTGGCTCTGGCTAGGGGCCAGATGCCCGCCAAAGCTACTCTATCATTCCCCTTCATAGAAAGCAGAAAGGGAAAATATAATGAGAGGCCAAGATAAGAGCAGTTTAATAAAGCAAAAGCAAAGGCTGCACGTGGGAGCAAGAGCAACCAAAGATGGTATTCTCCACTTCCCATCAGAAGATGATGTTGGGTTGCTCCTGGGAAGCAGGGCTTCAATACATGTAGCAGTTGCTCTGGAGGACAGACACTATCAACTAATGTCCCCATGCTTCCTTCTTTCACTTAGCTTTTATATCTGAGCCAAAGTCATATGGTATGGAATACCCCTTTGGTCAGTTTGGGTCAGCTGGCCCAGCTGTGTCCCCTCTCAAGATCTTACCCACCCCCTCAGCCTACTGTTAGGGGGCAATGTTGGAAAAGCACAGCTTTGGTGCTGTGTGAGCACTGCTCGGCAGCAGCCAAAACACTGGTGTGGTATCAACATGCTTCCAGCTACCACACAGCACTACAAAAGATGCTGTGAGGAGAACTAACTCCATCTCAGCCAAACCCAATACAAGGGTCTGTTATGAAGGGAGCAGAAGGAGGTTTTCTGTCATGCACATGCACACATAGAGGGATATAAATATACAAATATGTGTGTATGGGTGCTTAGCTAGCATTTGTCAGCATTGCTGAGGTATATTGTCTGTCTGCCTCACACCACTATCTGTTGAGGACAGAATGCATTTTCCAAGTCCTCTCCCAGTCTCTGGTGGGTCTTCCTGAAGAAGCCCTGAGAGAGATCCTGAAATTTAAGGGCACAATGCCATGCAGGGGGTTATGGGACATGGCAATGGATAACAAAGGTGGAGCAAACACAGCCCTGTGGAAACAATATATTTTCCTGTAAAGGGCAACCCCCTTAAAGGAACCCTTTAATGTCCTCCAAACAGCACCACTCAACTCACTGCAGTCAGACTTTGATCCCAGGTGAGTGCAGGTGTGTTTTCAGGTGGCTGGAGTTGATGCCTCAGACCTTCCGCAATATCCTCTGGAGAAAAGTGCCCCAGCAGGCCATCTGCCTCATATAAGGAGGTACAATGATTTTCCTCTTCTTAAAGGGTGTTCTAGAGGCTCATCCCTGCAGTAACCAACTGCAAAGCCAAGTAGCATTAGGAAACAAGATCTCTAACCATTCAGGATCATACTCGGTGTGAGACCTAATGTGGCTTCTCAGTTAATTCTTCCTTAGGAAAGGAGCACATTCACTCTGAAGGGCAATTCTCCTAAGGTTAGTGCCTGCACATTTTTTCCAGCAGCTAGCTCGATCCCCATCCCTCAGATCCATGTGCTTTTCCAGTCTGTCTGATTTTTCATGTCCTGCATATGTGTTCCCTTCCTCCTGTCCCTGTGCCAGCCTCCTGCAGCCTACTCTGCCCCAGTCCACCTGATGTTATCCTTCCCTTCACCTCCTTGGGCAAGGAAACAGCACTGCACCCATCTCCCTGCTTACTGGGATTGAAACCATTTAATGTTAGTGTAGACACATGAGAGTGGTTTTAGCAAAAGCTGTTTGAAAAACAGGAGCAATCATTTACTAAATCTTTTATAATCTGCAATATCCTCTCCATTCTGCTGGCTTCCATAGGGAGGAATCTTTCCTTTGTTCAGAAGTTTTATATTAAAAATTATTGCTGGCTCTTTTTCATGACTGTTTTGGTTCTCTCTTCCTTTTTTCCATCTTGCTACTGGAGGGGGGCGGGGGGGCAAGAAAGGTAAATATTAAAGATTTCTAAAGCATTTGAAGTCATACCCTCACATTTCTCTCCAGCATTATTTTGCTTTTCAAAATCAGATTGAAAAAAATCTGTAACTATTGTGAAAGTTTTAAAATAAATGTAAAGGGCTGACTCCTCAATGTTCAGGTGGCTCAACCTTCAGTAGCCACAAAAGAAAGTAAAACCAGAACCAGTAGAAAATACAAAAATCCTTTTATGGGCATAAAATGTTAATGGGAGAAACGTTAAAGGTGTTAATAGTAGCAATGCCATATTCAGCATCTTCTATAAACGGAGAAGGAAATGTTACTGCTGGCAACCTCAAGCAATGACTGGAAGTATTTATTAGCTCAATGGGATCCTGTATTTGCAAAGGCAAATCCTGCCAGCAAGACGCAGTGCTTCATTGCCAGACTAGCAAGTAGAACAGACCAAGGAGAAGGTAGGTTGGAAAAAAGGCATCCAGTGAGGGCTGTGGATGGGTGCAAAGCCCCTGAAAGCAGCACTCCCCAGGTAAGAGGCTGCCCTGCTGCCAGCAGTTTGTGGCTGCATCCATTCTGAAAGCATTTTTATGAATGGTGAAAGGAGACTTTGGTCCAACAAGTCCCAGGAGCACAAGGCGAAAAAATGGAAGGGCAAAAGGGAAGAAAAGCAATGAATGTTAATTAATGTAATATAGTTGTACTTAGATCTTTGCCTGTAAATCACATAGTGCTGCATAATGAGTGAAAAGAAAATCCCTGCAAGCTATTCAGAGCAAAACTCCATGATATACAGAGAAAACTCTTCAGCTGAAGAGAAACCTGCAGCATGCATGAATTTCACTGCCAAAAGGGACTATTCATTTAGTAGGTTTATACAGCGCCAGGCACATCAAGTAAGTCATACAGAACTATGTGATTCATGCAGACCACAGACCTAATCCCAAAATGTTTATTGTTACCAGTCAAAAAAAGGCTAAGCTGTGACTGGCACTGTTCACCAGGAAAAGGCAGAGCCAGTGCCCTGACTATTCTGGGATGAAGTTGTCCTGTTCCTCCAAAACCTGAGCTCAAAGCAGATCTTCTCTGCTGGAGAGCACCAGCCAAGCTGGGGTGAACCTGGCCCTCACCAGCAATTTCAGATACCTGCTGAGATAAATACAGATGTGAGTGAATGCAGAACCTGATATGATGATAGTCCTAATTACTGCTTTTTATTTTGATAATATTAAAATATTTCTTCTAATTAATTTTGTTCTTCTATGCATCTTGAAAATTGTCCTGCACTTAGATGAAAATTATTACATATCCTCTCTCTCTCCAAAAGTGACTCTACCTTCTCATGTTATATGAATTCTAACCAGGATTGGACCAACAGCACTACTGTGATATTTTTTGAATTAAGTTTGAAAGTGTTAACCTTCTAGCAGATACTTTGTAACCAGAAGTTCATCTTTCCCTATGAAACAAGCCCAAATATGCTATTTATTTGTCACCACCTTGGTGTTCTGAAACAAGCAAACAGAAAACTGATGTTACTATACATCTACAGTAACATTAGGAAGTATGTGAATGTTTCTTCATCTCCTGGGTTGCTGCCATTGTGTGAAAAGAATGGAAGGCAAAAGATAGTTCATCTCTAGAAGAGCAAAGGTACTGTGAGGCACCACTGGGAACTATACACAAACCTGTCCATACCATGCATTCCTCTGGTTGGTCTTCCAAAAATCTTTTTTAAATCATCCATGCATTTAAAAAAGACCCTTTGTAGCCATAGTACCAGGTTGCAACATAGAAACTCACAATAAACATATACACAAAGTTTTTATTCCCATGCTTTTGCAAAGGTTGTTCACAGTTGTGGAGTTAATTCATCGTTCCAAATGTCCCTGTTACAGTAGAATACAGAATGCATAAGAACAGTGTGTCATCTCCAGCAACTTTTTGGGAAGCTCCAAAGGAAATCAGATGTTGGGAAAGGTTTTGGACAAGGTAGAGAGAAAGATCTAAGTATTTATATGCCTATCTCCTGACAAGAGTCCCAGCAGTATAATAGAATGACTCACATGGATCTAGATTAACAAAGAGTTAAGGGAGGGAAATATAATTAATGCCAATCAACAGGAGTTTATGGGAAGAGACCCTCTCAAACCAACCTGTTATCCTTCACTGAGGAGACTGCAAGATTAAGTGATAAATGTAATGAAGCTGATGTAAAGCACATATTGACTTCTTTAAGGCCTTCAACTTGTTGCAACAGCATCTTGATGAATAAATAGGAACAATGCAAACCCAATGTGACACACATAAAATGGTTGCTTTATTAATCATCCCTTGAACACCACCATGGTGTTCCTGGAAGGATGCTTGGGGCATGGCAGGCAGCATATCACCCTGGCATATCTGGCTCATTGTGCCCCTTCAGCCATTTATTGAGTCCTCAGTTTTTGCACCCCTTCACTTTGCTTGCTGGCACACCCTGATAACCAGATATTTCAAAATCTGAGTTGTCTATTTTTCCTCTAGCTCTTTCCTACATTGGGATGGTCGGGGCATTGTGTGAATTTTCAAGGTGGCAACCAATTATTGATGATTTTTTAAATGTAGAAAAATGCAATATAGTCCTGTAACCCTGCAAAATTATTTTTCACCTGCATTAATTGATATTTTCTTCAGGACTGTAAAGAAATTAAAGGATTACTGATAAGTTTTGCAGATGATACCAAGATGGAAAGAAGAGGTAGAAAGTATAGGATGTGTCACTGGTGTGGAGCAAATTAGCTTGCAAAACTGTGTTCAGCAGAACAACAGACATTTGAGTAAGAATAATGAAGCATAGTTTCCAAGACAGGAGATAATGCATGTGGAGGGGAAAGGTCAGAGATACTAAAAAGGGTGAACCTGAGTTTCCAAAGTTCAGAGTTACAGTCTCTGAGAGGGCTAAACAAATTCCTTGGCTGTGGCATCAGCAAAATAAGGTATATCACATCTTCAGTCTCGTAAAGAGATGGCTATGGGCCAAGCTGAGTCCTGGCTTGGAGTAAAAGTTTCATCATCCATGAGAAAAATGCAGGAGCGATCCCATACCTGGAAGGTGTCATTAGTAGGCATATCCAGAGCAAAGGTTTCTAAGGGTGAGGAAAAACAATCACATGGACAGTCTTCATGGATATCTTGCCTCTGGCAATATTGGAATGAAAGATACAATTTAAATCAAACACCAGCTACTTCAGGGAAATCCACACAAAGGGACTTCAAGGCTTGGTTCTACTAAAGCTTTGGAGACCATATGGACAAGAACCTGGGCCTTCACCTGTGGTGCCTTCAGAGACTACTGAGGCTGAGTGCAAGCTTGGACCTTAACACACACTCTTGTATAAACAAGGTGGACTTATGTGTGGATTTGGGGGTACACTGAGCTGTCTATGTAGACATACTTGGAGGTCCCTGGACAATAAAAGGGCCTTCTTAGAGAAGAACAGAGAAAGGTATATCCAGCAGGGACGGTGGCTGACAGGCTCTGCTAACCACTGAAGGTACAAACGGTTATCAGCAGGCTGGAGCTGCAGGTTGGATGCCATATGCTTTGGGAAGAACATGGAGATGGTGAAGGCAACTCTAATAACCCCTTGGCAAGTTTATCCAAGCCAAATCCAGCACTTGGGACTTATCATGGGCCCTGGGAAATTCATCCAAGCTATGTACTTCCCATTAGCCTGTTGACAATTTTAGATGTTCCCTTTTGAACAAGCGCAGGCTATACCATTTTTAGATAACCTGTGCCCAGACTCCCTGGAATTCATCTCACTGCTACAAAACAATTACTTCCCACTTACACTTGGGCACACCGACTATTAACTTGTGCTCAAAAACATTACATGCACTAGAGTCATCTAGTCTTTTCCCATCATTGTGAATGGAGTCTTTGATTCAGTATCAGCCACACAGGAAATGGCACAGGAGGAACAGTAACATGCCTGACTCAGATGGCAAAGCACCCAAAAGGACTTATGTTTAACACACAGCTCTGTTGTGGTCATGCACTAGTAGGAATAGGAGGCTTGTTACAAAACACCTATTTTAGCTTCAAACATACAGAGTTAAATTCTGAGTTAGCATCATCACTAACTGGCTACCTGTCCTTTACACTTCCTTTGTAACTCACAAGGCTTAATGAAATCTAAGGAGATCTTTTCAGTTCTCTCACTTTTCTAAGCAGTGTTCTTGTGCTAACCCATGAGAACAATGCTCTAGATCATCCAGCTCTCCACAGCAGTGTGGTTCTGTCCCAGACCCTTCGAACCGTATAAGCATTTGTGCCAAATGGTGGTGGAATTAGGGCAGTACAGGCACTTGATAACATTTCCATCATGAAGGTTTGTGTCTCATGCATCATGCCCTATGGCTCTGCAGGCAAAGCACAGTGTGCTTGGCCTTACAGGCAAGGAATTAAATGAGGCATGCAGTTCAGGAACCACCACTGTTTGCTCCTGGTTTCTCATAGTCACAGCCTAGGGCCTGCACCTGTCTGATACCTGAGGAATGCAGAGCATTGCCACAGCCACTCTGCTGGATGCAGGGACTCCCTCTTCTCCTGTGTGGAAAGGCAAGTTCAGAAGTTAAACGGGCATGGATCAAAGCAAGAAGTCAACACACACAAAATCTTCTCCCATCTTTCGGATCTCACTCTATGTTGGACATGAAGTTGAGGAGGAAGATCTTTTTTCTTTGTTTTCTCTGCTGTCAAAACCACGTTTTGCCTTGGCCTTGCAGCCCATTGCACTTGGGCCTTGTTATAATGGAGTGTTGTTGCTGACAGCAGTCTTTTTCTATCAGTAGCTTTGCCATTGCCATTTTCAAAATCACACATTTCTTCCTACTATAAAACACTGTTAAGACTATATATTCTGGGGAAGATAAAATTTTAAAAACAAATACAAATACTGGTTTCAAACACAAGTAAAGATGTTAAAGATAACATTGATAATGTAACAGTCCTGGAAATCTCCCACCATGTGGAATTGTCTTAAAATTTTACATGAAAAAAACAAGGTGCCAGAATAAGAATGAATAATACTGGTTAGATCCTGTGGAAGTAACACATTTTAAAATGTGTTTTGTAAATGCTTACAGAAACACCAAAAAGTCACATCACAACCAACAATTGTATCAGCCCAAACTGATATTTTTGTATTAACTAAAAAGATCTAATATTTTGGCAGAGTCCCAGACGATGTCACAGCTGCAGTGCACAATGAGGCAGCTATAAGAATTACGTTAGCTGATTCTCTACTTGCCTCTGACGTCTTTCAGTCTCCAATCTTCAAAATGAGGTGAGAATAGATATTCCTCAGTCAGTTTTGCATTTGCAATCTTTCTTCCAGAATTAAGACTCAAACCCTGTGCATTCAAATATATTATTATCAATCCTTATGATTTGTCCAGCAATTGCGATCAGTTCCAGCTCTTTGCTCTGACCACAAACACCGTTAAAGTTAGGGTCTAGTCTGTCTGTCCAGTGCAGTGTTAAGATTTTCAGGGTGACATGTAATGTCCAGAACTAAAAAAGTCTAAATTCTCCACTACAATGATGTAATTTTGTATTGTCTTCTTCCATTTCCTGTGTGTGGTGACCGTGAAAAGAGTGATATAAAAAAAGCACCTTAATTAGCAGATCTGCTTCCTACATGTCTGAGTTACGTTCTCCAACTCTAATGGCAAACCCAAGTTTTTACAATTGTTAGCACTGTAACCAGTTCAGCCCAAAACACAAGTTGCAGCCTATTCTGTGTAACATACAAACACTGTCATCTAAGTTCCCCTTACGAAACCACTGTCACTATCACTATTGATAGCACAACCAGAAAGCACGATTCAATTATCAGACTGCTTTCTGAGTTTTCAGAGCCTTCAGCTAGGAAAAAAGTAATATTTTCATTTGTGAATACAGCTTAAACAGTACCTGATAATATGGCAGAATATTTATGGAAACTAAGAAATAGAAATCCTAGCAATTGGGTTTTTTACTTCAGCCCAAATTCTAAGACAAAAAAAAAAAAAACACTTTGAAATAAACTCATCTGTTTAAATTGAAAAAACACAAAATAGAAAGCAGCTGCTACGCATTTTCCCCTTTCCAGTGCAAGTTTTGCTACCTGGAAAAAAACAACACTAATCAATGTTGCTGCGTATTGCCAATAAGATGGCAAAATCAGATAACATTATTTTTGTGGTCTCAAGCATTTCTTCAAAAGTTCTTATTTCAAAATAATTTTACTAGTCTGAAACATGACTCTGAAAGACACAAACAGTCCTCTGCCACAATCCCCTTCTCATTGTACCATTGCCCAGCCTTTTAAAATTTGGACTGTGAGATTTAGAACTGGGCTTTATAGAGGGCAATAGCAGAACTATTATATCAATAGTTAGATTTTCATCTAACTATTCCCCATTGCACAGTTCAGTTTTCTGAGTGACCACTGCTCTCCACTGTAACAAATGGCAACACAAATACATGTAACACAGTGTTTAGCTTACTTTAATACCTCTTTGTGCCTGTGCACAGAAGTTTCACAGATCACAGTCTTGCCAAAGCTCAGGACAGGCAAACCTACAGACAGAGACAGCATTACTGAGCTTAGTGTGCTGCTCAAACTCTGCAAATCACTCCTCAGCTCCGATGCCTGCAGTTCAGCCATCTCATGCTGGCTGGAGTGCCCATGAGTACAGGGTGAGAGCATTAGTCTGATAACAACCCGTGTAAACCTTCATCTATTGTTTACCCTTTTTCTGACTCTGTCAAAAATAATTTACCACTTTTTAACAAAAGCATTGTAAAGAACATGCTCTGCTGGCAACTGAAAAGATGAAGCAGCAGCCCTATGGCAAAAGCAGAGATTTCAAACACAAGAGGACATAAACCTGCTGTAGAGGGTCCAGAGGAAGGCCACAAAGGTGCAGCACCTCTGCTACAAAGACAGGCTGAAAGAGTTGGGGCTTTTCAGCCTGGAAAAAAAGACGACTCCTGGGAGACCTTATATTTCAGTATCTGAAGGGGACCTACAGGAAGGCTGGGGAAGGACTATTTAGAAGGGTACGTAGAGATAGGATGCGGGGCAATGGTTTGAAACTGGAGCAGGGTAGATTTAGGTTAGACATAAGGAGGAATGAGAGTGGTAAAATACCGGAACAGGCTGCTCAGGGATGTGGTTGAGGTCCCGGCACTACAGATACTCAAGATCAGACTTGATGTGGCCCTGGGCAGCCTGATCTAGTTGGAGGTGTCCCTGCTGTCTGCAGGGGGGTTGGACAAGATGACCTTTGAGGGTCCCTTCCAACCCAATGCAATCTGTGAATCTGTGAGATCTGGATACTTTGCCTGGCTTTGCTTCAGATTTTATGACTGACCTTGGCAAGGCAGATAAGAGACAAATCCCACTCCCTTCTCTGTGCACAAGTGTTCCGCCTGCCAACAGAGACAGCAGCTTTCCTACAAGTATGTACTGCCATGTACGCACATGGACGTATATGCACACACAGAAACATGGATCATTTGTACAAGAGGTGAGTATTCAAATCCAAAATTCCTGGTTTTGACACAGAGCAAGGCATTAGCTTAACCTGAGAGTGAGGAAAGAATGTAAAACGCCATACAAACATACTGGGTTTCTCTTTCTGCAGGTCAGGTGTACTGTGGAGCATTTCGTAGTTATGATGATGCAGTAACAGAGGGGCAACTTCCTTTCTGTGTGGTGTTCAAAGGCTGTCTTTCCCTGTTCATATCTCTAAAAGCAAGGGAAATATTACCTACATTGTAGGAAAGATTTCAAAGCAGAGCAGGTAAATACTTAAAAGAGACACAGTTTGTCAGATAAACTATGCTTTATAAAGACAAAACGTTACCATTAGGTTGATAGATCCCCAGAGACGTTGAGTTTCCACAAATTCCACCAGATCTAGCTTTTTTCCTTTTCTAGAGGTTCGTATTTTCTCCGTAAAAACCCAGACTTGTTTCTACATCACCTACACACTGAATTTATGTGAGTTACTCCTCTTTCTCAATTTTAATTCATAATCAGATCTTCTCATGACTATACCAAGACCTTCCTTGTACACTTAAAAATGCTTGTGCAGAGTAACTACTGGGTATACAAAGCATGATTTGATAGCCGAGGCTCCCACCCTCCTCCACCACACGAACCAAGTATCAAGTCCTTACGAAAATGCCATGCTGTCACACTCTAAGGATGCCTGGCTGCACCGGTTGAGCCCTGAGATGACCAGCCTCAGACCCTCCGCACGTCTGAGCTCCCTTCTCTACCTCACACCATCTTCTGGGCTGGCGAAGTCCAAGGAAGGGGAGGACATGCTGTGGCACAAGACCGGAGGCCCCAACCCCGAGCGCCACTTGTACAGCCAACACGTTTCTAGGTGACACACACTAGTGCTGCTGCTGCCGGCTGTAAGCGAGCAGCAGGGTCCGTGACCGCCTCCGTTCTCCGTCTGTGGACTGGCTTCCCATGGAAGAGGTGTTGCCGTTTCTCCAGCCACCCTCTACGACTGCACCCTCTCTTCCCCACGGTGCTCCTTAGCACCTGAACTCCCCGCTCCGGCTCACACCGTTCCAACTCTCACTCCCGGCCTGGCGCAGCGGGGGGCCCACAGGTCTCCGAAGACCTATTTAAGCGACAGCTCCCCATTTCCAGGCCGCCCCGGGGGCCTGGCGGCGGGCAGTGAGGGCGAAGAGCGGCCGAGCGCTGCCTGTGCGGCTCCAGGCCGAAACTCGGGGACACGCAGGGCTCCCACTGACCGATCCCCAGCGTAGGGGAAAGTGGGGGTTTGGTGGTACAGGGTGTCACTACAGGAGGAAGAGCCCATCCCAGCCTCACGGCGCTCCCGCCCCGTCGCGAACCCTAGCAACAAGTCGCCGGCGCCAGCCTCCCCGGTGCGGCGGGCTGGGGGGCGGGCCCTTCCGGTTCATGTCGGAGCCGGGCTCGACGCAGAGGAAGCCGGGCGGCCATCTTGGCTCGTCCGGGAGCGGTGGAGGGGCGGGGGCAAGCAGGCGAGCGTCGGGCGGGCAACCAGCTTCCCCAGCCTCGGCCGCTGCCCGCGGGGTGCTGGCCTTCTCGGAGCCTGGGGCGGGCGGGTAGTGGTTGGTTGGGATGCGAGCGGCGGCCCGGTGAAGCGGGGTCGCGGCGGCGGAAGGAAACAGGAGCTTCCTGGGTGGCGGGCCTGCGCTAGCCGCTGTGCTCCGGTACAGCGGAGAGGGGCCGGCGAGAACAGCCGGGCTGTGCGACGCCCTGCTGCCTCCTCCTCCTTCTCCCCGCCCGCCCTGCGTTTCCCTCGCGGAGCCGCTCCCTCGCCGCCTTCCTTCCCCTGGCTTCATCCCTCCCCGCTTGATGACGCGCCCTGCTCCCCGCTGCTGACCCCCGCGGACCCCGGCCTGGCTGTAGGATGAGCCCGGAGGACTCGGAGGGGGCGAGACTGTTCCGTTCCCTGAGAGGGATCTAGATCGGGCGTGGAGCGCCGCCGAAGGGTGGGGGGCACCGACGCGACGCCGCCCCCCGCCAGTCACCTCGTCCTTCATGGTGGCTCCTTGCGACCACCATCTCCGAGCAGACGCGCAGCCCGGCCCGGGGGCCCGTGTGTTTGTGTGTGCGTGCCGCCGTCGCGGACAGCGCTGCCGCTCGAGTGAAGTAAAATGTCCACTCGGACTCCATTGCCCACGGTGAACGAGCGCGACACCGAGAACGTGAGTACCGCCGGCGTCGGGGGGGGAGCAGCCCGCGCCCCATCTTCCCCCGGCACCGCGGGCTTCGGGGACGCCGGCCTGGGGCGCGGCCCGGAGCTACCGGGCCTTGGCCGTCTGGGGTGGGCATCGCCTTGCAGAGCGTTGTTATTAGCCCTTTAGAGCTTGTGCTGTTCCCAGTTTGCCGGTTTATTTTAAACTAATTGGTTTTCTTTAACATCTACCATGGTGGTTCGCCTGTTCAGTGGCATTTGCAGGCATCCCTCCCCCAAATCCAGAGTCCCCACGGTAAATGCTTTATTCAGGTGTTTCTTGGTGGCTAGGATTGGGTTTGTTATGTTGGTAACGGGGAAGAGAAGATCTGCGGGGAGGTGGTGGTGGGTTGCTGCCTTCTAATATGCAAACTTACCGCTAAAAACAGCCGAATAAACCTCTGGTAAACAGATGGCAATAATTCAGCTCCGGTAGGGGTGGGCTAGGTGACCTACATAATAAACCTCTTCCCTGCTTAATTTGAAAGGTTCTCCATGATAACGATGCTGTTGGGCTAGTCACCTGTGCAAATTGACATTAAAAAGGTTTCTTTATTGGAGCTGTCTCTCAGATAAGGGAGCCTGTTCATCATTTCTTCTCCCCCCTCCCTCTATTTTTTTTCTTTCACAATGCCACGTTTTAGGAATTGACATTTTATTTACAAGATTGAAACAAATACTAAATCAAAAATCACACAGGTCCTATGCTAAAGGAAGAAGGAAAAAAGAAAATATAGTCCTACCACATGAGCAGATAACCACAAATGAAGCTCAGAAGGAGACTCCTGTTCTGCAGATAGGAGCTGTATGTCTTTTAAGTTAAAACTTTATCCCGGTGCATCCTGTCTAACCATTTTTCTGCATAGGCTCTGACATGTCCCCAAATAATAAATAAAAGGGAGTTGTCACTCACTATTGTCTAAAATGAGTTGATAGTGAACTTTGTATTTAGCTTTCTGTAAAGGCTATCTGATGCTCTTGAGAAGACAAATGCTGAACTTGACAGAGGTGTTGTTTGTTTTTGTTTTTTTTTCCAAGACTGCTTGTGTTTTGGACTGGTGCAAAAAGTGGAAACTTCAGTTAAGATCAGGAAAAACTGTTGGATTGTTCCAGACCATAAATAGTCCAAGAAAAGTGTTGGTAGCTCCATTGTTTAAAACAAGACCAGACAAAGCATTAGAAAACATGCTGCATGGAACAATTACTCCATTACTAGGGGTTTAGATTTTATTGACATAATAGGCACTTCTAACTTCTGTGATCTTTATTTGTTTTAGCACTAGATGCAACCTGCAGGCTAAGGGCTGTATGGAGCAAAAACCCAGCTAAGCATATTTGGTTGTAAAATCTCAATGAGCTTCCTGCCTTGTGGAAGAAAATTATTAAAATGTTATGCAGCCCTTCTTATGCCATAGGGAGGGTAGAAGTTGTAGCATACTCCACAAAATACTATATAAAGTTTATTTGGATAATTGTTGTAGTCTTACAAGCAAGCCTGACTGAGGTTTTCAAGCTCCATGTATATATGTGAAGGCCACCCAGTAAATCATTTTAGAAAGTGTTCAGACTCTAATGTAATTAATTCAAATTTTGCTATGGATAACTTAACAGTGGAGAGACTTAGTATGTGCTTGAGGAGATACATTATTCATAATGTGTGTTCCAGCACTTGAAGTTAGATTTCAGCGTTCCATTTAAGGCACCTTGTTTCCATTTCAAAATACTGGTCTAATACTTCTCTTTAGTAATCTTCATAATTTGGCATACATGATTTGTCTTGCTTGCAGAAGAATTGCTTTAGGTTTAGGTTAAGGCATATTTTTCAACTGCTGTAATCTGAGCTGGTGGTCACAGAAATACCTGTAAATTGTGATACTGGCAAGGAGTGATTTAATCCAAGTGCACCAAATCTGTTGAACTAACACCCCACTGCAGTACTGAGGAAGCTGTCTCTGGCCATCATCTAAGTAGAAATTCACCCAAATGCATTCTGTTCAGCCTTGCTTAAAAATAAATTTAAATATTACATTTAGTCTGTCTGAATTACCACTACATCTGTGAATGCCAGGGCTCTCTTTTTAATACCAAATGTGAAGATTGTGATACTTCAACTAAGTGCTCTTCCACCCCAAATCTGGTTTTATTGTGTTGAGAGGTAAATTGAGACCTTGATTGTCTTTCATATAAGAGAAGGCTAAATAGTTAATATTCATAGGACTCTTTGAAGCTTGAGTGGACCAGGCTTAAGAGGTATTCAGCTAGCCTTTGGGCTGTGATTGTGGACCCCCTTAATGCCTTCTCTTTCCTTGGAAGATTACCACTGCTGACAAAGGCGTAGCTGATGTTGAATCTGGTTGAAGTGTGCTGATCATAGCTTATCCATGCCTATACTTGTCAGTTTTGAAAATGAAGTTACCCTCCAGAATGATGAGAGTAAATTATTGTCTGTGCTTGCAGTTAACCACGTTCAGCGGTTGGCAGCTGTTGAATAGACAAGGTCTAATTGTCAGCACTTGATGTATTATTTTTTTTCAAGGCAGTGTATACCACTTCTTACTGAGGCATGTACTGCTGAAGTGGAAATACTGTCACAGTGACTTTCTCCAAAAGCCACTCACAGCTATCCAGCCTTTAGTGCCTTTGAGATGAAAGAATTTGGCTCCGAGTCACCTGGTTTTGAGAGGAAAGGCATCCCAGATGATCTGTGATCATAGGAACTTCACACTTGGACAGTTGGAAGCTGGCTGTTGGCCCGCAATGAGCTGGCTTCTCACCGTGAAGGTGGAGCAGCTCTTCTCTGACCATGTCTTGTGTAGCAATGGCTGCCAGTTACGTAGGGAACAGAAGTGAATGAGAGAATCGAATCTTTTCTGTCTTCTGCAGAATTACGTCCTGCAGGTGGGAGAAAAAAGCATCCAAAGCAGCAGAGAATTCTTTCATACAAAACTGCGAGACAAGGTAGACAGAGAAGAAGAACCTGTGGATGTTACAAGCATGAATAAACCTGTTTTACTAGCAGTGAGGAGGAAGGGAGAGAAGATAGAGCAGGAAAGAGTGTGGAAATTTAATGGGAAAGGAAGATAAATGGTAGAAAATGGAGATAAGAGAAGGCACAGATGAATGTGCATATGGCAGGATGGAGGCTAAAAATGACAAAGAAATAGAACCAGAAGGTGCAAGACTTTGGGAAGAAGGACAAATATTCATTAAAAAAATTACAAATCAGGGAAGAATATAGTGTACTGTGGATAGAAACAAGGAAATACAGTTGGTATGGAGGTCAGTAGAATTCTTTATGAGCATGAAATAGGAAAATCGTGACTAAACAGTTTAATTTGAACAGCTGTGGGGTTTTTTTGGGGGAAAAGTAACTGTTCTGCGTATGTTAGCACTGCAGGCCAATCTGAATTAAAAAAACAAAGTAATTTGAGGAAAAGCGAGACTAAAATACTCTCTCACTTCCATGACCGTGCCTAATGTGAAACATTTACTATGGAAAAATGCCAATGATGGCACAGTGATGGCAACTGTACTTTTACAAGCCTGTATAAAAGGATTTTGTGTAGCAGAAGTATATTAATTTAGTTGTCTGGGGTTTTTTTAGTATTTATTTTAAAAGGCTTAGTAAGGGCAGTTAGGTTAAAAAATTTACTTTTAAGATACTGAAGGTTAGTGCAGTATATCTTGGTTTCTTACCAGGTAGCTATGAAATGCATTAGAGCATTTGCAGACAATATGCAAGCTTGCATTATTTTATGTATTATTTATCAGTCTTCTCCTATTACAAACAGATCTGTAATCAGTATGCTTTCTTCGATAGTGTGAAATCCTGATTGTTTGGGTATTTTTGAGAAGGGCTGAGGTGGAAAGCTTGTGTGTGATCAAGAGTTCTGGTAGATTTTCTTCTACAGGGACTGTCTGTGGCAGGTCCAGTACTGTGTGTGTTCATACTAAAAAAAATACCAGATTAGGTTGTGTGACATTGTGAGTCACTGACTGCTAGTATTTTCACATTTTGAAGCAAGAAGCTTAATTCTTTAGCTCTGCTAAACAGCTTGTGCCATGTTGTTTAATCATTTGGTTTCACTGTGGGCTTGAACTGACAGGAGGCTGCTAGGGGTGTCAGCCTTGAATGCTGCTTCCCACCTGGGGTTTATGCCAGCACTAGTTACTGTGGGGCTATATGATGAGTCTGGTTAGCTCCCTGATCTGAATGAAATCAGCCCTAAAGAAAAGGGGATTTATCTCCATTCTGTGTGGCTGCAAATACTGACAGAGAAGAGAGAATGGGAATGTCCGGTTCAGCTAGGGAAAACGAGAAGTACTTACTACAATTTGTTTTGCTTTAAGCTAGTCGTAGTACAGCAGCCCAGGGCTAAGATCACTTGAGTTGTACCACAACTACAAAGAAATGCAGAACAGCACAATTTGTGCAAAGTGTTTTTGTTTCTAGAAACTGACTTTTTTTTTTTCCTCTTTTACATTATTTCAGTAACTCAGAAAAACTAAGCTGCAGAACTTTACTCCAGAAACTATTAAAAAGTCAAACTTAATTCATGAATTTTATTATCACCACTGAATATGACTTAAATTGTGGCCTTTAAATTAACTGTTTTAAAAAACAGGACACAGCTACAGAAATTATTGAAAGAAAATAAACAAGGAAATAGGGAGTTTTTTAATACCCTAACCTTTGTAGACGTCCTAAGCTTTTTTACCCACTCAATTAATATTCTTGTTTGCTTGGTTCTCCATTTTAATTCTAGTCAAAAGACATGATTGCATGTCTCAGGTGACTCAAGTCAAAGGAATTCTAAGAGTGGAAGCATTTGTCTTTCTAGATCTACATTTCATATGATATACAAGTAGCATGTGTCTGCAACTTCCTTTTCTCAGTTAAGTAATGCTGCCTCATGGATGTCAGCCAGATCAAAAATGGAGGTCACACTTTTTTTTTTTTTTTTTTTAGGCTTATGGCATGTCAAGGTTGGCTCTGCTTAGCACGGAGATCATCTGACACTAAAAATGTTTAGAATGTATTATGCTTACTGCTGTTAAAACACAAGCCTGAAAGGTACCAACTATACCTGCAATAACCTTCTCAGTCTCCTGGATGAAACCCTCAGGTTAAGGAAGACTTCTTGGCCAGTAAAGCAGCGACTAGCTGAGCTTCATGTGTATATATACATACAAAAAGAAATTAGCTTTCAGATAAAATTTGTTCTTGCAGGGTTAAAGCCTAAAAAATAGTTTTCTATCTGCAAGCTCAATGTGGTCTTTGAAAACCAACTGTGGAGGAGTGGTTTTTTGTTTAGTATGTAATTACTGACAGTGATGATTCTGGAAACAACTTAGTTGGCAATATTGTTGATGAAGAATAGCTGAAGAGCCAAGCATATTCTATTATTCCCCAGGCTGATGTCAATAAATACCCATTTTAATCAGCAGTAAAGAAACTTTGTCTGGAAAGATATGATAAATGTCAGATCTTGATAATGTGAAGCAACAAAAGAGCTTTTAAAAAGCTTTTCTAACTGGCACCAGGCATCGTTTTGATTATATAAGCAGAATTTCTTCACTGTTTTGTTGTTCAGTGCTAACACAGAGATTCACTCTCTTTCCTATACTGTACAGAGAGTGGACCAAATGATGTCAAATACATCAGCAGAGGCGGTAGTGGTTGTACATGGAGAGGACTCCTGGGCCAGACCCTGTATGTCTGCAAAGGGAGCATAATTTATTTCCTGAAGGCTGTTAGTGCTTTGCTGTTGGAGTTCTCCCACTGATCTTCAAGGCAATGCCATTTTTCAGTGGCACTTTCTACTGCTGAACTGTGGCCAGAATTGAGTGTGCAAGTGTTGCTTTGGGTAGCAATGCTCCTTCTGCCAAGTGAAAGTCTCTCATATGCCAGTCCATACTTTGTCTCCAGCAGGCAACTCAACGGCTGGGCCAGCTCTCTGTGCTGTAGCTGCCCTGTTCTGGCTGTTGTTCCTGTTTCGGTTTTTTATGGTTGTTGTTCTTGGGTTGTTGTTGTTGTTTTTTTCCCCGATGAGGTTAGGGAGAATCGTGAATGTGTGTCAAGACGTATAGCCTGTGTGTGCTAGAGACTGTATTTACTCTTTATATTCTTCCTTTAAATGGATTGTTTGACAAATACAACCTGATTAAACTAGCCACTTGTTTTCATGAATTGTCATACCAGTTAAATGAATGAGTACTATGGTAGGCTGGGAACTGCACAGTGGAATTCTTCATATTTTGACGAAAGAAGCATCCAAATTAGTGTTTTCTCTCCTTTACCAGCTATAATATGTGCTCTGTTTTCTCCCTTGCTGAGTTCTCACCCACTCAGTTGTTTCACTTGATCACAGCATCTATAGTAGTGGGGCTGGAGCACTCATCAGTCAATCTGCCTTCATGGATTGATAACTTTCATGCATTGTAGAATACCATTAACAGTTTTGTGATGTGGTAACCATGACTGTTCACCTTTAAGAATGATTATGTAGAAAGCTAGTCCAAAAACTGCCTTTTAATTATACGTACTGGAAACAAAGAATTGGATACACAAACACAGGAGCATGGATGTACTGGCTCTGACAAAATCCATCTTTCTCTGTGTTCTGATTTGTGTCCTGGTCAGTGGTAAAATGGAATTAAAATG
Organism: Indicator indicator; assembly: GCF_027791375.1. Lineage (NCBI taxonomy): Eukaryota > Metazoa > Chordata > Aves > Piciformes > Indicatoridae > Indicator > Indicator indicator. Next base: position 24,634,187 of record NC_072013.1, read on the forward strand.
AGGAAAGTACAGAATATCTTCAACTGATGTCTTCCTATTTTATAACATAGAAAAATAATGTAATATTTTATAATGTATGATAACTTAGGGATTCCCAAAGCAATAACTGGTATATAGGCAATTGTGGTTGAGTGTTTGCTGTGACACCTCTTGGTGGTTGCCAGAAATCTCTGTTTTGACTTTCCAGTAGAATTCCTTTGTCAGCAGTCGCAGTATGCCCTACTGTGCTGTTTCACTGATACATCTGTGCAATAAGACACCACCTCTTAATATCCTTAGGGCTAACCTTCTTTCTTTTACACTGAGGAGTATTTGTCAGTCTGTATGTTCTGAAAAGATGTTAATCATAAATGAGGAATAAAATATAACATTGTTAGAAAGGGCTGCAGCAAAATTGGTTTCCATATGTTTCGTTTAAAGTATTGAAAACAAAACAAATCACGCAATATGCTTCATGATAAGTAAGTACTGATAGGGAGTGTGCAGCCAGAAATTACCATTTATTTATGCCAGTTGCCCAAGTTAGGGTACTGGAGCAGTTTCATTAGCTGGTTGTAGTTTCAAATATGCAGGTCCTGGAATGTTTACATTATTAACATTGTAAGGTGCAGGCTTTAAGTACGAGGGGGGTTTATAACTAAAAATGCTGAATTGAAGCTGTCAGGATTGTTACAGGTTTGAACAGCTTTCCAAGAAATTCTATAGTATCATGTGTAATATTTCATACAAAGATGAGGTAACAGCTAAGATAATAAACATTCCTAGAGACTTTTGTAAGATTACATTTTATTCGTTTGGCTGATGAGAAGATAGATTTCAGTATTGTATAAATACTTTAAAAAAAATTTTGATACCATTTGTCCTCTCTGATATAGAAAGAAACCTTCCCACTTACTGTAAACATGGATTTTTTGGCATTCTAATTTCTTAATGTTTTTCAGCTTTTTTTGAATGAAGATTGTCTCTTCTAGGTTTTTCTCAGCTGTTGGCACCTTCTTAAGCAGTATAAGAACTAGTTATACTCTGCCCTGTGTGCTTCTAATAGCTGTAAATGTTAAGATCTCTCTAATTATGCAGATACTGGATAAAGCTAACATGTCAAAAATATTTCAGTTACCAGCACTTTCATACTTCATTTGCTTTTTACTTTCTTTTCTTTTCTTTTTCTTTCTTTTCATGCTGATCATTATCTGGCTATGAAAGGATGTCGGCTCATCATTGGGGGAAGGCTTTTGTGAAAAGGTGGGTTTTGTGTTGTGTTCCAAATACAGTTGTCTTAGGCTCAGTCCTTCCCACACAGTAAAATTTCTCTCAAATGAAGATGTTTTACTCCATTTCCTTTTGGGTTTAGTAATACCAGGGTGGGGCTGTGTGGAGGAGAATGCACTTTCTTGTTTGTTTTGTTTGTGGGTTGGGGCTTTTTTTGTTTGTTTTTTTTGTTTGTTTGGTTAGTTTGGTTTGGTTGGGTTTTTTTTTTCCTCTCTCTTCTCTTGTGAGAAAGCTTGTCATGTTGGCTTGGGAATGGATAGGGTTTTGGGGAAGTCTCCTACTACGTGCTGAAGAATACCCCCAAACAACCTTTAAAGTATTGTAAAGATTGTAAAGATTTTACAAGATTTTGAATTGGAGCTTGATGCATGCCCAAACTGAAAGAAGGTCCTTTATTGTCATGAGCGGGTTTCAGGAAACTTCTTTAAAAGAGGGTGTGACTCTGGCTAGCTGGAGGCTGCATAAAGTTCCCAGTATCTTTGCCTTGTTTCCCCATCTGCAGTATAATGGTCTTTCTTTGTGTGAAGGTAAGTATTTTGGGAATCCCTCAGCCACAGTGGGTGTCGTGAATGTTACCTTTAAACAGAACATACCTCCAAGAGATACAGCTCACCTACCACAATGTGTGGAAACTTAATACAAATAAACATGTTTGTTCCAAATCTTGTGATACTAAAACAAACTCCCTGTCTTATTGAAGCCATAAAAATGTAGACTTGGGAAAGAAGCCTGGAATTTAAGAGAATCTTCAGGGGTCAGGAACTGGAAGGAGGTAAAACCTGCATCTGAGAGTCTGCTTGGGAAAAGACAAATGTCCTGCATTGCAGTTTAGAGCGTAGATGATGCTATTACTATTTTTCCAGGCTGAGGTTTGAGTTGTTAATCTGTTTGCTGAAGGAAAGTACTTGGGAAATAGCTGAGTACAGCCAAATGCTATACAAGCCAATGCATGACTTGAACTTTTTCTTCATTATCTATATTGCCTTTTGTCTATACCGTTTAGCTTCCCCATCTACCTATCACAGCTTCTTGAAAAGTATTTGGGTGGGAGAAACACTTTTATTCATTTTTGAGAAACACATTTATTTTTGAGTTTATACATTTTAGTACTGTATGCTACTAAGCCTCTTCTTCCTTCATTTCCATAAGCAAACAAACAAAAGCGTGTTGAAACTGGGAAGCTATTTTCTGCAGATTTTAGAAAGGTTGTGTTATGCTCAATATAATAATCTTACATGTTGATAGATTTACTTATTTGAAGTGAAATAAAGTCTAAATTATATACAGTTGCAAATGGTCAGAGTTCTGAGTGAAACGTGGCTATAAGCAACTCAGTTGGAGAGATGCAAACTGCTTAGAAACATACAACTTGATATTCAAAAAGCAGAGCTGAAAAAAGTCATATTCCTGAAAAGAGATAATCTAGGTTAGGATGGAAATGCAAACCTCTGCACAAAGAAATTATGTTAAGTTTATCAATGCTACTCCAAGTGTGTTCACAGCTGTCAATTCCTCCCTTTTAAGTGTAAAGCTAGAAAGCACAAAAATGATAGCACACAGGAAGTCATTTCTCCACAGAGGACAGTGAAGCTGATGTATTAATGTGTAGTTTACTACGTGGAAGAACGTTTCTTTTACCTAATATTATTTATATAAAGTAGGATATGAGTAAGATTAGTTCTGAATAGGCTGCGCACAGGTTCTCTGGTTTGTGAATACATGATACCTGATGTCCACATCTCAGCTGCCTCATAAGCTAGGTCTAATGCAGTTTATTAGTTCAAGCACAAGACAGCACAGATGTAGATACTCTGTTTGCAGAATCAGCTGTGTGGTTCAAAAGTAACATTTACGCTGAATCTGTCAGCTGGAGAGCCCAAGCTAATAAGCCAGCATGGAGACGGGCTCGCTGTCACTTGTGCTGCATGCCCAAGTCTGAAAGGTGTATAGTCAAAATAGTCCTGATACACTTCTTTTTCCAAGGTAGGCTATCATCTCAGTGTAGTGCAGTGTAAGTAGTACAGCTGTATTCCTGGGATGCTGTGCTTGAACTAAAAGTGAGCCTTCCTCTAATATATCCAAGAAATACCCTCGTGGTCCTGTACAGAACATTGTGGTCCTTGGTCACTGGGGTAGCAATGTAGGAGTACTTTAGCATCAGCAGTTGCTACTGTTTTCTAGCTGGTCTGAATAATTTGACACTGGAAGGTACCAAAGGAGCTGACAGAGAAGTTCTCTGCATTGTGTGCTGCAAGGTTTGTTAGAAGTCAAAGTTTAGGGAAGTGAAGAAGTTAGGCAGTGCTGTGCCAGTACATAGAGGGGTAAGTAGGATGGCCTGAACAACCAGCACCAGCCTGGTATTAAAGGCGTGCAAATTAGCAAAATTGTTGATACAGGATTTTGCTATCTTAGGTAGTACTTTCAGATGGACAACTGTTCTTGTCCTTCTTCTCCTTGAGAATTATTGATGGATAAACAGTTGTTACAGACATCAGGATGTTATTGAGAACAAGTAATTGTTACTGAGCAGTGGATCTTGTTGCGGGTGTGCTTCCATGTTCCTGTACTGGTTATTAGAGGTTTGGAAGAAATTTATGCTACTGCTCCCAAAAACTAGGGTAAAGATTGCGAGGATGTTGCATAGGACAGGATGGGACAATCACCAGGAGCATGTAATAACCTGCATGTAAGGAAACTCTGTGTTTCATTTCAGCCAGATGTGAAATCATGAATGTAAGGAACCAGGAGTGAAAGTCAGTGATGTGTGGTAAGGGAATGGGAAGCAGTAATTCTTAAAAAGACTTAGGGTCGCTGTTGGGTGGTCAGATATAGATGATCTGCCAAAAAGGTTACTTCTCTCCATGTGAAATAGTAGAGCGTTGAACATGAGATGCAGTCTCTGTGTTTAGCCCTACTGCACCTACTGTTGGTATGGCATGTACAGTTCTAGCATGAACCTCACAAAAAGATGCTGAAAAAATAGGAGAGGCTTCTGAAAAGACCTACAAGAAATGTTTCCTTGTCTTTAATCATTCTTACAGCCGCCTGTTTAGGGAGCTCAGTATATATATGTAGAACACTTAATAAAGCCAAAGGGTAGTGTGATCATAGTAATTAAGTGCCTATATGGGGAGTACAAATCTGGTGACAATGTAGTAGCCAGGTGGTAAGGAGAAGCTAAAGCCAGACCGATTCTCAAACATGGGGTGTGTGTGTATATTCTTAAAATAGTAACTATTGAAACGATTTTCCAAGAGTTGCTGTAGGCTTCTGTCAGCAGTATTTCTTAAATGAAATGAATGTGTTTTTTAAAATAATTTGATCACAGCTGTTGCACTCAAATTAACAAACCAAGGAACTTACGATGCCAGAGTATATGGTCACAAGGTTGCATCAGGTTATTAAACAGTGTGAAACTTGCCAAGTATCATGCAAGTGTGGATTTGTTCATTTGTGCCTATACCATGATTGTTAGCTTTATGATCTCACATCCTTACGCTACAGTGATTTTCAGACAGTTGCTCTGTATCACGTTTTTGGTTGTCCCCACTAGGTTTCAGAAAGAGGAGGAGGAGGAGTAGTAGAAGAGCAAGATCTGAGATTTCTGGAATGACTGTAAATTTAGCGTGTCATCTGCTGTGTAGTCAGCTATTTACTTCACATTCACAGACTACTGAGCATTTTTAATGAATGCTTTAATTAGTGAAGCTGGTGTATAGATCTCAAACATGAGTTGGGAACTAAGGGACATGAGGAGACCTGCTCTTTCATAAACAGGCTGTTGGAGAATGAAAAAAATATTTACTATTATCTTAGCTGTGTGATCTAATGAATAAAGAGTATTACAGCTGTGAGATACGTCCATTCATTTTTACAATTAATAACTGTTCAGGGAAACTGAGTGGAAGGAACTTAACAGATTGCAGACAGTATGTCAGTTCTCTGTAACTGCTATCTGAGGTTTTATACTTTAGGTAATATTTCTTTCTTTGTTCTTCAGGCTGTCCTGGGTATTTTCAGTCATGAGATTTTGTAGAAATAGGAGTCTAGTACAAGAGAGAAAAAAGTCCTACGATTTTATCAGTAGTATTGAACTGGCCAGTAAGGGTGAACGTTTTACTGTGTGTGCTTTTGGGAAAGCTTTGTTGTGTCTCCTTTCCAAAGGCTCTAGTTAGGCCAAGTAATACAAATGTCAAACATCTCCATGTTCTGTATCTGATTCAGCAGTCTATATAAGTTACTATTGCTGCAGTTCAGGTGATGTTCTGCTTGGTCTTTACCAGGTGATTAAATGAATGTTGTGTTATGAACTGTGAACTTCTTTATTGTCTTTACCAGAGCAAAGTGCTGCATGAATCTTAAGCTTCAGTTGGGTCCTTTGAAGGTTCCTTCAAAGGAATTGCTAATGTTGAATGTTGTATGCTTCTCATCGTTGATGTCTTTTATTTATCAGTCTTACCTGTGTATATTTTTATTGCAGCACACATCCCATGGAGATGGGCGGCAGGAAGTTTCCTCTCGAACTGGGCGCTCTGGAGCTCGCTGCAGGAACTCTATAGCTTCTTGTGCAGATGAACAACCACATATTGGAAATTACAGACTCCTCAAAACGATTGGAAAGGGGAATTTTGCAAAAGTCAAACTAGCAAGGCACATCCTAACTGGCAGAGAGGTAAAGTGGTATGAGTGTGAACAGTAGCGAATTGCAGTAGGTGTGAAGGTTCTCTTGGAATAGCATATAAGTTTGTGAACATTTAGCACATTTTACTAGTGATACTGCTGCTGATGTAGAAAAAAAATAGAACAGGAAAGCCATGGCTTTTTTTTAGTTATGAAAACAATAGTTACAAAACAATGGTTACAAAACAATTTCTCTTGAAAACAGTCTTTTAAATTTGTATTTTTGGCAAGTCCCTGTCCAACTTAGTGGGGTTCAAGTTTGCTTCAGAGGTGTTTTGTGTGTCTTGGTCAGTGTTGTGTGGTGTAGACAGGCTTTCTCTTCTATCTCTTCATAGTGTCTAACTTGGCTCCATAATTAGTTTCTGGATGCCATTGTAATGTAACTAATAACTTGAGCTTAATGATGGTTCTGATTTGGTGAGCTGTAGTTCTGTTTGCTTGTTGCAAGAAGGTGTTTCTTGTTGCTGCTTTAGTAATAGCAACTCTAGGTACGGAAAGAAGGAGAAACACCTTGTTGACCTTTTTTTTTTTTTTTTTTTTTTTCCCCCAACCTGTCCAATTAAGTTAATATTGTTTGATACCAGCAAGGACTTCTAAAGAAAGATATGTGGCTGACTGCAACACTTTAAGGGAATTTCTTTTTTTCTGAGCTATATGGAGTTCAGGAGGACTAGAAGAAACAGAGGGAATGTAAGTTTGCAAGATTTGTTGGGAGGGCTTGGGGTTTTTTTCAAGCCAACAATTCTAGTGATCAGCAGTTGCCTTCTGGTGTTTAAGTTAGTGCTGGTTTGTAGACAAAGTTTTTGCTTAATTGTCTTTCACTTAAGTTCCCTCCTCTTTTTAGATACTTAACACAGGAAGTGCAAGTACTTGATTAGTATTTTTTGCTATTGCTACAGGTATAGGAGTTGTAGGTAGGTATCATGTGCCACACATTGCTTTGCAAAAGTTGAAGTGTATCTTAATTTAGTTGCACACAATTGTGTGTTGACCTCTGGTTAATTTTTGTCTGAAATTTCAACCAATAAAGTGACAGTGTGAATGGTGAAATCTAAAAAGATATAAGTGCTAAGTTTCCTTTAACTCTCATGGAATAGATGTCACTCAGTCCATTCAAGCATAAATACTTTACAGGACATGGGCATGAGTGGCATTCCTTCGGTGGGAACAAATATTTTATAGGAATATCTTGAAGATATTTTAAACTTTTTTTAAATCATTGTTTGTAAGAGAAATTAATAAAAAATTCTCTTCCTGCTAGGTGAGCTGTACAGCATTGATGATTACATATTTTAGATATATATGAGCAGAATTGTTCACAGTATCCTTGATAACAGGTTTCCCTGTGTCTTTCATTTACCCTTGCCCTTATCGGATCAGTCTTTAGATTATGCTAACCTTTTTTGTGGCTGTCCCATTGATGTTTTTAGGTTGTGATCAGCAACAGCACCTTGTACTTTGTTGAATCTTGTTTTCTGTGCTAACTCATCTCCAAGGTTGTTTATATCAGTTTTCCATTGTATTTGATGGTGCACTTGAACTCCAACAGTCCTAATCATTATGGCTTGACTTCCTGTGCCAAGGCCACTGATACAGATATTAAACAAGATTGGTCCTCAGTCTTATCCTTGAAAAACTCTTACTCATTTATTTCCAACCTGAAATCTCTTTAGCCTTTCCAACCCCCCCCCCTTTTTTTTCCAATTAAAAACTTTCTGTGCACATTTCAGCTTATCTAGTTCAATAATTTGTGTGAATTCTTCTAAATGAGGCTTTACAGTAATGCAGATAGTTGTATCTTGTGTTTCCATAGGGCACAGTTAACGGTAGGAAACCATGTTGTGTTTCTTCTCTCTGTTTCGCTATTTTTCTCTGCAAGTTTCTTAGCTCAAGAATTTTGTGGTAAATGGCTCTACTAGAAAAAAACCAAAGTCTGATAATTTCTAAATGTGTGCTGCATTGTTGTTTTTGATGGATGTTAGAAATCTGTGCTACAGGAATACTTTTTCGGTTTTTTTCCTTTTTTCTTTAAACCTGCCACTCTTAAGAATTCTGGGATAATGTTCTTAGTCTGACCATGGCTGGACAGCACTCATCTTCCTGAATTTGTGATTTCCTGCTTTACACACTTATTCCTGCTCGCTGTCTTGTCTTTGTTCCTATTCTTTTTGTCCAACTTATCTGCCGAAGTCTAGAGTAAAATGCTTAGTTTTACAAGTCAAGCTCAAATGAGTTTTCATCTCTGCTGAATCCTTGCTGTATTTGGACCCTACCTACTTTTTGTTTCTTATCTGTGAGGCTATTCTTTATGTTCTTTTAAGTGTCCAGTTCAGTTTCACTTTATGGCAATTCCTTCTTTAGGGCTCTGTGCTGATTAACTTCTAAATCATGCAGATCAGCACTTTTGTGTTGTTTCTTGGGAGGAGGGTTATGTTTGTTCAAGCATTCTTCTAGCATAGTTGGAATATGAATTTTCCTGTTGCTTGAGATGCAGCTTTCATGTTCCCGATTAGAGTAAGGTCCAAGACTCTCATCCTTCTCTGTAGAGTGTTTGCAAGGTGTATGATGAAACTCCAGCCTCAGATGACAGAAAGGGAGAAATGTTCAGCCCTTTGTGGGGTAATAAGAATATCAGCCTAATTTGAGGGCATTGAATTGTCACGCCAAGTAGCGCATGGCCTTCTGCTCACTGCAGAGTTAGGGAGGGGAGGATTAGCTCCACTGCACTACAGCGGGTGTTTGGAAACACACTCTTTCAAGATTCTTTGTCCAGGAGAATACTATTTGTAGTCTCTCTGCCCTTTTGAAACCAAGAATCTTTGTTGTAAATCTGCTTTTGTTAATTCTTTGACTCTATGCCATGTGTTTTCTGTGGTAATCTATCAAAGGTTATTTCCTCTGGCAAGTTTTGCATGCTTGCCAAAATTAATCTAAAAGATAAAACTACCTTTTGCTGTTACTGAGGTTGTTGGAATTGCAGCCAAAATTACTTGTATCCCTTCTGTTCATTGAAGGCATGTGCTCAGTTAATAGCCAGAAAGCTGAAATTTCATTGTGAGATGGGATTCTTTCAGGATCCAAGTCTGACTCCAAGGAATCTGTTGTCATCTTTCTGTGCTTCCCTTGGAAAAAAATGAAATTTAAGAGAGAGAAAGAAAAGGTTCTGAAAAGTAGCAGTTTGGCCAGTTTGCTCAGCGTCACAACTTTTGATCGCTTTCCTCCTACATGACTTGAACGGAGTTAATGTTTTAAGTCATGTTACTGTGAATGGAGGAAGCAAAGTTAATTCTACTGACAATCTCACACAGAGTATCATGGCTGATGCAGCAGTCTGACAGCATAGGTGGACCTGCATTCCTCCAACATTGGCCACAGCACACAATACTTGAAAATGTTCCAGGTTAATTTTGTGTAAAAAGAGTAAAGTTTCTGCTTTGGATGGCAATTTGATGCTTTATTAACTGTGCTTAGTAAAATTGAAGATGTTATTTCTCAGGCTTTTGAGAACTATTCTTGAGGGCAGGCTCCCTTTGCCTATGATTTGAAAACCTTCTCAAGGTACCTCAGATTGCTCCCTCTTCTGTTGATGAGGTTTGAGCTCTCAAACTCAGTATTAACACGCACTCTCAGTATTCATGTGGATAGGAATTCTCTGCATTCATTCTGCCTTTAAGGCTATAATTAGCGTACTGAAGAAGTCTGAGTCTGCCTGTCAGAAAACTGAGGTGTGTACTTCCCTGTATCTCCAGGGCTGAATTTGTTTGCTAGTGTCAGAGACGTCTCTGATCATCTGGCACCAATGCACAGTGAGAGAGATGAGCTGCCAAAAACAAATGCCTTTAGACTTCATGGATTTGAAACAAGTTTTTTTGTCCTTCAAAGCCTGACCATAATGTTACATCTCAGAACACAAACTGCAACTTCTTCAGAGTGAAATGTGCTACCAAGCCACAGCCATTTTCTGTGGCATGGGTAGTCTTGGGACAGCAGGTGACTTTCAAATAAGAGTATCTGCTATTGACAGGCAGCAGTCGCTCTACGTCCAGCATGGATGTATGAGAGATTGCTGGAAGTGAATAACTTTGTTACTTCCATGACAATAGTTCAAGAGGCATAATGGTAGAGGTAAAAATCTTTCTTGGTTTCATACATAGCTGCTAATATAAAAGTACCTATTGGTTTGTGTTCATCTCTTGTTTATATTTTTAAAGTGATTTCTCAAGGTTTTGCAATGGAATTTTGCCTGAAGAAATAGTGATCTTTGATTTCAGTAGCATACCTTAGAAGAAAACGTTCCCCAAAGCAAAAGAATACTTGCATGTTTTCTTGGTGACATCTCATTGTATCCTGCATGTAGAAGGGCACAAAATCTTCAATCTTGATTTCAGAAAACACATACCCATCATATAATTCTGTGATGCACCCAAGCATTTAGTCCGTATTCCCCTCCTGCCCTCTCCATCACGATTTCGCACATGAATGTAAGGATATAAATTTGCTTTGATGCAAAAATTGCCAGTCCCAAGTAAATGGATGACAGAGGACAAAACAGTGCAGAGAAATGTGAGCTGTGGTGTGAGGGCTAGCATCTACTGTTTGAGCCAAAAATTCAAGAGAAGCTGAAAGCCCTTGCTTTGAAACAGGTATTAGTAACAGCTTGGTTGCAGCATCTAGCCTCTTTGAGAGGCACCATGTCCTTGGCTTCTGTAGCATTTCTTCTGGTATGTTTAGTCTCTAATTTAGAAAGGAAAAATACCAATTGGCATGTAATTCTAGAAAGATTCCCATTTCCTGTTCTAAGTCATCCTTTAGCCGAATAGTATTGCACTGAAGCTCATCTCTGAGCCTATTCACTGCCTGAGTTCCTCAAGTTCTGACCAGTTACAATGGTATTAAATTTCTCTTGATTATTATGTGAAAATTTTTATTTTGTTCTTTAATATTTCTGTGTAGTATTTACTGAAAAGACGAGAACCAGTAAAGGAGTGAAATTATATTACAATGGATTTTTGTTAATGCAGAAGTGGTATTTCTCTTCATATCCATCAGGGAGCAAATTGGTGCAGGTATTTAGTGAGTTTCCAAAGGTTAATTTAGTTCCTGCAAAATCAGTGTGGAATTACTTTCAAGTTGCTCTGAAATCTCTGCTTTCAGAAGCATCTTCACAAAATGTCAATGCCCAGTCAGTACTATGTAAACTGTTGTGTAATTATACTGTGTAAATATCTGTAGGCACCCTGCTCTCTATTAGGACAGCCTGGTGTTGGAGCCTCCACTGCACTAAGTGTAATGGGTCTTAATGTCAAGCGAAAGACTTAAGTGAGCTTCTGGTCTTCCTAAGCTTAAAATATGAGGGTTTTTTCCATTCTTGTTTAGTTTGTTGCAGTAAAAGTATATTACTCTTCAGCAGTTAATTCCAAGTGGTTTTAGTTTAAATACAAGTACATAATTTGCAGAACAAAAATGAGTGATTTTTTTTTTGGGTGTGGTTTTCATGTTTTCAATTTCTGTTAGAGGATTTGACTGTTTTATAATAATGCTACATTGTTCATGTGGAACATACTGATTATGAACTCTTCCTTTAGGTTGCCATAAAAATAATTGATAAAACACAGCTGAACCCAACTAGTCTACAAAAGGTAGGTTTTTACATTTAATCTTTGCACTGTATTGTAACTTGTTTTGTTTCACTACCTCCCTCCATTAACCTTGAATGCCTGTGCTGGAGAATTCAAGGCATTGCATACCTTGCACACATCTGACTACTGTATTTAATAACTAGTTTTGTAATAGATATTTTTGATAACCCCGCAGTAGTTCAAGATGAACTTGTATGGAGCTGTAAACTGAGAAAACAGTGATATTAGCTGCTTTCTTTGTCTCCCAAGCAACCCTATAGAGAGGACGTTTGTGGTTTGGTGTCATGCCCCCATGTCTCCTTCCTGCTGGTCGCTTTAAGTGTGCTTGTGTTCTGTCCTCTTAAAACTGGCCTTGGAAATAACTGCCTCTGGACTGAAGGCCAAGCAGTATCTATGCCTTTCGTGTAGTTTGCAGCAGGAAAGGTGATGCAGTTTTATGGAACAAATTGGGGCATGGCTGTTCTGGTTTCTTCCCTCTAGCCTTAAATGTTTAATGTGCTGTTACAGTTGTATCGCCTTATCTATTTCAGTAAGTAGTTTGGAGTGCCTGCAGGAAGTGCATTTAAATGTCATTTTTACCTCGGACTTTTCAAACTATGTCCTTTTAAGTGCTGCAGCAAAGGTTTTTTTTATTTACTTTTGAGTCCTTTGATTAAAAAAATCTTATTACAGTGTTTCTGTTTGAACAAGAGAATAATTGGGAAACAAAATTAAATAGTATTTCCAGAATAAACTGGAGAATATACACATTTTGATTTTATGCAAATGCTAAAACGATCATGTGACAAAATGTTTTTATCAAAATTAATTGTGCAAAAGTAAATTGGAAAAGCACACAAGTTCTTGTATTGAATGCTTTGGTTGAGAGGCAAAGAACATGTAGAAGAAAGGCTCTGCTTGAGCAGGTAGCAGCTTCATACTGACTTTGTAGACTGGATAGAAGTAGATATACTGCAGTTCCAGTTTTCTCAGAAGTTTTTTCAGCTTCATCCCTGAGGTTATTAGTAATTTCTGGGTAAGCAGGGAAAAAAATTAAATACATATTAGGTAATAATGATGGATTAGATGAAGTTGATTTGGATGGCAGATCGATGCAGTTTGGAATACCTGAAAAAAATGTTAAGTGCTTGAAGCACTTGGAAGAGAAACAGAAACTGTGTATTATGAAGGGGAGGGGTCAGGGCACAGAAAGAATGGCCAGAAAAAGGTAGAGCAGCCATGTTTTCAGACAAAAATGTGAAGTCTTAATCCATCAAATGGTGTTATCTTGAGATTGGGACGTAATGCTAGTTTGAGCTTGTATTCAGGTACAAAGCGAACCTTTTACAACTGACAGGAGTTCAGTTAGGCCACAAGCTGCTAGTGTGCTTGTTGACTCTCTTTCCTGGATTTCAGCCTGCTCTGTGTCCACTTATGTCTCTGTTGTAATTTTGGTTTTATTTGCCATTTATAAAATTAGATTATGAAGTGTAAATTGGTCTTGTATACTGATGGGTTTCTAAAAATCAGAGTCTGGAAGAACAATAGGGTAGAAATCAGATCAAATTTGTGGCAGGAGGTTGCCAATGTGCTTTCTTCTCCAAGCTCATTTGTTACACGAGCACAGAAAAATATTTCACAAGGTGTATCAGTGTTCTCAATTTAAAAATTGAAGGTAAATTTTCTTCAAATGCCTGCCTGTCGTAATAAGCAGAGTGAACGCACAACACATTACTCACCAGGTTTGCTTAATCAAAGCTGTTTTTGCAAACTCTTGCCCCTTTTACCCAAGCACAGTCAGTAGTTCCATAGCCTCAGTGTGTTTGACACCAACTGCACACGCGACCTGTAGATGGAGGGGAAGCTAAGATGGAAGTCCTTCTGATATGCAGTTCTGGGCAGACTGATGGGGAGGGAAGGGCTGTGCCCAGAAGAGGGTGTGGTATACAGTGTCTCAACTGCAGTGTAGCTGCAAACCCTAGTCATCCTTAGGTGGGGGAGCAAATGGTGATAAAGGCTGCCGGTTCTGATTTCCTTGTATCACATCTTCCACACTGATACTTCAGCTGCCAGAAAGAAGTTAACCTTGTTAAGGACTTGCTTTGCTTTCTGGAGCAGTAATTCTTGGTATGCCCTGTCAGTAAGCTCTGGGCGGCTGCCGTCCTGACAGCCTAATATTCAGCAGCACGGTTTTTCAGAAGAGTCGAGTTTCTTTGCTGCTGAGGAAGGCTGTCGTAGCCACATGCAGCTACTGCTAACTTGTTTTAGGACCTGATTGCTACTCTGCTACTCATGCTTAGCAAAGAGGAAGCTATAAGCAGTACTTCCCTACTGTTAACAAAAAGGGAATTCTTAGAGCTTTTTTCCCATGCCGGTGCTTGTTAGTCATAGTCACTGTTCTCCACAAATGTGTTCGTGTGCCCAGTTCCAGTGAATACTGGTCTCGCTGGAAACAAGTGCTGATGCTACAGTAGCTGACTTCCTCGTAGACACACCCCCACACCCCCAAAATTTTATTTTTTTTGTTTTGAATTAGCAATGCTGTTGTACGCTTGGGTGTTTTTTTTTGTTGAGTTTATGTAATAGCACTAAAGCACTTTTCCCTTTTTAGAACTTGGCTCCTCAGCCAAATGTTTTTGTTCATTATGTACAGATGTTTTGCCACTTGTTTTGGTCATTTTTTAGTTAAAGCTTGTAAGCGTTCTTAAACATCAGTTTTAACATGGTCCATATCCTTTCTGAAAGTGTATCAATCAGTATGTTAAAAACTGAAAGAAAGGGATGAGAATTTAAAATGCCCAGGGTTTTTTGTTTATAACAAGTTTGGTTTTTTTTTTTTTTTTTCTATTTTCAAGTTGTGGTTTCTTTGAGGCAAACTTGTATTGTGTAAAGGCTTCCTGCTTGAGGCTCCTAATTATATGTAGGGCATGTTTCAGTGAGTGGTTATCAGGAAGAGCCTAATACACTGGTCAAGCTTAATCTGGCTTGTTTCAACATCTCATGAAATCCCCCATCTTTTGGGGGATTATTTCCTGGATGTGTTGTTGCTCCACATCTGACAAGTGTACTGATTTCTTAGCATGCTTTTTTTCAGTACTTTTGAAATAATTTCTTACTGAAAATCTTGCAATAGCTAACACAGAAACAATTATAATCTGTGTACTGCTGTGTTCAAAGAGAGCTGGCTTAAAAGGTGGGTCCTTTTTTCTCCTCACTCCCTTGTTGTTTCAGTTGTGTCAGTATAAGAGAGTTCAAAACTAAATCAAGATTATTACTCAGGATGTGTCTGTGCTTCCATTGCTGGTTTGTTAGGGTTTTTTTGTACCTAGTTTGTCAGCTAGCAGTGTTAATTAAATGTAATTCTTTCCCCATATCTAACATGGTTTACAGTCAAAGGACCAGACCACAACAAAGCTGAAAGCCATTTGTTTGGCAGACTGAGGATGTTTGTCTTTGCCTAGAAACATTTGTAGAACTCCTGTTGATGGAAATGAGCTGTTCAGCAACTTGGGAGTAGTTTTTTATTTCTGTATTACAAAATAGTCATAAGCAGAGTTTTCAGTTGGCTGTCTTCCTTTATGGTCTCATTGTGACAAGTTCCTGAACTAAGAAAATTATTTTCCATATTGAGAAACTTCACGTTATGTCCTCCAATGTTACATCTGCTGCTGCTGTATTCCTGTGGCACAGAACCTCAGTTGTGTGGGCTTTTATCCCACCTGCCTGTTTTCAGTAAGTTTTACTATGTGATGATAATTACTACTTCATTTGCTAGAAGCTGATGGACATAATATTTTGGGAGGACAAAATCTAGGAAATATTTTTTCAGCTTGGTGTGTGAAAGTTGTGTGATGATTTAAATTGTATTCCTCCTTCAGAAATAGACTTTTAATACATAAGAGAGTGTCAAGCATTTGCAGACTTCCCTGTGGAAGTTGCTCTCTGTGTCATAATGCCACACATAACATTTGGAATGACTAGAGGAGCACAATCCACAATCTGAAGCATATACTTATCTCTAACTAAAATTACGATAAAGAATTTGGTGGTGCTTGTGTCCTATTCTCAGGTATTTTTATTTTTAATTTCCTCTGGGACAAAAATATTTTTTTTTTTAAAAGCTTGTTTCTAGTTGCCCCCTTCAACAAATGGCTCACATGTAGAAGCTACTTTTGACATGCTTCATTGAGGTTAGTAATGCAGAGTAGTCGTCTTGTGGACCAGTGGTATATTTAGAGCAGCCCAAAATGTGATACGAGCCTGACTATCACAGCAGACCAAGTTATGCAGTGTACAATGGAGGAAGTAGCTATCTCCAGCCAAATCAGCATATTTTAGTTTAAAAAAAAAAAAAGAAGAAAAGAAATTAATATATTCATTTACATGATAGTCTTGTGATTATTTTTAGCCTAATTTTTGCTGTCTCATTTTGTATTGCCCTTGGTTGACTGTTCTTGTTTGGTGGCACTAATTACAACTGCCTGTATTCACATACTTAATCCTATGAACATATCTTTCCTTTTTTTTTTTTTTTTTTTTTTTTTTTTTAGGTGGGTGAGCTGATGATAAGTAGGCTAATGGCTGAATAACAGCCAAGGTCTTCATCAGTGCAGCAGTTGCCCTTGGTGAGAGTCTGACCCAATAGGCTTTATCTGAGTATTGGGGGTGGAAGATACCAACAATCAGTTGAGAGCAAATTACACAAACTGTATTCAGAACTTTGAAAGCTGACCAGAGGCTTTCAGTTATATAAGCTATGATTGAAAATATTAATGGAGTATTCAGAATATATTCTATACCAGTTCAGCTGAGATGAATGAAAAATAAGAAAAAAAAATAGCTATAGATTCAACTGCTTTTAAATTTATGATGACCAGAGAGAGAGTGAAGTAGCTGACTGTGTTTAATTATATACAAAAAAGCTTCAGGAACAAAAGTGTTGTGGTGTTGTTCGGGTTTTTATTTGTTTAAAAAGGCAGCTTACTTACCCCTCTCGGGGAAAAATTAAAAATGCATGTATAGTTTTTGAAACTCTTATTTTGCAAGACCAGAAGTGTACTGGATCAGTCAATCCTGATTTAATTTCAGTGGCTTGTCATCTAGTGAAGTGTCAGGCACAGACCTGGATAATAAGATAATTAAAAACATTTGGAAAACTGGGTTTACTGTCTGTTCGTATAGCGCCATTCACAGCTGTGGCTGTAGTGTGGGGCAGAAGGTCTGTTGAGCGATGCTCCACAAATCTTGGTCTTCACAGAAATATCAGAAAGCATTTTGTTACATTAAAAGACAAAAAGGCACAAGAATTTTGTTTTGTTGACTCTTTTTTCTTGTTTCCTGTTTTTCTGTATTTCACTTTTTTTTGCTTTAATTGAGTAAGTACACCTACAGATATTTGAGTCAGTAGTAGTACATGTAGACATATTACATGCCTTCACTTTTATCTGAAATCTGACCTGAAGCAAATACTGCAGCAGCAATTTTTTGCTCTCTTGTCATTAATAACAGTGCTGTTGTCTGTTATTTACAGAACTCTATTTCTCCCAAGTTTATATTGCTGTGGAGCTGTCGATTTTTTTTTCTGATTCAGTCTCTTTACATTAATTTCAATATGATGTTACATTAGTGATATTTCTGTGCACGTAGGTGTTAGGTTTGTAATAAAACCTCTTGATTACTCCAATTTTTTGAAGCATGCTGTTAGAATATAATCAAGAATTAATAATGACAACCCTCTGGGGTCTTAGGCTGGCATGGGAACAGTCGCAAAGGAAAACCAGCTGCATAATGGACTGCTGTGTTGTGTACTGTCTAAAAAGGTAATGCTTAGGGTTTTCAGAAGTCAGTAATATTGGCACTTCTGGGGCTTTTTGGGTAGTAATTTTTACCTTGGGTCTTCTTTGGGAGAACTGCTATTAACCAACTTCATGAAAAGCAATGTTTTATATTGCAGTAACAACACCCATGGCATTTTTAGTATTAGGCTTAGGGATCAATGTGCATTTTATAATTTTCTTTTGTGTAAGAGTTTTCAGAGGCAAAAATAATTAACAGCTGATCAGTAATAAGCTTTCTTTCACTTATTTGTTAAATGTCATTCCCATGTTACCATCCAGTTGCAGGAGGACAGAGTTTATTGTGTGACAGGCAAAGTTGAACTCGGTGGAAATAACTACTCAAGCAAAACCCTCTTTGCATGGGTATTGCTGTTAGGGGAGCGAGGAGTGGAAGAAGGTTTCTTACAGTCACTAAATGCAGGCCTGTTGGTGTAACATCATTCTGCAGCTTGAAATGGGTAGTTGTACTTTCTAACCACCACCCATCCTGCCAAAATGGGTGTGCTGGGGTGGGTAAGGGAGCTACAATAGGAAACTTACAGATGGAGTGGTTTTTATTTGGTGAGTTGAGTGTTTTCTGTTAAACTCATTCCTGGACCTTGTGCCATCTGTCTGGGTTAGTAGCAATGTTGCATCAAGGGAAGCAGTCCAATCCTGTTGCATGGGAAGGTGGATGGTGAAGAGAGGGTGGGAGCAGGCGGGTCTCTCTGAGTCTGTACTCCTGAAATAATGACTGCTGGGGTCAGGAAACCACCATTTGTGTTCTGCCCTATTAATTTTGACTAGTACATTCAGTGTGTTGTACTGGCTGAGCAGGAGTGGAGACTGAATGGCAGTGACACAGCGGAGCTGCAGCAACAAACCCAGGAGCTGATGCTACTATGCCTCAGTCACGCTGCAGGAATAGTTCTGAAGGGCCAAGGGGGAGCCTTGTCTCCCCATCGCCCCATCTCTGCTTAACATTTGCTCCTTGCTGGAGTAGTTGCATAACACGGTTCTGGTGTGAGATAAAGTTCCCGATGCTTTTAATCTGTGAATTCCTGTTGTTGCACAGTAATTCCATGGCTTTATCAAAGTGCCAAAGAGAAAGTAGATACATGCCAGTAACATAGTGAAGTGGTCTTGAAAAGGTGCTTGGGGTTCAGGGGTTTCACACAATTCTGAAAACAGTATTTTCTGTGAAGAGGATGAGAGATGGTGTGAGATGCACTGGTCAGCAAGATGTGTGGGTTCATAACGGTCTTCTGGCCCCGAAAGTCTGTGAACCATAGAGTTAAGATCACTTATCTCTGGAGCTATGTGTGGGTCTTTTCAAGAGAGAGATATTAAAAAGAAACAGGCCCTTAACTCTTGCCTTCAATAAGTGCTTATTGCCATTGAAATACTAATAGTAATGCTTATCTTTTGTGTTTGTCAAAGTCATCAGGCTTTAGGAATAATGTCTGTTAGCTATTTCATTAACTTATTTCATGTTTTATGTTTATTTCAGCTCTTTAGAGAAGTAAGAATAATGAAGATCTTAAATCATCCAAATATAGGTACTTTATTTCTTTAACGTTTCTGACTGTGGAGAAATACAAACTTTTTCACTGATGAAATTGTGGTATGAGTTTAAAAACATTTCTGTTAATTTACTGTAAAGTAGCAGTAATACTTTTCAGAGCTGTGTGTTTAAAAAAAAAGGCAAAAAAACCCTCAAACAAACACAACAAACCCAAACAAAATCCAAAAACAAACCAAGCAAAAAATGTTTTGGTCTCTCCACAAAACTTATTTGCATAGGTAATTGATAATTTTGGTTCTAAGTACAATACTGATTTTTTACTAAATCCAGCTTCTCATTAAAAGTAAATGTATACTAAGCCCAAGTAATGGTCAAGAAATTGTTCAGGATTTATACATTTAAATCATGTATTGTTGCAGGACTGTCTGCAAAACGACAGCTCAGTTGTCACCATGTATGCTAGTTCAGTGCATAAAAATTGGCTATTGTTGATGCTCAAATATGTGGAAGTTTTGCTTAATCTAGTTGCTTTTCCTGTGTAACAGCAGCAAAGTATTGTTTCTCGAGAAAGTGTGCTGTGTGAGTTGACCAAATACGTTACATTCCATTTAGGAATGTTAGATAGAAAAAGCCTCTTTACAGCAATACACTGATATTGTCAAGCAGCAAAGAAATAGTTGTGCGTTCTTTTCTGTGACAGAATTGTGTGTGTTACTAATATAATTTTTCTGCAAGCAGTTAACTAATGAATAAATGGCTTTCTTTTCTAGTGAAACTATTTGAAGTCATTGAAACTGAAAAAACTCTCTATTTAATAATGGAATATGCAAGTGGGGGTAAGTACCTCTCTGCTGTGATAAGAAATCTAAACCAACTGCCAAATGGGAAGAGCACTTGTTTTCTTTACCATATTTTTTTAGCAAATACTAATATCATAATAATGTAAAATAATAAGACGAATCTCTAATGTTCTCTGGGACTTCTTTGGGCAGCATAATTCATTGTAACTTTTAAAACCAGCATTTGAATTTATTGCAGCTTGGTAACATTTGCTTTGTTTTCACAAGTCAAAATCAATGCAGGTCTATACATGGCCATCAGTTCTTCCTGTCCATAACAAATGCTGACTTTCTAAACTGATTGGTTCAGCTCCCTTCCTCTGGAGTCCTATTTTTTATAAGATAGTGGGTAAAAAACATGTTCAGATGAGACATTTCTGTGTTTAATTGTTGCTTTCAATGCAGGAATACTGCAACTTCCAGTTTTCATGTTGATGACATTTGCTTATCTTAATCAGAGACCTTCTACTGCCAAAAATTGTTAGGCTTAAGCTTTACACCATTTGAGGAAGAGCTTCAAACATTCATTATTTATTGTGGTGGGGAGGGTAGAATCATGCGTCATGCAGTGTCAAATATTTTCACCAGAGCTACAATTAAGATATTTGGGCTTAAGTTACTCCTTGCTGGCTAAAATCTAATAGCACTCAGCTTGTCAATGTGACCCTGTGGCATCAGCAGCTGGGAGTCTCACATAGCTGATACTGTAGTTTTGAGAGGGAGGTGCAAAGACTTTTTTTTGTTCAGAGGAAAATCAGCATTGAACTCTGACATTAGGTGATGTGGTTTAATTACTACAAATAATGATTACCTGCCTATGTTTTCTTCTAGCAGCTCCCTAAAATACCTAGCCAAGATTTGTCTAAACAGAAACAAAGTTGTTAAAATACTGGTTAGGACAGGTGTTTGTGGAGCCATCTCTGTGCTGTTTGATGGTACAAGAGTTAAAAGTGAAGTTCTGTTGCCATCTAGTGATTAGCTTTTAGGAGGCAGAAAGTCCAGCAGTTCTCTAAAAGCAGTGAGGATCTTTCTTAGTAATGGAGAGATACATGCTGTGCTGGTGTAAAAGGCCATGAGTACTACCCTTTGCATATGCCATGTTGTGGAAGACAGGAGTGGCTGGTAGTCTCAGTAGCAGGCATGAGTTTCCCATATTTCCTCTTTATCAAAGTACTGATGAGGCATCATACATATGAACTCTTTGGCTGCAAAATGAAAGAAACTGCCGCTACAGCTGCAATACTTTGCATTAATTTGGGATAATTCTTTCTCTGTTGTTCCTTTCCCTGAATTGTGAAGAAGTGTTCAGGTTTGTTCCATCAAAATTTTCAAAGAGAGAGCTGTGAGTTATCTGAGTCAATCATTAAAAGAAACACTGCAGAGGGAGGGAAGCAAGGCTAGTTTGTAAAATCCTGATGTTCCCTAAGATTGCTCAGTTGCTGCTTTTCCTGCTGCATGACTCTGAGGTTTGGGTGTTTGGGGTTTTTTTGTTTGTTTGTTTTTGAATTTGGTGGAGTTGCTTCTTTTCAAAAATGTGTAGTTACTCAACTCTTCCCTTGTGAGACAGCTAACTACCAAACAACATTTTCTTGTTTAGCGGGGGATATTTAGGTATATGATCCACCTCTGAAGTTTTTATTAATTTTGCATATTAGTGAAGAATTTTTAAAACTAGCCAGTTTTTAGGAGTTCTTATGTATGTGACTGTTTGGTCTTGGTAATGCAAATCTTCCATGCTCTTACAAACACATCAGGTGTTTCAATGGGCCGAACAGCAGTTTGTGACATGCCGTAAAATGACTGAATCAGTTAAAGGGATAAAATCAAAACACATCAGATCTTTAGTAATCTCCTTCAGCCTTCCACAACCATAGAACTTTGAGCTTGTTCAGGAATTATCCTTCTCAGTGTATCTTCCAAGCCTAGGTTAAAGCTAAGGTTTCTGGGCTTGGTCAGAAAATTTTTTTTTGCACAAAGGAAAAATTCTAGTGCTGGTATGATGGTCATATGTTCTCACATATGAAGCGTTTGTTTGGAACGTTTTGTTTGTTTTGGGGGGTTGGGCTTGGGTTTAGGATTTTTTTGTGATTGGTTTGGTTTTATTGGTTTTGGGGGGTTGTTTGTTTTTGTGGGACAAAAGAAATATTTGTGAGAGTCTGTGAAGAGGCACATGTCATCTTTATTTATAAAACAGAAGTATGCTGCTCAGTTTCTATCATAAATAATTGGAAGGAAATGTTTGGGTTGATTTTTGTCTGTATCCAGTCATTCATGAAGTCTTACTGTTTCTTGTATAGGAGATGATGGTATAGTAAATTGCATAGCAGTTGTTTCTTGCTTGAACTAGCCTGTAATCACGAACTTGAAGTTCAGTCATTCCAGTGAAGCTGCTGTGGGCAGCTGCTAGTGAGGAATAGATTCTGAACTAAACATTAATTTCTCTTGTTATTGAATTGTAGGGGAAGTGTTTGATTATCTGGTTGCACATGGAAGAATGAAGGAAAAGGAGGCTAGAGCTAAATTTAGACAGGTATGTATAATGTTCCTATACGTCAGCTTTCCACTCTCTGTTTTTAATGATAAATTGAGTAAAATGTCTCTTGTGTTGTTTAGCATGTTGTGGACTTGTAGTCCTGAGTGAGGAAGAACTTGGGTTAGAGTAGTACTTTGAGGGGATTAGTAATCCATTCAGTGGTGCCAGTTTCTTTAGTACTGTGTCCGGGTGTCCAGGAGTGCCAAAATGCAGTGTCTGTGGTATCTGGAAGCATGCTCCATTCCAAAATGCATTTCCTCTGGACTGATTTCATAAATCCTTAGTTCAACTGGTCTGTACCATTTTGGAAATTCTTCACATGAAACAGGCCAGTTTCAGAATATGCAGGTGGTGTGTCTAACAGGGATCAGTCCACATCCATCCACTTACATAAAAAGATGAAGTTTAATAGTTGTTCTAAAAGTCATGGAAAAGTAGTTTCATTAGTTTTCTTTATGATGGATAAACTAGCCCTGCAAAGATGTTGGAATTTCATAGATATGTAAAAAGCATTTCCAAATCTCTGCTTGTGTAGCGTGTAGAGTTTCATTTGCAGCTCTGACCTGTCTGAGCAACTTTTCCCCCCACACCCTGTTCTTTTGCTTCTGTTATTTCCATGCCTTTGGTCACTTGGATAGCCTAGATAATGTAAAAAGTAATAAATATCAAAATTATTCTTCTTCTTAATGACACTTTAATGAATAGGGACAAGAGTGTTTTATTGAATGATATGTAGGGGTTTTCAACTGGTGAATTGTGGCAGTGATGTGACAGTCATTTTCAGTGATGAAAGGGGAGGCTCCCGTAGGTTCACTTCATAAGCGTGGCCATATAACACCAGAAGAAATTTGATGTGAGATATGAGACTTCTAGGAAATCAGTTAATTACTTTCACAAAATGCCTTCAAAATAAAACTTCTGCATTTCTCTGGTATGTGTAGTGTGACCAGAAGGAGCAGTTTGGGAAGCAGGAAACTGTGCCACAATTGTTTTGCTCCCTCTGCCTCATAGTAAAAACTGTGTGACAGCAGGATAAGGAATAAGCTCAAAAGTAGCAATGAAAGTAGAGAAAATATAGAAATTTATTTAAACCAAATAAGGAGGAAACAAAAGGATTCTGTGAAATATTTGTTCCTTTGTGTGGTTTTTTTTTTTTTCCCTTTTAAATTTTCTATTTACCCTCTTTAATCTTTTGGGGAAAAAAAGAAGAAGAAGAAAAGGCAAAAAACCCCAACCCCCCCAAGCAAACAAAACCCAAAAAAAAAGCAGCTGCAGACTTTATATCTCCGGAAGTAATTTGTGCTTTCTGGAGTTATACAACTTCATAGTAAAGAAAATCTTTCTTCTTTTTTAACAAAATTTTACATGCCTTTTTAAAGCTGCTTCCCTGCCTTTCATATTCCAGCAGAGAGAGAACTTCCCTTTGTGACTGAGGGGTTTTTGTGTGTGTTCCTGTATTGCAGTAGATGTGATGGTTTATGCAGCAGTCATTCCCACTTCAGCCATCTCCTCTAAATCCCAGGCTGTTACCTTGCTCTTTGTAATATTGCTTGAAGAGATTCAGAGTAATTTGAGAGGATTTTCTTTACTCTCTCAGGTGTGAATATTGAAAACTTATACTAGTATGGCTTGCTGCTCCTTGTCCTCAATTTCTTTTATTAGGACCTGTGTGGAAAAAGAACTTGCAGTATTCTGTTGAAATTGCGTGTTTGTTCAAAATTACCTTTTTCCCCCCCTAACAATTCATCTTCCCTTTTAAGTTTGACCTGTGGTGACAGGTCAAACACGTTTTACAGGTATACTTAGTGCTTAGTTTTAAGGGATAATGTTGGTAGTAGAGGATATATGCAACTTCATTTTTCAGAAACAAATGTGAAGGGAAAGAATTTAAAAGGTAAATTACCTGCTGAACTGAGTATTTGACCTATCAAAAGTTGATTTTCATGTACTTCAGATTCTCAGTGCCTTTTTTCCCCATTTTTTGTACTCAAGTAGGCAGAATGCTGCTTCTAAAGAGAGATAGGTGCCCTCTCTTGAATGGAGACTGAGGAAGGAATCTTGTTAATGCTTATAAATATCTAAAGGGCAAATGTCAGGAGGGTGAAGCTACGCTCCTTTCAGTGGTGTCCAGTGACAGGACAAGGGGCAATGGACGCAAACTGGAACACAGGAGGTTCCATGTAAACATAAGAAGAAAATTCTTTACTATGGGGGTGGCAGAGCACAGGAACAGGCTGCCAAAAGAGGGTGTGAAGTCTGTATCTCTGAAGGCATTCAAAATCCACCTGGACATGTTCCTGTGTGATTTATTCTAGGTGAGTAAATCCTGCTGTATCAGGAGCATTGGACTAGATGATCTTCACAGGTCCCTTCCAACCTCTCTCATTCTGTGATCCACTGAAATACACAAAAGTATGTTTTAATTTTCGTGTATGTCTTGTCTCCTGCAACAGGCAGCTTTGCTCTCTCCTCACTCAACAGCTGCCTTCCTGGCCACCAAGCTCAACGAATTCTAGAGGATTTTGGTCTCAGATGTGATGCTCTTGAGAGCTTCAAAAGCATGAGCACCTGGGAAAAAAAGAGAAATCCAAGGAGAAGAAGCTATAGCATGAGCTCATTGTGCAATACTAGGGAGAAGGGCATGTGCACAGGACAGAAATCAAACAACTTTGATCAGAGCATGGCGTTTATTAGATGCTAGGACTCTAGCCATGGGACAGTGTAAAAGGAAACTAGATGTTACTGAGTATGTGAGTCATAAAGCTATTCATTTCACCTTATTGTAGTTCCAGAATAACTTGGTACAGCTTTTAGCCAGTTGTGGAGGGAAAATGCTCTCTGGAAACCTTTTATCTGATTCAATACAGCTGTTCTTAGGTTAGATAGGGACTTAAGACATAAAGGTTTTTTTGTTTTGTTTTTAATTTGTTAACTGTTTTAACAGATGGTGGCTCTGTTTAAACTGAAGAAACAGTTGTGCCATGATATTAAGCTTAGTTCTTACAATAGGTTGTATTATATTGTGTCTTCAGATCCTATTTCTTCTTTGAGTAGATGTGATTTCTGGATCAAACACTTGTGTTTTATCTGAGAAGGCAGTTCCTCTGTAGCAAGTAAAGAGCAGAATTTGGTAATTCTCTTTTTGCTTCTGAAAAAAAAAAATCAAACTAATTTTTTGTTACATACACTTAAGGTTTTAGCAGGAAAAAAGAATGCAGAATGTGTTATTCCAGTCACACTTGACAAGGACCACAGGAGAGGGTACAAATACTAAAAACACAGCCATGCTCTGCGTTCTACATTGCAAAGTTCTTTTGTGCAGCCATGTGTGAGAAATTCAAATCCAGGAAGTTTTGTGTTCTTAATATCACCTTGTCTCCTGTTACAGACTTCCAAACAGCTCTGGTTCAATCTTACCTCCTCCTCTGTAGAAAAATCTGTCCATCTGGATAAAAATTAATTAAAAAATGGGACACTAAGACTCGTGGCAGAGGGTCTCCCAAAAATCCTTCTCTTCCATTACTGAAACCAATTAGATAATGGTCTCCTTCAGTCTTCCCATGATATCCCTGCAGAGGCAGTTCAGAAATCTTAATGCTGGTAGATGTTAGGACAGATATTGGGGAAAAAGAGTAGAAATTCAACAAAATACATCTTTACTTTAGTGTTCCATTTAAGAAGAAAACACTTGTGGTGGTGTGGAAGGGATCTTGAGAGGCTGTATTTCTATCCTCTTGTCCTTCATTCCTTAAGAATGGTTTCTCTGCCTAGAGGTAACTTGCTCTAACTTGTTCTTTAAAGCCTGTGATTATATAAATTATTTTTAAAAAATTCCTCCCAAGAAATATATTTCAAAGCTCCAACGGTTCTCTCTAGCAAAAAAAAAAAAAAAAAGTCCTTCTGTTACTGCTCCCTACCTGCAGAGCACTGTCAGATTTCTCATGCTCAAGCAGGTTGGGGCTGGAAGGGGAAGATGGAAGAAAAGTGAGTCAATCCAGTGCAGCTGTGCTTTGTGCTATTTTTTCATTCACTTCTGACTGTTGCTCCTTAATTATTAACGTTATACACATTACATTATTTCCCTTCCATTTAGATTGGAGGCAGTTTTGCAGTCTCTGTGCTATTTTGTTGCAGTGCAGTGTAATTCAAAAGCATCTCTGAAGGAAACTTCTATTTGTCTGCAAGCCCTTCTTTAGTCAGATAGTCAGAGTAAAAGCAGTTTAGGAGTGAGAGGGTATAGTGCCGTATCTCTGCAGTCCCAAATAAAGTTTGAGGTGTTCCTTGTGCTGTCAGCCTTTAGAGCCCCTGCAGAGCGAGCTTGCAACTGACAGTAAAGTAATGGTATCAGAGAGAAAGTAAGGAAACCCAAAAGGATGATACAGGTAGTGGTGTGGGCTATTTCAGTAACGGTAAAAAACTGAACTTGGAGTTTGGGATCATGGCATGGTTTGGGTTGGAAGGGACCTTAAAGACCATGTAGTTCCAACTCCCTGTAACACGGACAGGGATGGCTTTAACTGTTCTCTGTCATCATTTTTTTTTTATCAGGAACTGTGTAGAAAAGGTTCAGAGTGCTCAGTGCCCCATCTCACCTGACCATACATGTTTGCAGGGATGGAGCATGTACAGCATCCTTGGGCAATATGTTCCAGTGTTTCACCACCCTCATTGTAAAAAATGTCTTCCTTATATTTAGTCTAAATCTTCCCTCTTTTTGGTTTAAAACCATCACCTCTTGTCCTGTCGCAGCAGGTTCTGCTGAAAACATTGTCCCCATCTTTCTTGTATGCTCCATTTAAGTACTGAAAGGTCACAAATAAGGTCTTCCAGGAGCCTTCTGCTCTGCAGCCTGAACAACTCCACCTCTCTCTGCCTTTCTTCATAGAAGTGTTCCAGCCTTGATATCATTTTTGTGCCTCTCCTCTAGAGAAAGAAACAGATTGAAAGTGTAGGGAATGGAAATATTGCAGCTTTTCATAGACTGCTTGGTTTCTAAGGTAGCATTTTGCATGTGTGTAATTCAATAATACAAGGGTACAAGGATCATAACATTGGTGCTTAGGTTTCAAATGCAAAAATGACTGTAGGTAGGTCAGTTGTTTGACTTACCAAGAACCTTACTTTCACCTACTCAAAATACTGGGAGGGAGAGCCATTGTGTCTTACACTACAGAAGGATGCATCAGCTAAGCTGGGCAGTCTCATCATGAATTATTTCTTGTAACAGTAATGATACCTCGCCTTTTTGTGTTGGAAATCTTAATATGTTTATTTAAGCACAGTTATTAGAGTAAATTATTTTTATGTGCAGTTTCACATAATTTTAAGTTATAACATCTGCCTCACTTCCAACCATGTATGCTGCATACATACATTTGACAGCATTAATGATCATGTAATGATAAGACTTTGCCCAGGTTTTCCATACATGCAAGTTCTGCAGCAGTGGTTGTGACTAAAGCGTATGCTAGGATGCTGTACTGTGCATATAACTTACATACTTTGCTATACAAAGCAGGAAAAATTCAATGATGTTTGGAAATTACGATGAAAGAAATTACCCTATTACATTTGAGAGACTTGGAGAATTTTTTCCATTGAGCTTGCTACTCTTCTACAGTATAAAAAAATGTGATAAACCATATGCGCTTGGACAGCATGCCTTTGTCAGATGCATAGTTGCTTCTCACTGTGCAAGTTTTGACAAGCTGTTTCCCAGTGTTTTCCTCCAGTAGCTAAACCTGTTTCTTAGCCTTTTTTCTCCATTCTGCAGCTGAAAAAACACTTTTGGAGGGAGACCTGAAAAACATTAGTCCAGAGAGAAAGCTTTTATAGCTGTATACAGTATTGGAATGGAAATACTTCAATAACCTTTCTGAAAGTCATTGTTTCTACTGGTCTATAATTAGCCACACAGGAAAAACAAAATCCTCTTTCAAGTGTAGTAGAAACCAAACAGATCAAATAACAAACACCTAAGTTATTAAGCAGCTTTTCTGCAAATTTGGTGATCACTGTAGTAGTTGACTATGTAGCTCTAAGTGGGTAAGTATGTGTCAGCTTTAGTAGTAAACATGGAACTTTCTGATGAAAACTCCTGTTTCTTTGAGATGTCACTTACATAATTGGGCTTGTTTTCTATCCAGATAGTATCTGCAGTGCAGTATTGCCATCAAAAGCACATTGTTCATAGAGATCTCAAGGTGAGTGGAAAATATGTGAAGTGTGCGTGTGTCAACTTCTGTACCTGTGGATGTGATCTTTATTGTAGTGAACATTAAGCTTTCTGGTTTTGTTTTTTGGTGTTTCTGTTTTGTTTGTTAACGTTCTAGCAAACTTTGAAGTGTGTTTACAGTATAGAACCATTTCAAATAAAAGGAAGAAGACTTTGTAAGGCATTTAAATACAAGTTTCTGTGACTACTGAAAGATAGTCTTTCACCCTGTGGTCAGACTCAAATCTGATGCAGGTCAGTTTGATAGAAGTATGACAAGTTCTGGTCTAAACCAGAGTGAATTATCAATTACAATGATGAAACTGAAGTGTAGCTTGGCATGAAATGGTATATCCTTTCTTTAAACTGTGCTTTCAATCTTAATAGTGTAGCCACATAACTTGTGCAACATATCATAGCTTTGTAACTTAAATAAAGCAAACAAACAAACAAAAAAACCCCAAAACCATCAAAAGTAAATGAACAACAAAACCCCACCAACTTAAAAAAAAACCCAAACAACAACAGAAAAACCCCGAACACCTGAAAAAAACCTCCCATAGTCTGAAGCTGTGGTCTGGAGTCTCTTAAAATAGGGGATATGTGAATGATAGACTAAAGCACACCTAAAGACCTTACAAGGCAAGGAATGTTAAGCATTATTTCAGCCTATTTTCTTCTGATTAAAAATGAGCAGTATCGTTCTGAATCAAGTATTCTAAGTTCATCTTACAAACCATTCTTTTTCTTCCAGGCTGAAAACCTATTGCTAGATGCAGATATGAACATTAAAATAGCTGACTTTGGGTTTAGCAATGAGTTTACAGTTGGAAATAAACTGGACACCTTTTGTGGCAGCCCACCATATGCTGCTCCAGAACTCTTTCAAGGGAAGAAATATGATGGACCTGAAGTAGATGTTTGGAGTTTAGGTGTTATTCTCTATACTCTTGTGAGTGGATCTCTTCCTTTTGATGGACAGAACTTAAAGGTGCGTCTTTTTAGTGCTTGGCATGTTTATCTAATGTTTTAAGTGACTTGCTGCTTAAAACTGTTTGTTCTTCTGTTCCTAAGGAACTTAGAGAAAGAGTGCTAAGGGGAAAATACAGGATTCCTTTCTACATGTCCACAGACTGTGAAAACCTCCTCAAACGTTTCCTGGTGCTAAACCCAACAAAAAGAGGCACTCTAGAGGTAATAAGATGCATCACAAAACTAGACAATGTATTTTATGAACTGCATTTTTGAGCTGTAACATGCTGTCATACCGTTCCTGAATAGTTACTTGGATTGGGTTTAGGAGGAGGAGTGTTGAGTAAAGTCTGTTGACTTTTTAAAAGATTTTATTTACTGGGGTTACAAAACACCTGATTCTGCAGTTACTGTCAAAATTAATGTGACACTACATTGCATGTGTCATATAACTTTTCCTGATGGTTACCTTGTGGATTCTTGTATTAATAGATGATCCACCAGGATATTTTATACCACATTTTCAAGTGTGAACTGGCAGTACTGGCTGCTAGGTGGTTTTGTCGTTGTCTTTTGCCTGCATTTTGTACTATCAAGAAGGAGAAAGGCCAAGACAATACTGGCTACAGTGGACTTCCATAGTTAAGGCTGGACCTACTAGACTCTGCTATCAGATTTGTTGCACTGCTTCTGTTCTGGTTACAGGCTTTTAGCTTTCAGCTATGTGCTGGAATGCAGCTGACTGGGAGGCAGCTTGGCTTGATGTGCTTAGCTGCTTCTTCTCACTGGAGCAAGACAAAACTGAATAGGTACTGGGACCTGTTCCGGAAACAGAAAATTAGAAGTGTCTTTAGTGTTTGATAGATAGGGGAGTTGTTCTTTCAGCAATTCCTTGTCTGTGCTGATAAGTGTACTGTACTAACAAAATCCGGTATTTTACAGCAAATTATGAAGGACAGGTGGATCAACGCAGGGCATGAGGAGGATGAACTTAAACCTTTCGTTGAACCAGAACTAGACATCTCGGACCAGAAAAGAATAGGTAATCCAGTATTTTTCAGAATATAATATTGTTTGCATGATATAGGTGAGGGTTTTTTCCCTCTACTGCTCTGTTTGCCATTTGGAAAAAAATCAACTAGTCTTATTAATATTGAAGTTTCATCAGGCTTATGTTTTCACATTTAATTGTTCTGTTTAATTCTTTAAATGTTCCATTCTTTCTCTTGAACTTAAACACTTATCCAGCTTAAACATCAAGAGTGTTTCTGTCATTTATAGAATGTGTGTTTGTTTTTAGATATTATGGTAGGAATGGGATATTCTCAAGAAGAAATTCAAGAATCCCTCAGTAAAATGAAGTATGATGAAATCACAGCTACGTATTTACTGCTAGGAAGAAAGTCATCAGAGGTAAGTACTATTCTTAGTAACACAAAGAAACAAAGGAGTTGAAAAGTATCCTTACCTAAGTAAGAAACAATATTTAAGTCAGTAATTGTAGGCATTGCATTCCTGCACAAAAGTCCATGACACTTAAAATCACATTATTCTAATCATCAGTGTCAGCTGTTCAGATGAATGCAGGGTTTTTTCCTCACACCATTCTCAGTTAAACTTTTGCCTTTAGGCTCCCCAAAATGACCCTGCTTGCTCAGCAGTTACTCTTCTAAAGGACTTTGTATACCAGTTACTGTCCTGTCTAGTCTAGGAGCTCGAGCATGAATGTGCCAGCTGTGTAAGTGTTTTAAGAGAGCCAAGAATCAGGACTGATGAACCTAAAAAGTTCCTGCATTGTAGATTACCTTTGCATGTGATGCAAAGAGGGCTTGGCATCAATAAGATGCTCTTTGTTCCTCTGCTGGAGGAGTTAGTTTGATGGCTTTCACAAAGTGTGTACTCTCTTCCTGTTAAAGTCTTAGCAGAGAGTACTGAAAGTAGAGTGAGATTTTCTTTATCTAGTTGTCCTTCGAGGAGCTGCAAATTCTGCTGAGCTTTACCTAAGACAGTTGCACAGCAATCAAAGAGAACTTGAGGCCTCTAAGCAGATTCTTTACTGTCACAAAATTTCCTATGTAGCAGAGCTATCATTCTTCTGCTTCCCTGTAACTGCTCCCATAATGTGGTAGATGTTTAATTTTTATCTGAACTCCTTGTTTTAATATTCTCATTTGTATTGTAGTTGGATGCAAGTGATTCAAGCTCCAGCAGCAATCTTTCACTTGCCAAAGTTAGGCCAAGTAGTGATCTTAATAATAGCACTGGACAATCTCCTCATCACAAAGTTCAGAGAAGCATATCTTCTAGCCAGAAACAGCGGCGGTACAGTGATCACGGTGAGCAATTACAATTTTCAGTGTTGTAGAATGTAATGGCTTCCAGTTCTGTTCCATCTATGAATTTGTCTCCATCCCCCAAAGGCAAGAAGCATAACAGCATGGTGGCTAAATAATTTACTGAATAACTAATGTTCAAAACCAGCTTCTAGATGAATACTGAATGCACCAACTTCATTCTTTTATTCTGCCTTGTGCTATTCCTTGCATTTCTCACTGTACTGGGAAAGTCTTGTTAGACAAATGAAGAGCCCTCTTATTTTTTGGAAAAAGCACAGTACTCCTCCCCCATGCTCTTGTGTGTCTGCTCAGCTTTTGTTTTCTTTTGACACTAGTAGGTCAACTTGTGTCTAAAACTTGAAGAAATGTCAGCTTTCCAGTATTTCTTGTTTCCTGAGGGTAGTGTCACTTGATTGTCCTGCAGGAATTAAATTTCTGAAGAACAGTGACTTGGACAAACTTAGAAATCTTCCACTTAATAAGTGTGCAAGACAGTAGCTTAGGGTTTTCTAACTATCTTAAGCATCTTCCTGCTAAAACAGTGACTCATAAAAGGAGTCTCTGTTTAGGTCTACTTTTGAATACCTTAAGTGCATTCAAAGGTTGCTTTCCTTGGGGAGTTTCCTGAGATTACTGTGGTTTTACTGAGGTTACTGTGTTTTGTGATCTTTGTTTATGTGTGTGTATTTTGTATATATTTCTATGCATTTTTATGTGTGTGTATATACATGGACTTTCTGATGTCTTATTATTAAAACACTAACAAGAGAGTTAATGTATCTTCATGTATGGTCTTCTGAGGAGGTGTAATTTAGGCAGCAGAAAACACAATCTTGATATCTACACAGGCTTTTCCCAGTGTCCAGGAACTTCCTAAAGCAAGAGGTAACTTGGGACTGTTGAACAGGCTGCCACACTCTCAACCAGGTGTGCAGAAAGTTTTCTGTCCCTGGCACACCTGAGAAAGCTGGTGGCAAACCACTGCTATACCGTCTCAGGAGCCTGGTTTTATCAGAAATTGACTTGAGCAGCATGTGCCAGCTTTGT
Source organism: Indicator indicator (assembly GCF_027791375.1). NCBI lineage: Eukaryota > Metazoa > Chordata > Aves > Piciformes > Indicatoridae > Indicator > Indicator indicator. Next base: position 24,667,036 of record NC_072013.1, read on the forward strand.
GCTAATGGAGGATTGCCTGGTTTGAATGAATCAGTTACTTGTTAAGCGTCTTTAAGATGACTCTAGAGGGTTTTTCCTAGCAAGTGAAACTGGTGTCAGTACTCAGAATACAAGAAGCCTCTGTAAAATTAGTAATTCTTTCATGGAAACCAAGTAGTGTCTTCACATGGAAAGGTTTTTTTTGGTGTTTTACTGTCTTCTGAAATACACGTATTTCAATAATTTTAAATAACTGTATTTTTTGCAACTCTGATTCCAAGTGTTAATTGTTTTGATTCTCATGTGTGATACATTTCCATTGTAGTGAAAAGATAGCTGCTGAACTTCTGAGAAGAAAAGGCCTTTTCCTGTTTCTTTTGTTTGTTTTTTTAAGCTGGACCATCCATCCCCTCAGTAGTGGCATATCCCAAAAGAAGCCAGACTAGTACTACAGAGAGTGACCTCAAAGAAGAAGGAATTCAGGCAAGAAAATCCAGCAGCAGTGCTGTTGCAGGAAGAGGAATTGCACCAGCTAGTCCGATGCTTGGAAATGCCAGCAATCCAAATAAGGCTGATATTCCTGAACGTAAGAAAAGTTCAGCTGTTCCTAGTGTAAGTAAAAATGTCTTTTTTTATCAAGACCATGAAATGTTTTTGAGAAGTGGAAAAGTCTCAAACCAGTGATTTATCAGTGGTGTTGATACTACTTTTCATCAAGAGTAAATGTAGGTACCACATATTGTTGCATCTTTTTACCCCTGCATCAGTCAGCTACTTAAATTACCTCTTAATGTTCCTGTAGTATGTAGGTATTAATCATTAGCACTAGTAGCTGTTAGTGAACAATTTGAGTACGAAAAATAATTTCAAAAAGAAAAAAGAGATTGGAACACAAAGGCTGTCCCTTGAAATGTCTTAGAAGTTAGATTACTTCTCATACCAACAGCTACTCTTTCTGGCCTCTGTACAGAACAACAAAATTTCTGGGTTTATTATTCTATTTTGTAGTTTCCTGTGTAAAAGGAGCCACCTAATTTTTGTTCTTAAAAAGGCTATTCCAAGTCATAGTTATGTATATTATCAAAGACATGTAGCTCTAAAAACCATTCAAAGGTGTATTTCAACCTGCATTTAAAAGCTGTGTGCCTGGCTTCTGTACTTGTGGGCTTCCCCCATCTGCCTTCAAACCTCAACAATAAAAAAACCTGCACCACACTGAAGTGTGCCACTGGTGAATTTACAGGGTTGAGCAGTAGGCAGTGTGTCAAGAGAGAAAATCTTCTGCTTGGTTTGGCTTTAACTTGCAGATTCTCTGGTACCTCCCTCTGAGGTATGTTTTCACACAACAACTCTTGAGTCTTGTAACATCTAGTTTATAAAACTTTGGAATTTTCTATTGAAAAACTTCCTTGTTTTCAGAAGCTGCTACTTCCCAGTCCTTTACTCAACTTTCAATTAAGTGATTTATTTTTCTTTAAATCTTTTCCCACAAAGCTGTCATATTTTGTCATATGCTCTGCACCGTTACTTAAATTAGAACAGAACTTCCGGAGCTCACAGCTTTTTGACAATCTGAAGTGAAAGAAGTAAAATAAGGTTAATTTTACTTTATTGGCTCTGTGTTGTCAGTTGGCTCAGTGGCTGATAGTGACTTGGCTAAAGTCAAAGTTTCTTTGGAAAGACATGTCTCCTACTGTAGCACCTGTTACTCATAAATGTGAACAAGAGCTCAGAATTTTGGGGGACCATTTTCTGATTTTTTTTTTTTTTTTGTGTGTGTGATCTCTTTCCCTTGTTTTTTCTATCAGTCCAGAAACCATTCAGGCTTAGTTTCTTCTTACATGACAGTGCATAGCTACAAAGTCTCAAATACTAGGATAATCAAATCAGTTTAGTCCTACATTGGGCTACGCTCAGTATTGTTTAGTGCTTATTCAATGGCTTTGCATCACAGTTACAACATATTTTACAAATCTTTCTGTGTTTTGATTCGTATTTCTACACCACCCCTGGATCCTGGGGATTTATTCAGTAGTCATATATCAAATTTCATACTAGTGTAGCTGAAATAAAATTTGATCTGATAACCATGGGACACTTCTCATTCAGTGTGCAACTGATCCAACTGATCTCTTAAAAGCAATGGTTTAAGGTGATGGAATCAGACTTGTGATGTCCCTTAATTAGTGTTTAAAATGGTCTCTGTTCATAGCTCTTCATGTCAGACAGTGCAAACTCTCCTGTGTGTTTTTTGTTTGGTTGTTTTTTGGCTTTTTCCCTGCTAGAGATTATTCTTTCTGGCTCTTGGAAATGCAAGGAGGTACTGCCTTACTACATAATTGCTGGAACTGAGAAGGGAGTTTTATTGCTTACAGTATTGGCATGCATCTGTAGGATTAAAAAGGATGTTGGTGCTGCTATACTGTCCTGAAGCTGAAAAAAGCTTGAGGTGGAGAGAGTTTGTGTTCTCACTGAACACTTAGAACTTAAGTTTTAAAATGAGAAATATGTTGAGAAAATCACTGAAGGGAAAAAACTGTTTAAAAGCAGATAAAGCAAAAGTGGTCAGACTAGTTCTGGCTGGAGACCCTTAGCCAGTTATGTGCTGCTCTTGTTGAATAGCAAAGCTTACAAGCACACACTTAAGTATAAGAGTTGTGTTGTAGGGCAGACAGCTAAGTCTGGGGTTGGAGTAAGGGCGTCCAAGCAGTACTTACAAAGTTGACAGAGCATTTAAACTCTTGCAAACTAAATAGTTCTGCAAGCTGAACAACTGCAGATCAAAAATCTTCAAATTCATTGGGCAAATTCCAAATTAATAACAAAAACCTTCTACAGGAGTTGCCTAGTTAGCAGTGACTAATAACTCTTTATTACTCAGCTCTCAATTTGTTCTCTGTGCTTGCAATAAGGCTGCCCCAGAGTTCTTGGTATCACTTAAGAAAATTTGAAGAACAGAATAAATGATATGTTTGGAATACCATTTAGGACCAAAAAGCATACCAGCAGTCATAGTAAATAGATCAGTTCTTACATTTTTTTCAGAAGCTTATCCTCAAAAGTTTTTCATCAGTCCTCTCCTTGGTGTCTCTTTAATGTGAAAAGAGCCTGCCTAAGCAGTGGGCATGAGACTCTCTAGGAAGAGAGGAGGACTCTCTACCACCAAATCATCCTTTGTACTGTGATTGGACTTAGTGCATATGCTCAGAAGTCTCAATATGTGCTTTTGCAGTGTCAGCACCTCCTGCAAAGAAGGCAGATGATGCCACAAGGATGAATTTATGCAGCTAACCCTAGGAGTTGTCATTCTATGGGGAACATGGTGCTGTTGACAGCAGTTTTAGGCTTCCAGTGCTGTGTACCTGTGCAACTTAGTCATGTCCAGAGATTAATAGTCTGTAGTTTTGGCTGCACAAAAAAGTCATAGTGGAAGAACTTCTCAATGAATCATGAAAGATTGTACACTAAAAAGTGTAAAGGCTCCAATACCAGAACTGTATTCTTGTTAAAACTGAAATTTGAAAACTTAAAATGCTGAAATCTCCTCTCATGACCTCTTAAACCTGAGCCAAATAGAAGGAAAAATGTATACTGATTAATCTATCTTTGGGTTCAAGAAAGAGCTGGGAAAACGCATCTTCAGAGTCCTTGGATTTCCAATATGAACACCAAAACTTGTCTGCTCCCAAACCTGAAAACGCCTGGCCTTTAAAGTTTGGTCCAGTACAGAGATTGTTGTCTTGTCTTTCTACATGTGCAGTGTTGCAGCACATTTTAATGTTTGTGATCACTTCTCAAGGAAAAGGATTATTTATTTACTGTTCCAAGGGGGCAGGTGGAAAGAAGGAAGCCACTCATTATTGTGCATATTTTCCACCAGAAAAAGAGTCTGATATTCTGAGTGCTTCATTCACTAATAATGTACAGGAACACGGAACAAAATAGTTTGTAAATACTAATATATAATACTTCACCGCTAGTTTGTTCAGGCTCCACAAAGTGTCCTGCACAGTGTGACTTCTTAAGAACATACAAGCAAAACTTGATGTTAGGCTCACACTTTCATTGCTAGCAAGATTAGTAAAGAGAGGAGAGTTTGCATGTGGACAAGTGTCAGGCGAACGTAGAAGAATCAGTGTTGGTTTTTAAATAAACACATTTGAAGACAAGAGATATGTAAGGAATAAAGTACAAGGAAAGGGCCAGGAGGGTAAGGAATAAAGTACAAGGAAAGGGCCAGGAGGGCTTCCGCTGGTGCCTGTCACATGCCTATCCCTAAAGGAATATGCAGTGAAGAATACTTGAGAACCCTTGAGACAACTACATGCATTTTACTATTTAATTAATAGCTCTGAAAATCTAAAGTACTCCTGATACTCTTTGTACTTTTTAACACCAGGAGGTTGCACAGTTCACTTTCCCATTTTTATTGGTACATTCACTTAAAGATGTATAGCAAGTCAACAGTCTTTAAAAAAAACAGGCAAGATGGCTTCATTGTTAAATCAGCAGCTTGGAAATCATGTTGCTTACAATATTTTGTATTAAGTAATTGGCAATGCTTTTGTTGGTTGTTGAGAATACTCCACTTTAACAGTTTTATTTCAGGTTCGGAGACAGAAAAGGTTTGGCTGCTCTCGTGCTTTGAAATAGTTTTTCCTTTCTTTTTTTTTTTTCCTCCTTCCCATAACTCTCTACTGTGACCATTTATGCAAAACCTTTTCTTAATGCTATTTTTAAAATCCACTGAATTTCCCTTGTCTATCATAGCAGTAATTCTTCAAAGAACTCCAAAAGGTTAGTTGAGCATGAAGTCCCCTGCCTGATTCTTAGTGGCCATCCGTATTCAACACGTGCTTATCCAAGGTGCTGAACAGTCGTCCCCTTAAGCTAGCTTCCCCAAGACTTTCCTGAGCAGTGATGTTTAAAGTTAATAGCCTATTTTGCTTCCTGCTTTGCCCCGTGATCCTTTTCTTTAAAGACAATTTATAAAGGTTTTCTCCACTTTACAACAATATGCAGTTTCCTGTGTTATGTTCTTGGGGTGGGAAGAAAATAAATGTAAGGCTTGCCAGCTTTTACTTCCTCTAGAACCTGGGGGTGCATGTTTATCTGGACCACCATGCTTTTCCTATAGTAACTGCATCTAACATTTTGTAATTCTGTTATCTGTGAATTACCTAGCTTCTCAGTCGTTCCTGGAAAATTGACCGCCAACTTGGGCATATCTCCACCCTCTTTCTCTGTAAAGACAGAGGCAAAGTAATTCTATTTCTTTACTCCCCTCTAAAGTAAGGTCTGTAGTTTAAGTTACCCTGGTTCTCTTGTCCTCAATGTATTACGCTTGTATTTCAATGTATAATTTAAAAAATGTCTTGAGTAAAAGTCTCTGCAATTTGTCTCTTTAAATTTGACTTACTCTTCCCTGTTTTCAAAACTTGTGTAGTGTTTTATAGTATTTTAATATTTAAAGTTCATGTTTACCTTCCCACTGAGTTCTATCACATTTGTTTCTTAAGTCTTTGCTTTTCCTGTCTTGTTTAAGGGTATGAAAGTCTACAGTCTACAAGTGGTGAAGTATTAAAAATGGGCTCTAAAGACATAGGATATCCAGATGTAGATGAGTGCTATACCTGCTGAGATTATGTAATTCAGAACTTTGGTTATTAAAGACTAAATTATACTAATTTCAAGCCATCAACATGAACTACAAGAAAAACTCATTAGAATTACTTTTTCTGATTGCATTGTACCTAAAAAATGCTTGAGGGTGTTTTTATATTACTTAACTTAGTTTTTGTAGGTTCTATGACTGTGTAGAACTAGCATGAAGTAAGACAGCCTTCAATTATATATAGACTTAACCCCAGAAAAGCCTTCTATGGAGAATAACAAGCCTCTTTTTTAATTGTAGAATAATACTGCCCCTGGAGCAATGACACGGCGCAACACATATGTTTGTAGTGAAAGAACCACTGCTGATAGGCATTCAGTGATACAAAATGGCAAGGAGAACAGGTATATGAAATGTCTTCCTCTGGTATATGTCCCTTGTCTTCACATTTTAAAAAATTATAATGCTTAATTTAAAAATTGGTAATACTATAGTGTAACTCTTAATGAAAGGTGAGTACACATCTTTGGTTATGGAGCACCTGTAAGTATGTTGGGTATTTTTTTGTCTATACTTAATACATACAGACTTCATACTTTGTATATAAAAGGAAATTCCTCATTTCTGGTTAATTACATGCCATGTTTGTACAGCCTTCATCTTAACTCCTGTGACTACGCAACATATGCTTTCAGAAGAGGCTTGGCTAATATTAAAAGTAAAAAGTTCATCTCTCTTGGGCTATTCTCTTTTTACATTTCACTCAAAACTGTACTTTGTTGGGATCACTTGGAATACCATTTTTTCTACAAAGTCTCAGGGACTAAAAGTGGAATAGCGATAGGCTATTGTCTTGGACTAATAACATTCCTTACTGATATTCTTGTCCTCTAATTACTTCCCAGTATTTACAGAGCTAATCTTTAGAATGGAAGCATATATCTGAATATCTCCATATTCAGAGTGAAAACAATCAGAGAAATAACTGTTCCTCCTGTTTTACTGAAGGAAAGCTGGATGGAATTGCAGTCAACCAGTTCATGCATACCATAGCCATATCTAGTGCCATCCTTCCCTGTGTACCAAAGACTGTGGAGAGCTGTAGAAAATAAATGCAATAATGGGTGTAGACATTAGATATAGAGTAACACTTGTGAACAATACTAATAAATTTCCTGCAGTTCCAATCAACTGTTCTTCACCGAGTTTTGGTAGTCTTAAAAGCTGGTAACAATTAAATAGTTGACTATTGCTAGGAGAGCATCCAGATAGCTAGTATTTAATAAAAATGCTTCAGCTTGAAGGAATGTGTACTTCCGTCTTCCCAATTTTCTCCACTCCTTCCTAATGGTGTGATACGTTGTAAAAGGTGAGGAGAAAATTATGTTCTTCTAGTTCGTGTTTAACTTGGTGAAATATTTGCCATTTTTTGTGTAGAATTTTCTCCCTTAATTTCATCAGTTTGTAAGGAAGAGTGGTGAAGTTGCGATGTTGTCTGTCCCTGTTGGAATTCTGGAGCCTAGGTATTGCTAGAACATGATTTTGACCCTGTCTCTTCCTCCTACCTTTCTGCAAGCTGAAACTGATTAAGGAAAAAGTCAAGTATAAGTTTGAAGAGTGCCACAAAGTGTAGCTGGCCAGCTGGGCCTGCAGTGAACTGTCTTGTGAAGTGCAGCACAGCTGTTTGGTACTGTCTCTTAGTGTGTCTGTCTCAGCCTTCATTGCTTAGTCCTTGTTAATATTACCAAGTTTGTTTAGATTAAATCTCACCATCCTTTCTTCGATTTGATAATAGCATTTTTGATTTCCCAACTCCTTCTGAAAAACCAAATCCTTCTCTCCAAAATATCTTTGATCACATTTGATTACCTCATTTCTAGTATAAATAACATTTCTGGTCGTCTTTAAACTAATATTTTTGTAGTATCTCATGCAATTTCTTTCTTCATTTAAAAAAGTTTCTAGCAGTTGTTTACTAGGAATGTTTGAGATTCAGGTGTCTCCTTAATTTAGGATAACCTCATACTTTAATGAGCGATATTTTGAAGTTTATTTTTCTAGCCCAGCTTTGAGTTTCTCAGCAAACTACTTTCTCTTGTTTGTCACATAATGGCCATTAAGCTCACAGTTAATGTTGAGTAGTACTTGGCAGCTATGTTATTTTATATCCATAATCGGTTATCCTTTTATTGTCAATGTAGTATCCAAACATAATTTTCTCACCTTTCAAACTTTAGCCTGATTTGGCCATTTGAAATGTCTGAGCATTTATATTTTCACTGTCAGAAAAAAAATAGTCTTTACAGCTTTTATCGCATGTTTTTGGTTGCTACTTGTGTTACTCTTTATAGATGGTTAAAAAATGAAAAGATAGATTCCATTGCTAATTGTTTTACAATTGGAGACTCCTTATTGTCTGACATGCTTCAACAAACTGCACGTTCATTTTGGCACAGTTTCAGAATTACTGTTATTTGGCACAAAATTCAGAATTTACATCTGGGTATGTTTTGTTGCTGTAACTGGCCAAAGGCTTGACTGATCACAAGAAATGCAAGAACCTTTAATGCAGGCTAAATCAACACGGGACTGGCTCTTCGGAATGAATTCTACCTGCCTTCAGGTTCTTCTGTTCAGGTTCATCTCAAATGTTATTGGACATGCAACTTGTCAAAGTAATTTTAGAAACTTGTAATGGTTTTTATTCTGTGAAACAAGATCCGAAGGAAAACCTGGGCTTTGTATAAACCCAGGGTTTTGTTAAAAATGCTTTCTCTGCTTTTGAAATGTCTGTTGGTGGCAGATGTTAAAGGCAGGCGTAATTACTGTAAATTATTTGTTACAGATTGAAATTTTTTTCCCCCATAGCCAATCAGGTGCTACCTGTGACCCAGTGAAAATCTGGGAGATTTGCCTTTAAAAGCCAAGATGCACACATTTAAAGTCTCTGCTCTTTCTGTAGAGCAGCATTATTGCTGCTTGTTCTGTTTTTATCTCGCACAATGAATTCTGAAAGTGTAGAGACTCAGAAGAATCAATAATCAGTTAGTGGACTGAATGCTGAAGAACGCAGTCTTGAAGACCCCATGACAGACTGGTAGAAGCAAAGGGTTTTTAAGTCTCACATCCCTACTTTAACACATTGAGTGGCTGACACAGGCATTCTGCTGGAGATGACTGTTGGCTTTCCTTCAAAGCCTGAGCATTAATCAACGCACTTGGGGACGCACTCAATGAAACACTCTTCATAATGATAGGCAATTGCTTTAAATCTCTTTTACACAAATGATTTACAACAGCCTCAGATTTTTAATAAGACTTGGCACTAATTGGTGAGTGTTAGCTCACTGCTTCTGTGTTCCCAGACTGGTAATCCAAGGATGCTGATTTCTAGCAAAGCTTCAGAGGAAGAGCTAGAAATGCTTGTTATGTACTCTGCTGCCTTATTGATACCTTTAGCCATCACATCTTTGGAGGAAGGTGATTAAGTAAAACTCGAGTCTAATGTATTGTAAAACTAGATTATTTCATCTCCAGCTTTTGCAACAAATTGAAAGGAAGGGAGGCAGAAGTTAGTGGCAAATTATTTGGGGCTTACTTGATTTTAGGGTATTGCTTTTGAGATGAATGTTCATTTCCTTACAGTTTCTTAATACCCTGGAGTAATGTGAAAGCTGGGCTGTGTTTGTAGGCTTTGCTGTGGTAGTGCTTGTACTTTACATCCCGCCGGATTCAGCGTTGTAAGGAGATGCAGGCATGACTGAAGTTTTGTGGATTCTAAAAATTTAAAAATGAAGTAGATTTCACCAGCTGTTTCAGCCAGCAGATGTGATGTCTGAGCTGTGAGGTGTTTCCTACTAGTGCTTTGGGAGCTAAGCTTGGGAAGTGGTCAGCTGATACTTGCAGCTGGAGTGGCATTCTCCTCTCCAAAGACTGACATAGGAGAATGGGATAACAGGACTGGAATTTCAGTATGTGTAACCATAAAGCAACTCGGAAGTGAATACATAGTGTCATGAAACTGTCACTGATTTCTTAACTTTGAATAGGATTTCTGAATCACAATTGCCTTATGTTTGAAACAAACTTAAGATGAATGACATATGGTGGTACAGCCTGAAAGGCCCAATTATGCCTTTTCAGTTTTCTCCCATCCTTGCCATCACTAGATAATGCAAAGGCTGCTAAGAGGGTTTTTTGGCCCAAAGAAACAAAATTATTTCATGCTTCTATCTTAAGATGTTACACAGCTGGTAGCTTACTGACCCTTCTGCAAAGACAGCACTGTGTGTATCAGTCTGAGAGGTAATTTGGAGAATCTAAGGGTCATGGCCAAGCAATATGAGATGCTTTTCAACAGTCCTACCTCTTTCTTCAGAGAACACCAAGCGTTATTCATTGCTTCCTACGTGTACAGGCCTTTTGGGGGGGGAAGGGGAGATGTGGAGTGGCCTCTCTGGCCTTGTTAAAGATCATGATACTGTTTTCAGTTGTGCCTATGAAGTCCCTCAGTTACCAGATGTAGATTGAAATTTGGCGGCTTGCCCAGCTTACACTGATTTTAGTTTAACACGCATACATTCTGAAAACAAAGTATTTCACTGCAGTAATGGAGCTATCATCAGTCTTTTGGAAAGTTCAGTTGGTGGGGGTTTTAATGCGTTTTTTAATGTTAAGACCAAATACATGTTACATCAGTTCTTATACCCGTGCTTTGGCACAGAAGTTGTGAGTTAGTCAGGTTCTGTACATCGAGGATATTATCACCACAAACTAATGCTAATGGTAAGAGAATGATACAGCTGTCAAGTGCTATAGTAAGGATGCTTTTTAAGGGGAGCATAGGGTATGCTGTTTACATAGCAGAGGGGTGTTGGAGTTCGTGTTCTGTGATAAATCAGTTAATGGAAGGAAAAGTTTTCTTTTTCTCTATGCAGTAGTTTGTTGTTGGTCCATCATGCTCTTCTCTCTGCCTCTGCCTGAACCCACACCCCCTCACAGCCTGACAGAAATGTTCGCTTACGCAGCTAGCCCTGCTTCAGTTTGTACTACATCCTTCTCCAGTGTTCGGCTGCGACATCAGAAGTCGATGTCCATGTCAGCCTCTGTGCACACGAAGATGATGTTGCCTCCAATAGACAATGGCGCAGATAACTTCAGGCCTATGTAAGAACCTGAAATCGTTGTGAAACTAACTTATACCCACTGCTTCTTAACTTTGTGCTGTGGAATTTTAGTTCTAGATTGTTTTAGTATATATTGCCCACAAGATGTGTGTTTCCTCTCTTTTTTTTTTTTTAAGTATTGTTTACATTTGTCTTGTGGTGTGTCAGGCTGTCTGTGACATAATCCTGCAATAATGAATCTTAATTTTTTTCGTAGTGTTAGGAGTATTGGACATTCCCTATTGTCAAAGTTTGTGGGAGACTTTATGTATCCTGAAGGACTTCACAACTTGGAACAGTTTGCTTGTAACGAATTTTGTGTAGGATACTTTCAAATTAGCAAGATTTTCAAAGACACGTATATACAGAACTTGGAGGGAGACACACTAAAGTTACCTATTGCTTCTCTTTCCTGGGAGGAAACTTTATACTAATCTATCCCTTTATCACTCTTCTCAGACAAACATTGTATGCCTAGTTTATCTAGTCTTCTCCAGGATATTCCTGTTGCATTTTTCTGCCTATGTAGGTTTCTGTTTCGGCAGCCTTTTAATTCTAACTTCTTACAAGTTTTGATTCCATACAGTGCTGTAATGTTGATATTTCCAACCTTGGCCTATATATAAAAGTGTCTGCTTATGCTTTACTGTAGAACGTAGTGTTTTGTGTTTCCTGCAGAACTGCAGTGCTTCAGTAAAGATGTTCTAGCGTACGTTTTTGTTGTTTGTTTTCCGCTCCAGCACTATTCCAGATCAGAGAACTCCTGTTGCTTCAACTCACAGCATTAGCAGCGCAACCACACCTGATCGTATTCGTTTCCCCAGAGGAACGGCCAGTCGGAGCACTTTCCACGGCCAGCTCAGAGAGCGACGTACTGCTACCTACAACGGGCCGCCAGCCTCCCCCAGTCTGTCCCATGAAGCAACACCACTCTCTCAGACTCGAACCAGGGGTTCCACTAACCTGTTTAGTAAACTGACTTCAAAATTAACAAGAAGGTAAGCCTCTTAGAGTGGTAACGTGACTGGGTGGTTAGAAAGAGACGTGGTAGTTCATTGCTTAGGTGGTTTTGTCCATATTCTCTGATTAATGGTGTAAATTCTGCAACTTGAAATGCACTGACTTACGATTTTTTTTCATAGTTCATTTTGGTTATAAAAGCCATTTGTTTATAGCAGTTGAATCAAATGGGATAAAATGTGAGGCAGTATGGTCTGTGCTGTTTACTCCAAGCTCTTCATTCTCCTGTCTGAGACACGGGCTCTGCAGAAGGGAGGACTTTTTTTTTATCTTAAGATAATCTCCATACTTTTGTACCCTTCCTTCCTGCCTGTTCTGTGATTATACATGCCTGCCTCTCAGCACCTTTGTAGTCTCCCATCCTACAAAATAATGCTAATTCACACTCTCATTTTTTTTTTTTCACAACTGGCTGATTTCAATTGAGTTGATTTCCTTAAAAATGTAGAAGTTGTTTCTGTGAAAAAACAAAATGTGACAATCTAGCCTTTGGTAAATATTTTACCCTGCTCAGCTGTCTGCCAGCTAACACTTTCCTGGGAAGTACTGTGCTGCATAAAAGTTCTTTTTTTGTTTGGGCTTTTTGTTGTTGTTGCAGTTTATTTGATTGGTTGGGTTTTATTTTCTTCTTTTTCTGTTGAGATATATTTAAAAAAAACCCACTATTTTATATTTTTTTTAAAAATAAATAAGTCATCTGCTTTTTGTCAAGTGAAATATTAATCAGACACATCTTTTGTCTCATTTTTCTTTCTGTACTTTTGTTTGCAATATTCTTTAATTTTCCGTCTGATGTTCCAAACTGAATTTGCAAGCCTTTCACTTGGTTGTTTAGGCAGCATTCAAACTTCTGTTCTTACCTCAGAGTTTCAGCTTCTGCAGTACAGTGTGGTTTTCTTGAAGTTTCCCCCCCTACCTTTGACAATAATTTACATTCCATCTGGACTTGATTAAATAACATGCAGTTGTAACACAATAGTGCTCTTACAGATGGTTAAGCTCGTATTTGGAGGACCTCTTACAGCTGGGGCTCTGTTGTATGAGGGTTCTGCAGAAAATGCTAAGGAGGTGGATAGTGTCATAAAAAAATACATGATTATGCCTCTTTAAATCTTTGAAACTCTTAAAACCTGTTAATATTTTCTAGCATTCTCTATGGGGAATCAAAATCCTTTTGATTATGAACTACTTATGTTCTGGTATAGGCAATTGTTACAACTTCTACCACTAAATTAAATAAATATTTAAGGCAGTTCTTGGCACAACATAGCTGACTTAATGTTACGAAGGAGGGCAGAAACCTAACTCTGAAGATTAAGAAGATTATAGCAGTTACTGGGCTTTTTGCTTTCTAGTTGAAATACATGAAGAAGATTTAAACACATTTTTATGTGACCTTGCAGAATGAGTTTTAAAGTGTTTTGACACCAGTATGTGTTTTAATTCCTAGTAACTACTGGTGGCATATTTACCAGAAAACTTAAGTTTGGAAGTAGCAATGCTAAGAGTTTGACTCTTCAAATCCTAAATCGTCTGCCTAATCTCAGAATGTACTGAAGTGTAATTTCATTGTGCATTTTAAATTTTTGCATGTTTCACTCTAAATAGCTTTTTCAATTTATTTTGTACAAATTTTTTGTTAATTATTATTTTGGCTTAATTTCTTTTAGAAACATGTCATTCAGGTTTATCAAAAGGTAGGATTTATTTATATTTAAAAAAAGTGGCTCCTGCAATTAACAAGAGATTTGGCTTTCTAGCCTTGGTTTTCTGAAAACTAAACTTTCTGCTGAGAACTAAAACCTTTCTTTCTTGAGAAGGAAAGCATAGAATAAATCCATTAACTCATGATGATACCTGAGAATCTGTGGCACCCGTGTAACAAGATGCTAAGCATGCCTTGTGAATTCTTCTTTCTTTGATAGAGTTGGTAGTACCAAAGTAATTCTGTTCTCTGTACTAATACACTTAGCATGCTTATGTTTGAAGAATGAGGTGTTTAACGATGATGAAATATAAACAAAACATAGGTTACAAGCAAATAAAGGTAAGTGATGCTAAATTCACATTCTCTCTTTGTTCTATGATATTTTATTTAAAAATCAATTTAATGTGTTGTCTGCAATTGGTACAATAGAAATCAAACTGAAGATGCTTCTCAATCTGGCATTTTTGTGTGGAAGACTGAAGATGTGATGGTGGTGTCTTTATTTTTAAATGGGAGATGCTGAAGTGAGTTGCAGCTGAAGTGCAAGTAGAGCATTTCACTTATAAACAAAGTGCAACATTTATGCAAATTTATTAACAGAAGGGAAAAGCTCGGGAGTCTGATTCACACTTCAAGCTCAAAGGATTGAATTTAGGTCTACAATTTGGGAATAAATTGAGATGCTGTATATTTTGTTAATCCATTATGACTTAGTTGGTTATAGAACTTTGATCCTTAGATTTTCCAGTAGAATTTTGTATAACTCTGTTTATAGCTATCCTATCTTGGAGCTTCTTATAGGGTGATACTTTCAGTTCTCAGCTACTGATGAAAAATAGGGAGACAGGCCCAAAAACGAGACATCTGTTGTGGCTTTCAAAATGCAAGGCTACATACGTGAATGTAATTTGAAGTTTGTCAGACATTTTTAGGAAATGCTTGGATCAGGGAGACCTGAGATGTGTAAATTACATGTTTAATACGTACAGTCTTAGTTTAAAGCTACCCTATTCAATTAAATGAGAAATTCCGTGGCGTGCTGATAATGATTAGAGCTCTTCCAAACATGCCTGTTTAGAATTGTTGTTGGTTGGGTTGGCTGACATTGTCACAGCCGACTTGAGAAAAGGAGCATGTACCAAGTGTTAATTAAGAAAAGAAACCATCCAATGCAGCACGCAGATGAAACTGACCAGCAGCAATAGTTTTAACCCATTGTGCATCATGAGCTGTATGGTGCATGCCACTTTTGTAAGAGGGAGCTTTTGTCTTTCTGTAGTCACATTGCTTTTAAAACAAAGGATTGTCATCTGTGCAACCTCCACAACTGGATGTGTAGAAGTTTGTTACACTGCTGCTCTGAAGGAAGATTGGAAATGCTGATAAGAGCAGAGTTTTAAGCTAGAAGGTTACTCAAATTAAGTCTCAAATTTGAGACTTAAAGGTAATTTTTTAATAAAAACATTTCTTTTGACTTGAGACCAGAAATCTTAGACTATTGTGGAAAGAGCTGCTACAGCTTCCATGGATATATGTCTTTTGAATAAAAGATTTGCAAAGTCTTACACCACCTACACAGAACCAGTCTGTGCTTTTTAAATTCTGTTTCAAGTTTGTGGTGTTCCTCCATACCTGATCATCATGTAGGTACAAAATTAAATTGAAAATCTTGGGAGTTACGGTTGTTCCTTCTTGGTTCATATGCTGTGAATCTTCCCTGTCTTTGATACTGAAGGAACTACAGTAAGCCAATAGCATGTGTATAAGTCCTGCAACATTGTTCTAGGGAGCTGAACAAAAGTTAGATAATCAGTCACTCTTTTTAAACCTCCAGATTCTAGTATTGTACAGAGCCATAAATTCTCTGTATCTCTCATGTGCCATTCACTGTTCTTGTCAATCTGCATATTGTAGAAGTCTTAACTTTTTTTTTTTCTGACAGCAAAAATCACTTTGTGTTCTGGATTTTATTTCAGCATCTTTACTCCGTTTCCATAAATTGATCTTATTTTAGTGTCTTGAACTTTTTTTGCTGTTTTTTAACAGTCGTCTTTGTCTTCGTTTGGATTTTTAACGCAGAGTGTACAAAGATGTAAAGAACAGAAAAGACTGCATAACTCAGGACAGACGTATGGAAGCATTCTTATTTTTGAAAGCTTTTCACAAACTGTAAGGGAGAATAGGGTATGGGCATCACATGATGAATGAGACCTGCGTTTCCCATATATTTGTTCCATTCTCAAGACCAAGGAGAATCTTGGTGCATAAAATTAACTTATGTAAAATCACAAGCAAACCCAGGAAATTTAGAGCATAAACTAGCAATTTGCAGTTTCCACAGAAGTGAAGATTGTTATATGAACAGTGAAGGAGGCCTCAGGGCTGCAGACTTTCAGGCTCACCAGAACAATACTGGCAGTACAGTAAGTATCTGTTCCCAAATAACCAGTGCTCTACAACTGGACCATAAACATGTCCTTCATGAAGGGAGGAACATCTGAAGAGACTGGTACAGCTCTCCAAAGCCTTGCATGGTGGCTTATATTTAGGGAGCATGTCACCAAATGCAGTTCCTCCTGCTAAATGAATGGAACACTGATGCATGGAAAAACTGAATAAAATAAGGACTTTCTGAGAAGCTTCCATAAAAGAATATTTATTATTTCAAATTGACAGAAACTTTGTAACTAGTGATCTTTCTTAGAGTACAGTGGTTTGAAAACTAAACAGTTTGGCTTAATTTCAACCTTAAAAGAGAGTCTTAAGAGTGTCCTTAGGGCTTTTCCCTCTTAGACTTTTCTGGACAGATTCCAATAACAGTAAGACTATTCATTGTTGGGAAGACTGGTTATGCTCTCATTTTTTACGACCTATGGCAAGTTTAAAAAAAACAAAGCCAAAAACAAACCCCACAACAACCAAAAATCCATAAATGCTTGCAGTTCTTTACAGAGCTGTTGTCTTACACTTTGTAGGAACAGAGTAGGCTCTTTAAAGTCCAGGTACTCTCGTTTTTATAGTTGAGTGGCATTTTCACAGTTGTTGCTTGCTTTGCCCAGTAAAATGAGCATTTTCCAGATCATGTGAAAGGTGTGGATTTGTTAGTATACATGATGGTTTTTTCCTTCCCATCTACCCCCTTCTTAGTCTAGCAGAGCTGTTATGAAAGCTGAGTTCATGGACTGTATATGCAGACTTAAAAATCTTTTTCCACCTTGTCTTATCCATCATAGACAAATCACACAACATCTAATGAAAATAACTGCCACTAAAAGCCCACTTTGAAGTGGCAGAATTAATTGAGGACTTGTCAGTTGTTTTCTTCTCATTATATTCCTTATTGTTTGTGACAGCTGTTTAGTCAGAATCAAATGCTTCCTAGCAGAGACCCCTGTGTGCTGTGCAGTACCTCAGAGAGCAGAGCTCTGATTGGGTGGTATTGTGACAAGCTGCTCATAGCAGAGTGACTTTCCACTTTCTTAACTGGATGTCTCTTGCAGTAGAAGTATGAATTTTGAACAAAGAGCAGGCTCCATAGCCTGTACTGCAAGTGCTGCTGCTGTGCTCCCCACTGTGCTAACAAAGTTCCCTCATGAAAGGGACTGCAGAGTCAGCTTACAAGTCTGTTCTCTCGTCACAGCCCTCTGCTATGCAACAGAAAAAGGTTTACTGTCCTAACTTTCCTATCCTTAGACACCTGTCAACCAAACTATTAATTTATGTTATTCGGTGAAGCAATATGCTACCTTAGAGTGGTCTTGATAAGAGCCTTATAAAGGCCTCTGCAAGCAGAATTAATGCTGAGATGTCAAACCAAGGTACTTCAATAGTGGGAAGGTAGAGGAAGATGATTTTTCCCTTAATTCTGCTCAATACTGAGCAGCTCTAAAGGGAATAGTGCTCAGCAAGGTAGCTTTAAGCAATGCAAGAAGACAGAAAGCTTAAGCCTCTTTTTGGATATGGCACATGCATCTGTGTGGGAATTAATAGGATGGAGTTACCTCAGCTTGAAAAAACTTGGATTTAGCTCTAAACTTTTCTTAAAATGGATATGCATCTTGTTCTTTTGTATAAAGGCGTTGGGTACTGTTTAAACACCTAATAACCTCAATTCTAATGTGCATGTAAGCACACAGCATGACCAGACTTGTCTGTAAATAGGGTATTTTTTCAAATCTATATTGTACTTCCAGGTAAAACTTTTAAATATCATTAGCCTAAAAAAATTAAGTTATTCATAAGCAGTTAGTAACATTTTCTGCTTTTAGAAGTTCACCCTTTTTTGGTGGGTTCTACTCTATTAATGTCTATAGATATTGTAAACATACGTAATGTTCTTTTTAAATGCTGTTGGTTTATAGACATCTGTTTGGCTGGACAGTATGTTATATTCTAAATTTGGTCTAACTTAAAAAGTCCTTTACATCTTTGTTGCTTTGTATTTTAACACACCTTTGGTATGAATACTACAGTATCTTTAGCATCTGCTCAGATATTGTATATTGTAGTGTAAGATTTGTCTTCTCTTTCCCACTTCCTTTTGCTTCTGCATTCTTTTCAATGAGGCTCCCGACTGAATATGAGAGGAACGGGAGATTTGAGGGCTCAAGGTGAGGGTAAAATTTTTGTTTAAAATATTTCTTAGGTGAGTTTGAACCTTTCTTCCCTTGACTATGTGGCATAGTGGCTTCAGGCAGGAGCTTTTGTTTTGTGTAAGGCTGTGAAACTAAATGAAGAAGCATTTCTGTCTGCAAAACAGCTATTAAAGCACTGATTGACTTGGTTCTAAACTTTCATCTTTCCTGTTGCCTTTTCCCTTGTGTGTTTTGTGGTTTTGTTTGGGGTTTTTTTTGCTCTTTAGTCATTATAATTTGTTGTTGTCCTGTAGATGTGTAGGCAAATAGTCCTTAGGAACATGTGGGATAACCACTGAAGGATGATATTTCTCATCTCCAGAATCACAGATAGTTAAACAACTATTTTCATATTACACTTTTCTTCCAAATCTGCATATCAAAAAATACTAGAAATGATCAAACTTGTGCTGATTCTGCCAACTGTTTTCAAGTGGAAAAAGCTTTCAAAAGTAAAATGAGCACTGAATGAAACTTCTGCCCCCTGACAGCCTTATTAAATTAAAACCTTAAAGTTAAAACAAAAGTACTCTTTAATGTTCTCGCTGAATTTCATAGCATCCAGCAAATCATGTAGCTGGATTTGACAGCATAATCTTATGACTCTCACAGTTAATGGAAGTCTTTCTAACAGAAGGTAAAAACATGAAATAAGTTATCTTTGAGAAATATATTTATTTAGTTTTGTCCTTGCTGTCACTTTTTCATAATTGCTTGCTTAATGGTGGTAGAAGAAATTCATTGCCAAAAATTTTAAAGAGCATCTTGACTTAATATTGTAAATTGCATTTTGACATTCAACATGAGACCTAAACTTGCATGGTTTAGGGTCATTTAGGTTAGGTGTTTTTGTAAAATACTTAAGCATGACAGTCAGTACACTTAAGCCTCTTGCTTTGAGGACAGGTAAATTTGAAGAGGTGACTGACAGTGCTTGCAGATAATCATAAAACAAATCCTCATATTTTTTCCCCTGGAGGTCCAAATGTAGGTCCTTGTTCTTTAGCTGCGTGGCCACTTGTTTTAGTTGAAGTAGATGAATCATTGCAAACTAGAAATTTCTGGAACATTTTTCTTTGTCCTTCATAATTTTATATTCTTACCAAAGGAGAAGTTTTTTTCGGTTTAAAACAAATAAAAAAACAATTTAAAAAGTGCAGATGTAGGAAATGCAGCCTCAATATCTTGTGCTTTCTCTCATAAAAGTGTGACCATAACAGTAGCTTTCTTATTCACCATCTTTACGAACCGTGTTGAGGAGGTGTCTAATAGTGACTTCCAGCTCCCCTTCCATGTTTCAGTCTCAAAGGTGCTTACCTGCAAGGCTTGTAGCAGCAAAATTATTTCATCACTTTACCTCTACCTGTCACTGTTTTTAAATGCTGACTAATTTAAGAGACAAAGTATTTCCTCCAGTTGAAGGTGTCTCTATAGCGTACAGTGTGGGGGGTCTCTAGTGATTACCTCAAATGCTTACCAGTGCAGGGAGGCCAGAGTGAAACTATCCCAGAACCATCCCAGAACTAGGTGGCACGTGCTGGTGCTGTGTCAATAGGTGGGTCACCCTTGGCAAGGTCCCCTTGGTCCTGCCGTCCTTCCCCCTGCTTGCAGGTAACTACAGTGGGACTCCATGAGCATTCTTAGTGCTTGATCTCCACCCTGCTTTACAGGATGAGGTGCAGAGAAGCAGCCAGGATCTTCCTGCATGGGCCTCACCCCCATGGTGTATGAGTGTGCACCCATGAGCTGGCACACCCATGACCTGGGCTGAGAGTTTTTTTTGTCACAAGTCACTGCGATTTGAGTGTTCCAGAAACTTCTAGCACCTAACTGGTGTTTCAGCTGTCCTTGTGGCCTGAGAAATAGGAGTTTGAGCAGAACCTGCCTTAAATTGTAGGTGATGCATGTAGTTTCATCTCCGCAAGGTCATTTCCCTCATGCTCCTGACTCCAATGACTTTCAGTTGTCACCCATCGCACCATACCTTCATTTCAGCCCCAGCAGCTAATGCTTTACCTTGAGTGTGTGTTTGTACAGCAGCTGGGAAAGCGGGGCATTGTGTGCAGCTGGAGCCTCTAGATGCTGCTCTAATACCAGTAGTGTGCACTGAGTGTTAGTTTGCTTCATTAACATGAGACCTGGAGAAGAGAGCTGGCTCTGCTAACAAGTCAATTCCTGTCTTTCAGCCGCAATGTAGCTGTGGATCAGAAGGATGAGAACAAGGAAGCCAAGCCTCGGTCGCTGCGTTTTACCTGGAGCATGAAAACCACCAGCTCCATGGATCCCAATGACATGATGAGGGAAATACGGAAGGTCTTGGATGCCAATAATTGTGACTATGAACAAAGAGAGCGTTTCTTGCTTTTCTGTGTCCATGGAGATGGGCACGCAGAAAACCTTGTACAGTGGGAGATGGAGGTGTGTAAACTGCCAAGACTGTCCCTGAATGGAGTTCGCTTTAAGCGGATATCGGGAACATCCATAGCTTTTAAAAACATTGCTTCCAAAATTGCCAATGAGTTAAAGCTGTAACAAGAGAAATAGTTAAGTTGTAAATTAGTTAGCAATTTCAAGTGGTTTTGAGAATTCCGATGGAAATGTATAGAATAACATTTAGGCAATAACTTCTGCATCCTTCTGAATAGTGATATTAAAGAGAAAAAAAAAAGCTGCTGAGCTGGGAGGGAGAGTTGGACTTTTTTATAAGTGCACTACAGCATTAAAGTTGCCTACTATGTAAAATACTACCCCTTCTGCTTTATTTCCATTGCTCCTAAGTCTTTGACAACAAACCGAAACACAGAATATATTCATTTAAATATGCCTCCTGTTTGTGTGGACGTGTGAATGTACAGTATGTGTGTATCATATATAAAGTATTATATGTAAACAATTCATTTACAACATCAAGCTGTACCAGTACCTCCTTTGGGGCTAATTTTGGTGCTAAAAATTGAAATGGCCAAGGAGGAAACACTTAACTTAATATTTAAAATAACTGAAGTGATAACCAGGAATTGCAGGTTTACAGTTCACTGCTCTGTGGGGGAGGGTTCGGGGGGGAAGTGTGTGAAGGGTTTGGATTTACGGTTGTGAACATTATTAGTCCTGTTTTCTAAGTAGATCTCATGAGATTATTAAAAATTCGCTCCTACTGAGTAAGTCTTGCATTATATTTTGCCCACCTATTTATTATTTAAGTCTGAAACAAATTTTACAAATGTAGTTGATTTGTCATTAAAAGTTGGGTAAATGCCTCTATTCTACTGCTGAACTACTAAAACCGTACGTTTATCCTTTTGGCACATGGGTATTGATTGCAGCTAAGAACACTTTTCTGTCGTCCCACCATTCCTCTACAGAATGAGGCAGTCTAGAAGCATGTGCTTAGTGCTGGCTAGTGACTTTACGTTTTGGACCAAGTTCTCCACCTTAGGCTAGGTCAGACTGATGCAAAGCACAAAAGAACTCTCAGTGATTGTATTTTGATGCAGTCTCCAAGTCCTAGTCGGTGCTGTTCTGAGGTATTGCCGCATGCGTGGCAGCACTGTCCTTTGTGTTCTGGGTATGCACAGTATTGGAACCCAAAAGTGGGAATCAGATTGGTCGTTGATCTCCTCTGTTGTAACGTCCAACTTGCTAAACTACAGCCATAGGCAGCAGCAGCTAAAACTTTTCCTTGCAGCACTCTTCCAATGTGCTTGCACTTGGCTCTGGTTGTATTGCTTTTGGTAGCTTTCTGCCAGTTGTGTCTCTGGCTTCCGCTGCCAAGGGACTCCACTGTCACTCCTTTTAACATGCAGTGTGGAAACCTGCTCTTGATGAACTCGCTGGTGTTCAGATAGCTCTCTGTAGGATGCCAAGCTGCTCTAGGATTGTCCCCACTTTTAAGCCATCACTGTGGTGAGACTCCTTGAGTTTGCAAACTAGAATGAAGAGATTTCTTTGTATGTTGTTTCCTACTGAGACTCAGTTTATTTCATCAAGGACTTCTGTTGATAATATCCTGCATTATCTACTTGACTCTTTGTATTAATGTTTTATGGTTGTATTTCAGAGAAGCACTTAAGCATGGACATAACGTGCTTTAAACTGGAGCCTAAATTTGCATTTTAAAGATGCAGTAAGCTAACAGTTATTCATAGTACACAGTTCAGATTTGACCCAAGGTGATAAGGCAAAATCCTTAGTATTTTGCAAGTTAATGCTTGTGATCTCTAGTCTGTGAAGGCAGGAGACTTGCCCACTCTTTCCCCTTAAGCATTGATATTGATTATGCTAGTCTAAAGGGTAATGGTAGTTGTTAAATGTAAATATTCCTGAATTTGCGTTTTATTCTCTGTATATTCTGTGTCATGCCATGGCTTGAGAACTCTGGGTGCTACCGAAGTTCACTTGGCTTTCAGTGCCTGTGCCTGTGCCTGTGCTGCTCAGTATGGTTCTGGTTTGGGGTTGTTTTTTTTTTTTTGTGAAAACTCCATTCTGTAATAGCAATAAGACATTTCAGGGCAGTCATTGTACTTTCTCAGGTGAAGGATCACCTATCCTTTCACTTTCTACGTTTCAAGCACTCCTCCAAATGTATTTTTTCACTCAGCAGTGCACTTTGTTGTCTGAACTGAAAAAGCGTTCTGATGAATGATGTAAATCTGTATTCAATGGAAGTTCCAAAAGGTTTCATATTAAACGTTTTCTGAAATACTCTGTTCCTACTTCACCTGTTAAATATGCAATTGTTTCTAAAAAGTGCACCAGTATCATAGTTCCTTTGACATTTGAAATTTGCACTTCAGTATTTTTTGTAAAGTGTTCTCAAAAGGTTCTTTCAGAGTAAATCTGCATTTGAGGAATTTAAAAAAAATAACAATAGTCAGAAACAGATTTTTAACAGCTTCCTTCCTGTAAGCCTTGTAAGACCAACAAGTTGCAAGAAGACACCTTTTTTTTTTTTTTTTTTTTTTTTAAATTAGTGTGTTGCATGCTTGCTGTTCAGGACCTCTAGGAGCAGCCTGGGAAAAAAAGCTGGTTTTAACAGATCTCCAAACCAAAGATGAACTTCTTCCCAAACACAGCCCTTTTACTTGTTCATGTTCCTTGGGGATCTCTGTAGGGTTATCAGCACCACTACTGATTTGACTCTGTAGAGCTGCAGCTATTCCTTCTCTCCTTAACAGACAAGTTTTAAAAATATGGGAGGTCAGCATGTGGTGAGGAGGTATCAGCAGGCCTAGGTGTTTTGAGATGTGTCTAGCAACCGAGAAGTGGTTTTTATGTAATGGCATGACTGGTGCCCTGGAATGTGTGGTCCTAAACGGTGTGTTGGAGGGTGTTTGTAATGCGCTTGTGACTAAAGGCTTGCATCGCTAAAACCCATGTTATCCAGCTCTGAAAACATTGTGGTTGCTGGGTCAAGCAGAGAAAAATGTCTTAGCATTTGGGTTGCAGGGGGTTAAAAGTGCTTAAAGATATGGACATTATAAATAATCTTAACATTGAGCATGAACAAACAAGTTTGGATAAACATTCTCTCATGCAAACCTTCCCTGTGCTTAGGCTTTCAAAAACGCTTCAGTCTGTTTGACCTCTTCACAAGGTTTAAGGTCCTCGACCACTGTTGAGAAGAAGTAGAGAGGAGAGCTAGAGGAACAGCTCGTCCCACTGGTCTAAGTGTTTTGCATACTACTTCTGTTTAAACTAACTGGTCCAATCTTTGGGGGTTCAAAGATTTTCAGTACAAATTTGGGCAAGGTTCACTTTTTTCTGTTGTAGTCCAGTGAAACTTCAGGATCAAATGCGGTGAGCTACTGTATCCCAGGTTCTTTTAATTGCAGCATTTTTTTGTCGAGATAGATTATTCTAAAAAAACAAACAAAAAAACTCATCTGAAATTAGTGTCCACATTCTTATATTAAAGAAATTAAGTCAGAGGTTCAGGAGTCCTTTGAGTTGTATGGGAGTACTGTAGCAGATCTAGAATTTAAATAGAGATCTCTCCAATTCAGTTAAAAGCTCAGATACACGTTGGCTATTGGGATAGAGGCTTTTAATCATCTTTTTCCATAGCTGGTGTGTCATACACTGTGTTGTGGATTACAGTTTAATTAGTACTGCAGCCAAGCCAGAGAACCATTTTCTCTGTTAAGCCAGCCCTGGTCTGGAGCAGCAGTGTACCTACATTGCTGCTTGGTTGTACTGGTTTTGGTTCCAGCAGGGCTCGAGTACCTCTCTAGATATGGGCAAAGGCCACCTGCAAAGTAATGTCATTCTCTCTGTTTCAGGGGTGCAGAGGTTGGGTATTTTTTGCTGTACAAACAGCAGCTAGCTATCTAAGACCGTCCCTTTTCTTAGTAATCTAAAGAGTTAAATATTGACAGAATCTCAGCAGTAGATGGTATTTCTGCTATTTAGAGGGGTCATAATAATGCAGATTTTTTTTTGTTTTCTAAATCACGCTGCAGATGTTCAGGAAATAATAGTTTTGGAAAGCTGATCCCACTATAGGATAAGGTTTAATTTTAAGCCTGTAGTTTAGCAGCTTCCTATACTTTTAACTGTCAATACAGCCACATTTCTAGGAGTTTCCCTAGAAAAAGCCCTGGGGCTTTCCTGTAAAGATAGGGTCACTTTACAAGGAGTTATTGGTGCTGCCATTTAACCCCACGTCTGACATTCTGATGAAGTGTAATTCTAAAAATTCCACCTTTGACCAGAATTTTTCTCTCTGATAGCAGTGAGTTGTTTTGTTGATTTCACCACTGACCATTACTCCTACCACTTCAGAGAAGAAACTGTTGCATAAGCTTTGGATAAAAGCTCAGCCTAGTGCAATGGATAAGAATGAAAGTTATGCCTCTTCATACAAAAGGCATGTCAGTGTCCTGCATTACAGCTGCAGCAAATGCTTAGAGACATCCAAGAAACACAAGACAGTACCAATAGTAACTGTTATCTTTGTGAGAGCTTCTCACTTCTGACAAACTTGAGAGCAGGAAAAAGCTGTCCTTTGAACATACCTACATAGCTCAATGGTTTTCATGTTACTGTTTCTGCTGGTCTTCCTTTAATGTACTGTCTCTAAACAGAGGGGCTGGATAAAAATCAAAACCATGGAGGAGCAGTCTCTTTACCCAATGCTTCTGAAGTTGAAACATCATGGTATTCTAAGCAAAAGAACTTGAAAGCCCCATAACTGATCTTTTTTAAGCCTTCTGAAAATGTTTCAACTTTTGGTACGAATGGTGATCTCTTGTTCCAGCAATAACTGAGAACAGAAGCTGTGTCACCATTAATGGCTGTGGGTCCTATCAGTATCTGTGCACAGAAGCCATGTCCAGGGCATTGACTGCCAGTTGTTGGGAGTTCATCTTCACCTACAAGTGTCATTAATGCCTTATAGGGGTGGGGTTGTGACTTGGCAGGTAAGACACTCCAGGAGGCGGGAGGGGGGAGAGGAATGGCTTTTGCCTGATTTTTGTTTATTTGCTTTCAGCACTTGGAGCTGAGACTCAGATGTAAAATACATGAGTGTCCATGGTTATGGTTGCTGTGGGAACCACAGCAAGGAATTTCAAGGCATAGAAATGTTGCAGTCCTCATCCCATTAATACCCTTATGTTATCATTTAATATCCTTATGAAATTCAAAGCATAAAACCAAAATATTTACACAGTCCATCTTTCCTTGTAGTTGCTGATCACACTGAATGTATTAGGTGAATAAAATTAGATCATGAAGTATCTCATTATGAAAATAATTCTGTTAAAACATATGGGGATGTAAGATCAGAAAGTAAATTACAATCTCATGGTCTTCAGTCAGCCTGTCTGGAGGTAAAGTCCTGTCTGCCTGCAGATGTCTCCTACAAGACCTTAGCGTGAGTGCTGTAACCAACTCCACACAGCAGTCTAAGCACGGAATTATTTTTTGCCTCTCCATTTACCCAGACAAAGCCTGAAGTGCTTTCTCATGTTTCCACGTCAGTGGTGAAGCCACCAGCGTGATAGGAGTGTGGAGACACTTTACCTGTGTTAGTTGTGCTGTGTCTGCGGTGCCCAGAGGAGCAGGAGTCGGTGGCGTGGGGCACCTGATGAAAAGCTAGGGGCCGCCCTGCAGGGTCTGGTGGTGAGTAGGTTGGTGGACGGTTGGTTGGTCGGTCGGTCGGTCGCTTCTGCAAGTCGAAGTGTAGAGGGACGCTGCAGTGTGTACAGCGGCCACAGGATGTCCCTCAAGCGCAGAAGCACGGATCTCGTTGGTCTTCGTCTGGACGATTTTGCGAAGAGCTCCAGGGATCGGTTGTTCCATGCAGAGCGGCAATTTCACATCAGCGATTGTCACACCAGTGTCATCATCCACTCGGACGATTCTGACTTACAGCTAAAAGCATTAGGGGTACAATGCACCACAGGATCGTGGTGGGTTGGAAATTCCCCCCCAGCATTAACTTTACCAGCACAAGGATACTGATGGAAGTTACATATTTTTCAGACTGAAAAACCCCTTAATGCGACATTTAACTTTCCATGATGCTTTGTTGCTTTCATGGCTGAGATGTAGTTAAATGGTCTTTAGCTTTACCATGGAGAACCTGTAGGGCTGTAAAACTCTTGTCCACCATGTCAGACAGTAGGCTTGTTTGCTGAGAGGGGTAAAAGCAGTATATTTATTTAAATCCATTTCTTGCTTTTTAAAGTGTAAGAATCTTTGTTTTCCTGTTTGGAAATTTAATTACTGAAGCTTTTTTGCTATTCGTCCTCCACTAATCACTCGAACCAGGCTGTAAATTACAGCCAGCCTTTTCTAAAATAACCTGGGATCACTTGCCATTTATATTTCACTGTATTAAGTAACTCTAAAGCTTTATGGCTAGCATTTTCAATGCCTGCAGTCTGTTTTAATCTTCAAACAAATCTGGTCACTTGTGCTTCGAGTAGGCAAGAAGTGAAACTTCCTTATTTTCTCAGGACTTTTTTTCAAATCAGATATTTTGCTGCAGCTTTCACTTTTATTGTAATCTAAGTTTTGCCTTCGGGCATTAATAGTGACTGGTATTAATATTTATTGCTGGGATGTTTGGATTTGTCAAGTGGGAAGGGAGAAGCTGTTTATTTCATTTGATCTCTAGCTCCTTTGTGTTCCTCCTACGAAGGAGCCCTGCAGCTCCCCTTCCTTCCACGAGTCCCATACCCCATCAGCTGCTGCTGAGGCCTTTCCTGCTCTTCCCAAGGTGCCCTAGAGTCTTGGTTGTGATGCAAGTCACAGTGAGCAGTATGCACAGGACTCGTTTTTCTGTGCATGGCTGTGCAGTGGGAGCATCAAAAGCAGAAATTTGTTCTCAGGAAGTTCTGTTCCTCATCACCAACCTGGGAGCAGTCACTACAGCAAATTTACTGGGTCAAATATATATATGTGTATATATATGCATATGTATATTTAGTGCTTTTTATCTAACTGACCCCTTTATGAATCTCTTTATCCCTGGCATCTAAAACTTGTTGCTTTCTTCTTGGCTCCAGAGATGAGCCTTGGCTGAATGCTTCTTTAAGCTAAAATCTCCATTTAAGGGACAGTCCCTTTTGAGTTCTCCTGTGGTGTCAGAGCTCCATGAGCCTCTGCAGAACAGGTCTGGAAGTGCTCTTCCAGCTGGAAAAAGTGCAAGTGCTTCAGGACCCCTGAAGCATTTCAAAGCATGGTAAATGCAAAGGGATTTCCTCAGTGTTCAGTTGCTGAAGTGATTCTTCAAACCTGGGGGACAATTTAGCTCAAGTAACTGCAAGGCTGCAAATGAATGGTCGAATTTGGAGCAGTTCCTAAAATAAGAAGGAAGGAGAACTGTCTCTTCTGGATGACTTCAGTTCCTGGGTGCTTTCCAAACTTCTCATTATGGGATCAAACATCTCCCCAGAATGCATAATTAATTAGGTGTATTCCATAATGCATGCAGGGCCTGCGCAGTGTTGGGCAACATGCATGACAGCAAAATGCAGTAGCGAGGACCTGTGTGGGTTCTATGACTATTGAACAGAGGCAGGACTGTCCTGTTGTGACTCTTCAGGGAGCAGTCTGCTCCTACTGTGAGAGCAGGCTCCTCCATAAATGAGAAGAAAATCTTGTCCTGGTCATGTTGCTGTAGGGAGCCACATCCGTTTTTCTTCCAAATGGCCTTTTGGTTCTGCTTAGGAGAAGCATTAAAAAGAGTATTGCAAGGTGTAAAGGGAGAGATTGTGGGGAGCTTACCAGTGACAGAAGAGGAGCTCGGTGAGCACCACCTGGAGTAGGCCCTGGTTCACATGGGTTTGTGTCTGGGGCTCAGTATATTATTTCCCATATCATCTCACTGTATTTGTTGGTGCAAACAGCTCTGTTCCTCCTCTGAGCTCTGTTTTCAAGGGACTTGTGAGCATGTTTACCTCCAATGCACCTGCTGACCCAGACTGAAGCTAGCTTGCAGGTTCAACAGCTACAGGGAAGACAGATTGAGTGGACATCAGCACAAGTGCTCTCACACAGTGCAAGGCTACTTAAGGTTTGCTTCTCTGGGAAACCAGCCTAAAAACCATGACAGTTCACAGCAGGGACCAGATTTGCTGATCAAGAGGCAGCTGTCCTTAAAAGGTCACTTTTCAGGTCAGAACTGTGCTCAGGGTGAATCTGATGAAATAGAGGTGAATTCTGCCGTGGCACAAAAGAGAGCCAAGCTCTGGCTTGTGCACCTAATAACCTGGGTAACTGAAAACACCAAAGACCGTTCTGCAATTTTCCTTCTATTGCTGACATTATTAGCTTGGTCTGCCAGGGTGAATATTACATGGTGTAAGACAGGTTATTATTTTTCCTGACTTTTTTACAGCTGGATAATTATGCTGAAGAAGTAGAGAAATGTGGAACCACCTTTGCAAAAGCATCAAAAGTAAAGGCAGTGGCAAAAACATTTGTCAAGGATAAAAATAAAGCAGAGGGGATGAGAGCCAAGATTTATGGGGAGAAACTGTTTATTTAACCAGAATCCAGCATCTCTCATTAACTTACTGTTACCTCTACCTTAGCCTCCGCTTCTGTCTTTCAACACCATGTAAGAATAAAGAATGTTTTATCCTTGCCTTTTGTTACTCAGATGATGCCTTTTCCCCGTTTGCTGTCTTGAAAGCAGTAGCATTCAGCGTTTCACTGCAAAGCTGAGTTTCACTGATTTAGCAGTTGAGTTCTGAGTTCAGGCAAGGCAGGGGATGAAAACAAGTCCTAAATTTGGACTGAAGCAAAGATAGACATGTTGCTAAATGGAAACCAAAAAAGCCTGGAAGTAAAGCTCTGGATCAGGATGGTATTGCATTGAAATTTGTGGCCATGCTGATGGCACCTGTTACGCTTACTGCTGTAGTGTGCCCATTTATCTTTACTTACAGCATGTGCAAGCCTGGATGGGGACACATGGTGGCAGTCACCAGATAGAGCATGGTGGCAGTCACCTCTTCTGCCATATCAACTGGTTGCAAAGAAAAGTTTTATGATGCTGAAATTACTGGTGATAGAGTAACCCTGTGGGTAGGGCACTGCAGAGGTTGGATGCAAAATTCTGGCATCTGAAAGGGTGTGATTCCTCTCCGACTCTTTCGCAAGGGCTGTGTGAGACTTTGTGCTAGGGCTTTCTCCTGTCATCAGTGGTCAACCTTTGCAGCTTCTTAGAGCAAGGAGTGTATGCTGGAGACAGAAAATGGTAATTTCTTGCCCTTGCTGAGCAAGTCTAAGCTATAGTGGCCTGCTCCAGCCAGAGCTCTGAAATGATTCACTGCTACAGTCTTAACCTGCAGAAGCCCCGTGGCCTGACTGATGGGAGATCCTGATTCACTTTGAAAGTGGCTTCTCAGAGAATTCAGGAAGTAAGCAAAGGGTGAAGGCAGTAGGGGAGGAGGGTGTGCTGGTGCATGTCTGTTATAAGTTCAGTGTTATTTTCACACCAGCTCAAAACTTTTTAACATCTGGTCAAATTTCTGTACTTATGGTATGATATCCAAATCTTTTTTGAACCCTTTGCTGGGGCCAGGACACCTGAAGCCATGTCCTCTGCCCAGGCTGAGTACCCTGCAGCCTGCCACCATGGCAAAACCAGAAGCTTCCACTTCTCCATGTCCACAGCAGTATCTTGAAAACGATACTGTCTCTCCATATTTACAAATTAAATCAGTGCAGGCGCTAGCTTTGAAGATTACAACAGAGCATACAAAGTCAACACTCATTGCTGTACCTTGCCCTTTCTTTAATTATCATGTCGACAAGTATATCACTGGAGACATCTCCAAATGTAGGTCATGTTGGCAAGGACGTCTTGTGCAATATTGGCATTGTCAAACTGATGATGCTAGAGATGGATTTTCTGGACACCTATCTCAGCCTCTTCTCTGAGCGGTGTCTGACACCCACCCTGGCTTCAAATGGTATGGGCAGGTATGGGCAGCCTCTGCAGCAGAGACTCTTCATGCAGCTTAGGAGGACTGCACCAGCTCACTGGCACTCTGGTGAACAGCTTGTGCCCATTCAGAAATTGGTGTGTGTGCAAAAAAGGATGTGGTCAGCAGATGGTCTGAGCTCCCAAAACAGTTTTCAGTTCACAGGGCAGCAAACTATGCTTGCATGATGTCGTTGTACAATTTGCTGTTGAGCCTAAAGGGCACACAGCCTCCTTTTCCCATGTTTCTGGGGCAGACAGCAAAGGAAATGCAGTGTAAAACCCAGTAGGAGCTAGAACACAGCCTTGCTCAGCCTTGATGCCATGGGAAACAAAAAGGCCTGCCAGCAATCCCACTCACCAGCTGCTGCGTGGAAAATCCCAGAGTGGGCTGAGCTTCAGAAAAAGGTGCTAAAATCTGTCTTGGTGGGTGACAGGGTCCTTAACTAGGCCATCTCCTGAAGCAGGAGGCTGAGTAGAAGTGAAGCCAAGCCCAGAAGAGGAAATGCTGGAATGATCTCTTTCTGCTTCTATTCTATTTTGAAATGGGTAGAATAGTTCAATGGATTTCAAAATGGAGTAGCATCAGCAGCTCCCTTCCTCAGCACTCTCCTTCTAGGAGGGTTGCATCAGTTTTTAGGACAGTCACTTCTTGTTCTTCCTTCCTGTCTAGTGCTAGACCATCCACATACAACCAATGCACAGTCACTAGCACTTGCCACCACCGCCTGCCCACAGCAAGGGTAATATCCGGGGAAGTACCTGCAAGAAATAAGATCACCCACCAACACATATTTCTCTACTTTGATATTCCACAAAAGAGCACCATGGTCTGCTGCCATCTTACTCCACAGCACAGGGGCTGTAGCTGGCAGAGATGGGTCCCACCCCTGCACAGTGATGAGCTGGAGGGTAAAGAGCAACTGCTGCCTAATCGTAGCAAAAAGTCTCTCTATCTTGGCTGGTTTCATTTCTGTATTCTGGCCTGAATCCAGGCTGGGATGGGGCTAGGACACTTCCTAGCTCTGGTTTCTTGTCTAGTTGTTAAAATTACTTCCCCTTTGATTGCCTGGATGCTCATCTTCTGGCCACCCCTCAGAAGGACCTTCTGGCCAGGCCAGTCTCTGCGCAAAAGAGGAAGTGAAGGTCCTAGCCTCACACATGGGGAGTGGTGCAGCTTGTGCAAGTGTCTGTCACAAGGCAGGAAGAGTAGGAGTCAGACTTTCCCAAGTCTCAGGTTGGATCTCTTTCTGGCTACCACGGGTGGGTAGGCTGACATGTAGGACAACAAAAGCTTTCTCTTGGTAGATGTAAGAAGAGTAGTTTGAGAAGGTCCCAAATTTTCTTCTCAGGGAAGTAAAGCAATACTTTTTCACTGCATTGTGAGAACTTTGCTGAAATTTCAAAGAGAAAAGAAAGTTCACTGTCAGGAGGACCTTCAAGTTTGTGTTATAGTCATGCAGCTCAGCAAAGAGCTAGGAGACACAATGCATTAACCCCGTGGTTATTTGTACTGTGTACAAGCTGCTGCTGTCCTTTCTGGAGTTCATTAATACTCGCAGTGAGTTCTGGACAGATGGTAGCCAGTGATGTCTCTGGGGAGTCAGAAAGTCTCTTGAACCTTCACTGTAAGGAGCTGGTGTCTGTTTGAAACAGTGCTGGAAAGGACTGTCCTTCTCACTGACAGCCTGTGCTATGGCCAAAGCATGGCCATCTGTGTTAGCTGGACCAGATATATCCTGTGTACATCCCTGGGTGGAAGCTGAAGGATGTATGCTGAAATCTCCCTGGAAGGCTAGCTGTGACCCCCTCACCACTGTTGAAGGAAACAGCAAGCTCTTTTGTGAACCTCTTAGCCTGCAGAATCCAGAAAAACCTCAACTGATGGCTGTTGTGTAGACTATCATATGCTTGAATTCAAGCAAAGTTTTATCCTTTGGCAGAGAAGAAGCAAAGCCACACTTCGGTTTGATGCATCTCCATTTTCCCTCCTGCCCTAGTCCAAGCAGTTCCCAGGTTGGCTGCTGACAGGCTGTGCCTCCTGCCATGGCCACAGCTATGGTCCTGCTCTCTTGGGCAGCTCCCCCTCACATGTGCTGTGCTGCAAACTATGTCCCCAGGGGATCTAAGGGAAGGAGCACTTGTTACCAGGAAAGACAGGTTTCTCCAATGCCTTTTGAAAAGCCTCTGAGCCCCAGGTTGAAGTAATGTGTTCCTGGAGCAGGAACGTGACGGAAGTCTGGAGGAAAAACAGTTATGGAAATAATAACAACAGTGACAATCAGAATAGGTGGGATTGAGCTCAACACAAAGACAGCACGTCAGCTGGAGCAGGCATCTGTTTCCGTGGGAAAAGTCATCTGCTGCTGTGATGAGCCTGTGCCCTCCTTGCCTTTGGGGACTCTGAGGAGAAGACAGGAGGGGAGCAGAGGTGGCTCATTGTGCTGGTGAACAAACCTCTCTGTGCCTGACCTAAAGGCAAAGGTTGAAGTCTGGGTGTGCACACAGCAAAAAGCAAGGGAGCTCTTTGCCTTTCTCACTGCTCCCAGACAACTTCAGCAGTAACTTTTGTGAACATCTGGGATAGGCTGAGCCTCAGTGGGGTGAACGTATCAGCAGAAACCCTAAATGCTTTGCAGGAAATATCATGTCAGGTTTGTCCCTTTTCATCTTGGTGGTCAGTAGAGACAATCCGTGGTTTAAAACAGGTCAGCCTCAAAATGCAGCAGCTTGTGATGGCCCTGGGTTTCTGGCCTGCAGATGGATGGTCTAGAAATAGAGCTCCAAAGGTGAGTGGAGACCTGTCTGCAGCCTGCTGCTGTGAAGTCAACTTGGATTTGGAGAGCAATACAGCTCGGAATAACCAATTCCTGGACAGTGAATGGCTGTACCTTGCCTGCTGGCACCATTCATTCATGGCCAGTGGTGTCCCTGAACCTGATCCAAAATCAGCTGGGTACTGGGGTCCCAGTGGGAGACACTCTCATGTGACACAGCCTTCCTTTCTGCAAGCAGTGCAGTCCCCTGCTACCAGCTTCTCACATCTGGTGGATGTTCAAGTGATCTTGGAGGTCTCTTCCAACCTTGTTGAGTCTATGATTCAACTGACCTGTCCACTCCCCATGGCTGAGATTGTCCTGCAGGATGTCAAGAGGCTGGTGGAAGTCCTCCTTTCCTGGGCTGCATTCTTGTCACCTGCAGTGTGATGTTCAGGCCACAAAGAATCACTTAGACCTGCAGGTCTTGCAAGCCCCCACTGGTGGGGAGCTGCCCCATGGAAGTACCACCTGAGCAGTGGGATGGCAGCTCAGTTCCTGGGACCTGTCAGCTCTGCTGCATGCACCCCTGGCTGTAACAGCACCACCCTGTTGTGTTTTGGAGCCACGCTGTTCGCAAAAAAATGAGCGTCCCTGAGCAGACCCAAGGTCCTCATGCTACTTGCCAAGGATTTCTGCTGGGCTGCAGCTTCCAGTCTGCACAAACATCAGCCCAGCTGGAGATCAAACAATATCCTTTAATAGGAACAGATGGGCACCCATTTCTAGCACTGGAAGAAAAGAGCATTCCCCATTCAGAGCTCACACACAGGCAGCGTGAGGGCCACGGGAAGACCGGGATGCCCTGATTTGGAAGTGTCTTGCTCGACCCGACTACTCAAAAGGTGGCTGCTTTCTGTGCTTGGGCCAAAGGAGATTTTTTTATTTAGAATATTCCTCCCCTGCTCAGCATAGAGAGAAGTCGAAAGACACCAGCCTGGGCTCCTGGCCTCTGCTGAATGTGACTTTGACCTACAGCGGATATGGGCGTTACCAGCCACTTGTCAGAGCCCTCTTGGTATAGGGGGCTGCGGTTTGCTGGTGCTGCCATTTATGGGGCTCCCACTATCCCCCTGATTAGATAGCACTTGCCCAGTGAAGGGGCAGCTCTCCCTCCTGGGCCTCACAATATTGCCTTGCTCCTTGAAGGCCACTCTGGGGTCCTGTCAGGGGGAGTCCTCAGGAAGGGGTCTGCTCAAGCACTCACCAGCGTAAAGAGGAGCTGCTTTTAAAAATAAGCTGAACAAACAGCCAAGCTGGAGGGCATTGCTCCTGTTTCCATGAGAACGAGGGAACGAATCCTGCCAGAGCAGCCCCACTCTGGTCTTGGCTTTCCATCCCTTTTTTTACCCCTTAAGGAGATTTCTCCCTGACTCTTCCCTGGTTTTACCCTCTTTTCTTTTTGGGGCACCTTCACTGTGGTCCTCAATCTCTGCAACTACTCCTGCTGCCTCCCAAGCCCTGTGAGCCTTTGTGGGGCAGCAAAGCCACATCCTGCCACCACAAGAACGCTAGGGTGTGGGGGACAAGGAGTCCCACACCCTAAAATGGCAAAATTGTCAGGACAAAGCCCAGCACCCAAAACAAGGAGCTGGGAGGGTTGCAGACCAGGAATCAGGAACATCTATTACAGGGCTTTATTGATGCCAGCACTTGAGTTGGCACAAGGGGCTACCCTGAGCTGGTTTAAAAGGTGATGTCCCTTTTTGTGTACTCACCACAATGGTGGGAGGTTATCTGTGGTGGGGACCAGGGTATCCAGTTGTGAGTGGACCACAAGGCTCTTCACCTCTGCTAGCGTGCTTTTTACAGTCTTTTCCACTCCCCCCCCCCCCCCAGAAATCTTCAGGAATTTTCTATTTCTGCAGGAAAGGCAGCAGGGAGAGGAAAGGTTGAGCTCTCTTGAGACCTTTGTTCTTTATTTTTACTTTTGTTGCTGAAGTGTTTTTTTTTTTACTCTTGAGGAAGGAACAGACTAAAAAGGGCATAAATAAAGTCCAGCTAGTTGGGACAAAAATACTCAGTTGGAATCCTCACACAGGACTGTGAGTTTGTATGTGAGAGACACACAGCTAAGGGAGGATCCTACATCTCAAGCCAGGATTATTTTTTCAATTTATTTTTTTTTCTATATTCCATCTGGAGAAAAAGAAGGTTAACCCTCACCTCCATAGAGGGTAAGCAGGAAGGCAGAAGACCATGTCCATGAGCTGCTTGGGTGACCCCAATCCCAGCCTTGGGAAAACTGCTTCTTCCCCTCTGTGAAATGGGGACAATGATGCTCTCCAAGGGCTGGGTAAAAGCCTGCATGATGCTTTGCTAAATGCAACACCATACAAATGTGAAGTACTCAGCATCAAGACTGGTATAAGCTGAAGAGCTTGTTTTCTATCCCAAGCCAGATTCTGGTGGTTTGTTGTTGTTGATACCCTCAAAGCCCAGCTCAGGATGTGTCCTCCTCCTGGGTTAGCATGGTATGTGTGTCCCCCAGGGTGTGGCAGAGTTTTTCTCTTTCTTAGAAAAGGAATAAAATACTGCCAAGCTTTCAACCCCTTCTAAAATATGCTTTAGCTTCATGCTGAGTGTTAAGTGCTGTTGCTTAAAATAAATATATAAGTATATACTTTTCTTGTCTGATTTTCCCACAGTCTCAGTGTGCCTTGAGAATAGTCCCTCACTACAGGTTACCTTTCTGAGAGGCT
The DNA here is from genome assembly GCF_027791375.1 of Indicator indicator. Lineage (NCBI taxonomy): Eukaryota > Metazoa > Chordata > Aves > Piciformes > Indicatoridae > Indicator > Indicator indicator. The sequence goes on from NC_072013.1 coordinate 24,703,113, forward strand.
CACTGCCAGATCCCCAAATACCTCCTACAACAGCTCATTTGGTAGCTGCAGCCTCTCATCCACAGCCACAGTGTCCTAGATGTCGGCATAAGTATGGGCTTGCTGTTGTGGACAGCTTACTGCTGCTGTCCACAATCACCTCTGCTGGCACTCCAGGGTTCTTCTCAGTGGGGTGGGAGGACAAGAAAGAACATGTTGAGAAACAGCAAATGGAGAATTATGTGCCAAGTTGAAAGATTAGTGGTTGGCATATTACATTTTCGCCTAAGCTCAGTCTGAAGTAATGCTAAATGACCTGCACAAAAACCAGAAGAGAGGGTTAATAAAGGCTTAATGGTGATGTTTGTGTTTGAGAGTGTCATGGGGCTGAGGGTGCTGGCAAACAAAGAACTCTTTGCCCTCTCACTGGTACTGAGGTTCACAGAGTGCACCAGGTTGGAAGGGACCCTCAGAGGTCATCTTGTCCAACACCCTGCAGTCAGCAGGGACACCTCCAACTAGATCAGGCTGCCCAGGGCCACATCAAGTCTGATCTTGAATGTCTCCAGGGCCAGGGCCTCGACCACATCCCTGAGCAGCCTGTTCCGGTATTTTACCACTCTCATTGTAAAGAACTTCCTCCTTATGACGTGAATCTACCCTGCTCCAATTTAAAACCATTGCCCCTTGTCCTGTTGCTACAAGCCCTTCTAAACAGTTCTTCCCCAGCCTTTTTTTGCAGGTCCCTTTCAGATATTGAAATGTAGTTATATCCACTGGAATATGCTTTTTAGTACCTTAAAATTGTTTTCCCATACTTCTTAGTTTTATGAATCTTAGTAACAGCTCACATGCCCATTCAGTATCAAGTAGCTCTTGGGTTTATAAATGTATTTCACTGTTTCTCTAAATCTTCTTGTTGTGTTTATTCCAAATCCCTTTTAGGCAATATAATATGTGATTTTTGGTGGTCCCTGCTCAGGGCTGGCTTTAACTGGAAGTGAATAAACTGAGCTGAAAGGCATGTCAGTGAGGAATTTAAACAAACTCTATGCAAGATACTGGCTCACAAGAGAAGTTGTTCTTGGTGGTTCTTGAGCTAAGTTGTATGAAAAACCTCAACACATGGCCACATCAATGATAAAAGAATGGAAATGATTATGAGAGGGCAGTGTACAGGTACCCCAGGAAAGTAATGGCTGTAATGCCATGTAGGCTAAATACCAAGACATGTCATTGCTGGCTTTGACACTGACTATATAAAGTATTTGGAAAAGATGCACTGGCCACCTGCTGTCATTTGCTTCTTCATGGGCTCCATCTGACCCACTGCTTGCTGTCATTTCTCATAAATACTGCTCAATCCTTTATTCCTTATGAGGAAAAATGAAATACAATTTTTCCTGCTTTTGAAGCTGGTTTGTATTAGATGTAAAGGTCTTCCCAATCAGGTGTTCATGGGTGTCATGCCCAAGCACCAGGGACACTCAAATCAGTTCCACAGCACTTTGAGGGGAGCAGAAGAGGATTGTTGGAAGGGGTGGTCAGCCTCTGGAGACATCCTGGTACCCCCCAAAGAGAGGAAAGGCACATGGCATCTTATTGACAGTGGGTCCTGGCATTGGGCATTGATGCTCTTACTCAGGTGAGCCCAGGGCTGCACCACAAAACAGGCCTGTGAGAGGGCAGAGGTGACCACCAGCACGAAATGCTGCTGAGCATCTGCAGCATCTGCAGTGGGAGAAGAGGCTGGATGCCTCAGGGTCAGCGGCTGGGGCCAGACTGACAATTCCCCACTGGTGCTGGAGCCTGAGTTTGTCCAAAATTTACATTACAGCCAGGAAGCAAGGGACATGAATAAAGGCAGAGCACTGTGCTGCCACAGAGACTCTCTCCCTCTGACATGCTCAGAGACCAGCCACCCTGCAGCACGCAGCAGAGACAGACCTTCTCTGTCCCCTACTGAGGTTGTCCTCATCATGTTGTTTCACCTCAGCAGTGACACGGGCTGCTACCCACAACTTGAGGCAGGCAGCTCCTTCCATGCTAAGCTGCATGGTCTCTGTCCTGCTTGCAAGTCTCTTTGCAAACCACAACATTCATTGCAAATTAAAAAAACATCCAAAAGAAAATACCTCCCAAAAGGCCAAACTATCAAGTAGCAAAAACCATGTAGCTTATGGCTTTGAGTTGGTCATGTTGTCACTTGCTAGGTGTGGGGTTAGCTCTGCCTTTCTCCTTGATGAGTCCTCAGTCCTGCACTCTTCATAGCATCTCAGAGCATGAATAAGTGAAAAGCACTTCAGTGAGGTAACTGGTGGGCAGTTTAGCTACTGCTCAAGGGTGAGAGATACTCAGATGCAAGGTGTGATACACAGCAGCTGCTACATTAGTGAACTTGTCACAAAGCTCTACAGAGGGCTGACTGGTGCAACCCCTGCTATCTCTCAGTCTGACTCTCTTCCATGTTAATGGACTCAGGAGGTGCCTTTCACTGAGAACCAGTCTGTGTGGTCACCAGTGGCTAGGAGTGTTGGCCAGGACACAGTCCTTTGGGACATCACTCCAGTGGGAAGGTGCAGCTTTCCCCTGCACTTACCATCAGCTGCTGGGATGGGACTTCACGAGAGTTCTGTGGGGGTCCTTTTATGGTCCTTCTAGGATGCCGTGAGAGACAATTTGGGCCAGGGATCAGCCTCTGAAGAACCATGGGCAGAATCAGGATGTGGCCACAGCGCCTTGGGAGCGTTGAGGCTGAGCACTGGAGGCAGCAGGGTGCACTGTGGTGGTTGCACATGTGTCCATGAACGCCTGGCTTTGCAGTCCCTCTTCTGCTCTGCTCTGGCCTTCAGGATAGCTGCAAAAAAATCCTCAAGCCACTCCTGAGGCTTTCAGCAGTGAGAAATAGCTAAACTGTGTTTTTTATGGCCCTTTCCACCCTTTAGGTAGGTGAAAGGCACTTCTGGTACCCCACCAGACACCCTTTCATGGCAGCAGAGAGCTCCCCATACCACCCATCTGAAAGAGGAAAGGAAGTGGTGCTGGCAGCAGCCTGTCTCCTTGGCCCAGCAGGAGGCCAGAGGGGATGTCCCAGAGGCAGAAGGCAATCTATCTCCAGGGGAAAGAACACCCTCAAAATGCTCAATGACATTTTGCCTTAAAAACATGGCTTAAAAAAAAAAAAAAAAAAAAAAAGCCATCACTCTCCTGTGGTAAGCAGCTGATGCTCTGGGGCCATGAGCATTCCTGTCCATCACAATCATTTTCTCACACACATTTCCACAAGTATGTCTGGAGCCGTTGCTCCGTGGACAAGTCCCAGCTTGACAGCTCTTGCAGCAGCAATCTGATACAATGGTATCCCAATGCCCTTTGCTGAGGTCAGCCCACTTGTTGGGGAGTGTGGTCCCATGACTCTCCTGGTGTCCATCCCCACTGGAGATCTCTCCTCTGATGTTTATCTGGAGATGTTCAGTCACTTACTCCCAGTGTATTCCTCTGGATTATCACTGCCAGCACAGGACAGCTCTGCTAGCTTCTCTGTAATTGCAGGCACACTGTGCCCAGCAGCCTGGGAACGTTGTCAGAGTGGTGATTAGTGATGATTCAAGGGATTTCACCACAGTCACGGAGGCAGGCCAGCCAGTTTCTGTGGGTGGACACAGCCTGGCCCAAGCTTACTGAAACATCAGTTTTCCTGCCTGAGATAACTTCACCACCAAGTGCCCTAAAACCATAATGTTTGCCTCTTGTTGCTGTGGTTGGGTCCAACTTTGTCCCAGAACAGCTGGGCCAGTAAAGCAGGACAGGCTAAAGAACAGGTGAGTTAGTTTAGATATTTTCCAGTCTTGATCAGCCATTGGCCAAACCTCGCACCCACCTGGCTCTAAATACAGTGAGAAGCCGAGGTCTTTACAAAGAGCTGGGCCTTGGACATGTATCTGTCAAATCAACTTTCATTTCTGATTTTATTCTGGATATGCATCATATGAAGTTCAAGGTTGCCCATTCTATATTTTTAGATGAAGCTTTTGCCATTCAATAAAACCCAAAACATTCCCATTTTATCTCTGTTTTCCCAGATGTTATGTTTGAGACATTTTGCACTTTGACATTTTATATCCATATATATAGACACACATATGCATTAAAATATACATATATATGCATATATAAAAATATACATACACACACATATGTATGTATGGTTTCTCATAGTCTTACTCACTGGCTGGAGTAGGAAAACAAAAACCTTTGGTAAGTTTGGATGTATCTCTGTTTATTTTTACTCTGTCTGGTAATGCAGATTTTCCCCATTAATTGTCAGTCCTAGTCTGAGCCAACACTGACAATTTAATTACTAGATGTAGTGGACATGGCTTCTCACCTGGTGCACTCGACCTGGCTCTGTGCAGCATTTGGACAAAAAAAGAGGTGGTCTTTCAAAAGGCAGGGGATACCAGTATTTCCACATCCAAACAGCTCTGCAGCCCAAAGGCAGCCTTCACCCCTGGGTTTTCCTATGCGGCAGCTGGCAGCTCACAGACAGTGGGGCAGGGGTGCTGTGAGCTTGGGAACCCAGGGCAAGTGGGATGGGCCTCAAAATAGAGCTGGGCAGGAGCTTGCATAATGTCTGTACAAGAAACATGTCAGAGACAGTGGAAGAGAGTCAAGCAATGCAAGACACCTGATTCTGATTAGCCTCTCACCTCAACATCTTAGGCTGTGGGGTGCCCTCCTCCATCACTGATCTTGACTGCCCCTTCACCGGGGACAAACAAACCCAGCAAAGCCCCAGGACTGTGAAGTGCTTTGTTCCACTGGGTGGTGAGCAAATGCTCACCCCAGCTATTTCCAGCTTTGTAACTGCAGTTTTTAGGAGAGGTGAGAAAGCAGGCTAGCCAGAGGAACATGGAGCAGTGAAATGAACCTGCTGGCCTGCTGGCTCCCCAGGGGAAAAAGCAAAGCAAACAGGAGATGAAAAGGCCATGATGCTGTCTCTATTCCCAGAAGAGGGCCCTGCCCACTACGCTACTGCATTTTTTTGTGTGTGAGTGGGTGGGTGGAGCAAAAAAAAAAGTCCTTGTAACACTCCTGCTCAACCTATTCCATGTTGTGCAAAAATAAGGTAAGGATCATCTGAGGACAGGCTGGAGCCTGAATCTCCTCCCTCCAAGATGGATGCTTATTAGGCAACAGCACCTTCCTTTTTCTTCTTGGCCTAATGATGGATTAATTATGTTGGGCAAAAAAGAAACACTGGAGGAAAGCATTGTCCTGGCCTCAGCTGTGACTGGGGCTGAGCTGAGCTGAACCAGGCTAAGCCAACTGAGGACCCCCAGCAGAGTGCAGGACTCAGTAGCAACTTTCCCCACACTAAGCAGGGCTCTCACTAGGCATCCAGCAGATTAAAAACACCTTGCTCCACACTTTGCTTTCATGGAGAGTCACACTGTTTGGTCACCTTGTCCCAGAAAAGAGGAGCCTCCTTGGAGCACCTGGACCTCCTCCTGAAGCTGCTGCCCTGTCCCTTCACTTGGCTCTGGGCACAAGGAGGAATGCAGGAAGTTTGACTGCTTCACTCAGGCCTGGGAGTGTTCCACAGCATGGGAAGGTGCCCAGAGTTGATGTCATAATGCTGATTCTACCACTATCCTCCATGTGGCTTAGTCCACAAGTGGGTGAAAGACCATGAATCGTTTTCCACTAGAAGGCATGAAAGTAGAGTAAGGACCATTTATGGACAGTCTACTGCCAGAATGCATAATGTGAGAGGCAAATGGTTTCCCAGGCAGCTTGACTTCCTGAATAAGAACCTTGGGGTCCCAGCAGGCAACAGGCTGCCTGTGCCAGAATGTGCAGAAAGGGAAGGGGACTGGGCTGGTTGCTGCTGGCATGGGCATTGCACACAGGCCAGGGCTGGGCAGCTGCTCTCCTGAGGAAAGCAAAAATGTGCAGAAGAAAAAGATAAAGACAAAAAGAAATTCACCTAGAAAATGTTCCAAGAAAGGTGCATACATTGAGTGGCAAGCCAGCAGCTGACAGACAGCATGACAGCCTATGGGAGCAAGGCATGAAAGAGGACAACACAAGGCCTGCATTACAGCTGGCAAAACTAAGCTCTTCTCCCTGGCAGGGGGATAGCAGCCACCATCTCTGCTCCCAAATCTCATCTGAAACATGGTAAAGCACACATCTAGGCTGCTTAGCCTGCATGGCCCGAAGGGCGTTCTGGCCTCTCCCCTCCCCTAGCCTGCACCAAACCATCATCAGCACTTTTTAGGCCAAAAGAGGAGCTGGTGCACTGCTCCAGGTTTGGTGAGGAATGATGCCATCACCGCTGGGTGTGATGCAGAGCACGTGCTCACCCCTCCAGCAAGCTCTGCTGGCCATGCCACTTCCCACGACCTTCCCAAGACTACACGTGGCTCTGTCAGCAAGGCTAATTACAGTTCCCCTGTATAAAACACAGCAGTGACTGACACCCTCCCTCTCCTTCCCTCAGTTTAAGGCCAAGGCACTCCTGACCCAGAGCAGCTTGCTACTGCCCAGCAAAATTTCAGGCATTCAAGGCACAAGCAAGGGCCTGCTGCCTGTGACCTACTTCCTATGGCCATTGGTACCTGAGTGGCCCACAACAGGCACCCAGGATGCGATGGTGAGTAATGCTGAGTATCAAACCAAAGCTTTTAGGGTGAGGGGGTGGGAGGTTGAATTTCTCTCTTGATAACAGGTTTTTACCATGTCCCAGATGGGGTAGGTCTGTGTGTCCAGCTTTTTGCTGTGACATTCATTCTCTGGACTATTTTCAATTGCTTTGTAGAAGCCGAAATGAAAGCACAGTTGCGTTATTCCTCATGGCAGCGACGGAGGGAACACAGCAAAGGTGGTGGGTGGGAAAGAAAACCAATTAAAAAGAAATATTTTCTAGTTGGATGAAAGCATTAAAGACTAGCTTGCTGCTTTGACTATAATGTTTTAGACAGCTACAGGTTCTGTCTCAGAGTGTGGGAACCCAGAAGCTAAAAATGAGACAAGGAGATGAGGCAGCTCTGATGGACTAAGGACACAGGAGAAACAAGATGCATAGAGAGACAGATGTTTTTATTAGTCCAGCTGGTATAGCTAGAAAAAAAAGTAGACAAGTTTTCAGACACGTCCTTCCATTAGATAATTGCTGTGAGTGCAATAATGACATCGTGTTGAGGAGAGGCACCACTAAATGAACAATCTCTGATTACACGATGCAGCATCAGCTATTTGCCAAGCGTCTGTGAACAGACACGAAGCACAGCAGGGGGGAATCTAAAGAATACACAGAACCAACCAGTTGTCTCTTGCACCATGTTCTCTTCCCTGCTCCCACAAACCTCACACAGAAAAATCCCTGTGCTGATTAGCTCAAATACAGGAACATCAGCCAGCACAGAACAAAACTCCTACATATGATCTCCTCTCCCCAACTCAGTTAAATTTGAATCACATAGATATATTTTAAAAAAATAATCTCATCTGAGATGTTCACTCAGCCTTTCCCTCACCAAAATTTAATTATCTTACCCAAACTGGAGTCATCACTTTGGCTAAGTGACAGCCTGCAATCACAGCCTTAGAAATACCACAGCCTTTACAAAAGAAAGCTTCAGTTTTCTACACAAACCTATATAAAGCTGCATGCTGTGAAGCTATGCATCAACCTTTCAGCTCACTCCCTCTTTAAAAGCCAGGTTTTAGCAGTAGGTTGAGCTACTGAGCAGGTGCTATCTGCTTCCCACCTTGAATGAGCTGCAAAAGCTGTTGTTACAAAGGCTCCAATAGCTATCAACATTTCTGGAAAATGTTCACTTGTAGGTTAATAGCATGATGCCTTCACACAGCAAGCACCTGTACACTGACTACAGCCATTCTGGAGAACAGACCTACTTGATACAACACTGTATACTCACACAAGCCAGACTCAGTTGGAATAAAAAAAAAAAAAAAAAACCAACTACTTAGTATGTGTCAATTGACTATACTGCTTGTTTTCAGGTTCATGGAACAACTGGTGCATGGGCCAAGAGTCAAGTGGAAGCAGGCTACAATTTCCTGTAACTGGCAGCTTATAGCCTCCATCTCTTCCCTAGCAGAGCTGAAATCACCTAGAGAGAAGCATGGGTTTAAATTAAATTTCACCTCACTCCTTAATCCCAAAAGGCAGATTAGCTATTTGTACAGACTCTCTGCATATCTCTAAAGATGTGATTTTTCTCCTCCCCACAAACTAGCTTAGTGATGGTTATTATTATGGGCTGAAGCATGATCTCAGAGCATTGCCCTGCAGTCCCAGAAGGACCTGTCTGAAAACAGTAGTCTTTTGTACCAAGATCTGTCTGCCCTTCCTTTCAGGAGTCAGCCTGGCTTGCTTTACTTAGGATAATGACAGTTTACAGCTGCCATGAGCAGAGGTACAAATCAAAGCCTTGGAGGCAGGGCATGTTTGCAGTGACTCATCTCTTAGCACTAGTTCTCAAGTTTACAGCAACTATAACCAAGCTAAAGGTTCCCTTTTCACACTGCTTTAACCAGACTTCACGTAAACTGCAACAGCAGTGACAAAAATGTGCCAGCAAACAAAGCAGCCCATCCAGCATAACTAAGAAAATCAAGTCACTTAAACCTCAAAGACATTTACTTAACACATTCAAGACATCTCAGGCCAAAACAATACTTTATTTAATTTTCAGCAACATCTCAACCATCAAAAAAATAAACTCTAACACAGATGGATGGAAGACTTCTCTACAGTGTAACTAAGTGGGCTCTGACCCCAAGGATTTGAACTGGAGTGACATTTTTATTATTCATCCAATAAGTTAGGAACCATGAGAACAAAGTGCTTTATTTCTGAGCTGGCATGAGGTCATCAATAGACTGGCCTTTTTCAAGGCGTTTTTCCATTTCAATGAGCAGCTTCACACCATCCACCACCATCTGCACCAGCTCCACCTCAGAGAAACCAAGACGATCAGCATTGGAGACATCAAACACTCCTCCAACAGCAGCTGTGTCCACACCACCTGGAGCACAAAATGAAGTTAGTACACTGACCACTGACAGAGCAGGTGAGTCTACCTTTCTTCCCTCGCTAGCTTGAGGTAGGAACACAGCAAGAATGCTCTCTATAAGCTGCCACTGCTGCCTCACTGCTACATGTAGGGAGCTAAAGCTACAGATGACTGCCAACATAAGCAACTGAGCATGCCACTAGGCCAGCTCCTTATTCTTTTAACCCACAAACCATCTAACCTGTGCAGAAGTTAATCAGGATTCTTATGCCTGCTTATAACAAGAGCAGCTGCCACCAGGCCCACCTTATCTGGTGCTCAGAATACCACACAAAAGGATGTATCTAGATATCCAGATACAGTAAAGTCTAAGCATAGCAGTGGCATCCCCAACTCCAAGATATGATTTTAAAGGTGGGCTCTCTCCCTTCTCTTACAAGGGTATCTTTCCAGATAGTCTGACAGGCACTGCCAGGCCAAGACATGGCTCTGGCTGTAGTCAAGCTTCTGCAGATGTCTCAGGGCAGCCTGGACTAGGACATCACTATCACTTCTCACCTGTGCCTCGTTTCTGCAGCCGAAGCCTCTTGAGGACTTCTCCAAACTTCTCATGCTTCCCAAGGTTTGGTAGCTTGATATGCACACCAGCACGGAGCCCCGTTCCAAGGTTGGATGGGCAGGTCAGGATGTAGCCCAAGTGTGAATTCCACATGAACTCATGGTTTTTGGCCTTGAAGAGAGTTTCTATCTATAAATAGAGACAGAATGGATGTTTAGAGTTTGCTTTCTGCCCTGAAGGATGTAGGTCATCCATTAGTACTCATTTACAGCTTCAGTTACATAGCAACAGCCACCACAGTTTGAAGCTAAAGTCAGTCACTAAGCCCCTTCCAAGCCCACCAACAAGGAGCTTTTAAAGCCTTAACCTTGCTTCTAGCAATGAGACAGGCCAAGTTTAAGCTACACTATGAAATAAGTCACTATCTGTTGGGAAGCTTAATTCAACAGATGTGCCCTAATGACATATGCTAGTATTAGGGAAGAGCCTGGTGGGGGTCAATTTCACATAAAAACTTGAAGCTGAAAAACCTTTAAGTCTATAAACTTCAGTCCAGCTTTGCCACATTCAACCAATTTCTCCTCCCACCCAGGGCATCTCAATGCTCGATTTATAAAATCACACAGAAAGCCTTTCAGTACAGTTTAGACATTTGGATAAGGGTGTCACGTCAGAGAACACATTTTAGATTTCATAATCACAACGCTTTGCCAATGTAATAGGTGTTTCAGAGCCCTCACAGCCCTGGACTTCCATCAGGATGTTCTCTGAGACCGAGGCTATGATGCACCACCAGAGAGGATTCTGGATGAGGCTTAAAGACTTTGCATTCTCAGCTCTAACCAGACAAACACAAACCATTTGCACCTACAGCTCAGGCAATACTGATTTACCTGTGTTAGCCCAGTACAGAAGCGGGTAAATACTTCCTTCATGTTGCCGCCTTTCTGCATGGAAATAACTCTAAGGTGATCTTCCTCATTGATCCAGACAAGAAAGGTCTTGTTATCATTGTGCCTAGGAAGCAAGGCAAACAACTTATTCATCCCACCTGACATTTTCAAGATAACTGCAACAGCACCAAATTATCACCACTGTAGGTTTTATTCAGAAGGCTCAGTTGCTTCTTCAAAGACATTCATCTTACTCCTTCTATCCATGCAGGACCTGACAGAGTTAAGCTAGTACTTTTTACCCTGCTATAGTCAAGAGGTACTCTGAATTGCCCTTTATCTAAGAAGGTCAGAAAGAGTAATAACATGACATTAGCCAGTCTTACAATATCAAACTCTAAAATCCAGCCGTGCTGCACAGGGATGATCAGTATAGGCTTTGCAGCAGCCTTGTACAGTGATGTTTATAACAGCACCATGCTGACAGTGTATAACAAAACCTTCAATGAGAATTTCGTCCAATTCTGTCAAACTACATATTTTCCCCCTTATCGGGGAACTAAGTTGAGTTTTCACTATTAATTTTAGATTTGGGCTCTTCAGAGATGCTCTAAGACCCTCTGGACACCAGTGGTCCCCTCCTGCCCTAGCTTACAGCTGGCAGCAAGTACTATTGTCAGTATTTATTACACTGATTCATTTCTCAGCTTGATTAGGATCAAAAATTAACTAGAATGAGGAAAGTTATTTATGCAGACAACACTTCAAACTTCAAGTTTGTAGATTAGTCATGCTCAGATGACAGCACTATCTTGTGCTGGCAATCTGCAGGTAGATGATGCAATCTTAAAGGTGACCTACAGAAAAAGCATGCTTCCTCTGGGCTGTAATAAGGCACCTGCAGTAATAAGATTGGAGCATTCCAGCTGATAAAAACCTAGCCATTGGCTTACAAGGGAGCAAATTAATTATGCTGCAGAAGCTCCTGAGATGCAGTTTTATGCAGGTGACCTACGTCTGACAAGCAGAGTCCTTCCTTTCCAGACCTCTCCCACCAGTCAACTCATGTCACCGAGCCTCTAAGGCAGGGGAGGAAATCTTAACTCTAGAACAGGTAAAGCCATACTAGCCCAACATCAGTGAGTTTCTGCAAGCAGAAATGATGAGAGAGAAAGCATCCAGTCTGATGAAAGCTAACACTAAGGTTTCTTACAAGTTATTCTAAGCTGTTCAGACAAGAGCTGAATGTAGTGGCACATCTACTGCATTAGAAGTGATTTACTTTCATAAGCTCATTCAATTGTCTGTGCTGAATGGGTAAGCTCTGGTTACCGGCTAGCCAAGCTGGCTTGTTCCTACCAGCCCTGTGTGGTGCATAGCAACACTTGTCCAAATTCTGCTGGTTTAGATACAACTTCCCCAGAAGATACCACTTAAGTTTCTCATTAGATTCAGTAATATGAGTTCAGAAACTGCCCTTTTGCCCTAAAGTATGACCTACAACTGCAATATTTTTCAGAGACTTTGTATAACTCCTCCCTTCCCAGGCATACTCACCAGATACCCCTGGCATCAGGCCAATCTCGTGCCATCCCAGATGCCAACAGCAGAGGAGAAACTGGCTTGTCAAACAGGAAGTGATCATCAATCAGCTGCTGCTGCTCTGCATCAGTCATGTTCCTCAGAGCATAGTACTTCCCCTTGAGATCACCTTCCAGACTACCCAGAGCTGAAAGAGAGTCACTTCTAGGTTGGGATCCAAGATACTAAACTTTCTCAGCATTTTAAAGACCACATACAAAGTATGGCATCATTTGATCTACTGGGGATTGGCTCCTCCCTTACTTTCATCTGCAATGGCAATGCCTTTGCAGCATTACAGGACACAGGCAGTATCAGATGACTTATCTGCACCGTCCAGACTTACACAAGTAGCCTTTGTTCCTTTATAATATAGGATCTTTGCTGCTGCTTAACGGTAGAAGTGGAGTGCTTTCTTCCAAGGAAAATCAAGGTCATGAATATAGTAAGTAGTATTATTCTAATCAAGGACTGTTACCCTGACCTTGAGAGTTTCTGAAGACAGTGTAGTTGCACCAAAAATGTACCTGAAGTGTTTCCTCTCCTCTCACTTAATGGAGGTGAGAGGCAATAGAAAAAAAACCTGCAGCTGAAAAATCCGATTGAAAACTGGGCTTTATTCTAGTCAACTGCACATCCAGAACAAGACTACACCTCTAAGCAACTTGAACATTAATGAAAGTCAATTAAGGGCAGCCACAAAATACTGCAGCCATGACTCAAGCCCTGAAGTTGCTACATACCTACTACATGTCAGGTTTGAGTCTTAATGAACCAGCCTCTTTCCCCACACACAGAAAGCAGATTTCAAGATCAGCAAAGGTCAACTTAATGCAGCCCAACTTCCCTCTGACATGTGCTCTTGCTCTCAGCTATAGACTGCAATGCTGAGACAGCTGTAAAATAATGAACCTTTTTCAGGGAAGGCTCCATGTTCAGACTGAGTCTTGAGGAAGGCAGCTTTTGCCAACTGCCTCCATTTTCCAACTGCAAAGAACACCTTGTGCAAAGGAATTAAGCGGTTTCCTCAATGCACCCTCCCAGCTGTCACTTTACCTTCGACAGAGAGCTTTTCAATAGCCCGCCTCTCTCCACGACTGCAGTGTGGGGGAAGGCAGTATCCACGGATGCTTCTACCAGTTCTGACACGGGAACTCAGCACGTAATTGGGATCCAGGTCATCACCTCCCTGCAAGATTAGGAAACCAGTGAATACAACTCTGTTACCAAGATACCCACCCTAAATACATGTAGCTCCCATGCATTGAAACATGCACCTTTAGACCTGAGATAATTACTAGTAGGCCTGTAAGCCAGTAGGACTATTTTCTTCAGCATTAGCTCAAGTATCCATGTAACACAAACCCTTGTTTTGAGGCTAAGGCTATGTCCATTTCAGACTGCAGTCTGGGCTTCTATTACCCCTTTAGAGCTGCAATCTAGAGGTGTCAGCACAAGGCAAGTTTGTTTTACTACATGTTTACTCTTGCAAATGAGAACTATTCACTACTGTAAGCCATATGTTCAAGACAACCTATGCTGGCCAATCAACTCCTAAAACAGTTCTTTTTAGCTTGACTACTGCAGCCTAGTCCAAGGAAATATATGTTGAATGTCTTTGGCATGACCTATGCTACAACAGCACATGAAGCAAGCTCCTGCTGCGTGCCAGCTGCTCGGTTTTACCAAGCTCTTAAGTCTGACTGCACTGGACACAGCTTGTGGACCTGTGCTGGTAAAAAGTGAGGGGGACAGAGACTGAGCAGTTTAGGCAGTTCCTCACAACTTTATCCAGTTCTGCTCAGACCAGTAGGTACCAGTAATTGATCAAAGTTTATACCTGCAGGTTATCAGCATTCAGGTCAGTCTTGTGCTCATCAGTTGGTTTGTAGCCACCATGTCTGTCTTCAATAACTGGATCAAAGAGTTCCTTAAACACATCATAGGATTCTTCATCACCAGCTACGCATCCTACTGTCATTATGAAGGGATGGCCTGGAGTGGTAATAAAGTCAGAAGAGCTAAGTTTGGGTGATCTTTGGCTGTATTCCAGCACAGCACTAACCAGGCAAGTTCTTTAGGGGTAAGTCTAGTCACTTAGAAGTACATTCTTACATTAAAATATTTGGAGAGACCCTACATTTTACACTTTAGTTAGTAAAATGCAGTGCTATGGAAACCCATAGCTGTTGCCATTAAACCATGCTCATTTGTCAAGCTTGGTTTAGGACAAGTGGACAGCACATCCAATTTCACTAGCTAATTTAGACCACCAGATAGAACTTTACATCTAATCAGTCATGCTTTGCTGTAAGCAAGCATGCTTTGCTGTTTTGTTCCTTCTGCATTTCTGTAGTCTGCTCAAATACCACCTCCACAAGATTAGTTTCAAGTCACCATATTCAAAAGCACCAGTTACTTCAGCTGGCTCACACAAAATAGTCTCAATGCATTTTACCAGGATTATCAACCCCAGTCTGAATGACATCATCCAGGGTGAAGCCACTGGGCGTGACTCTGTCTCTCAGTTTCTTGTATAAATCCAGGGTTAGAACTTTGGCCATGTGGTTGTTGTGGGTGCTCAGGTCCGGGTACTCCTCATCAGGAGGCAGTCTCTGATTATTTAGTTGGGCCATTTTGATATTGCTAGAGTAAAAATAAATACTGTAATGTTAACATGTAAATACATCTGCTCCCCCTTTTTTCATAGAAGTGCTAGGAAACATCACATAACCAGTTTGGAATACGAATAGACCAGAACAGCCAGATAAGCCAACTTTTTTTCCCCCGGTTGTGTTATAATTAGAATGCATTTGTGGGTTGCCTTTTTTTTTTTTTTCTCAAATTGAAAGTATTTAGCAGAGCAGTTACATAATTGAAGTGTCTGGGAATTGATATGTCAGATCACAACAAGGAACACAGCTTGATAGAATAAGGCCTCTTTTAACACAGTCATGTGCTTAGAGCCATTTCTCAATGCTTTATGAGATTTGCCCCTCAGCAGCTCAAGAGCTTTGGATGCTATTGTCAAGAAGCACTTCCAGTGAGGAGGGAGAACAGATCATTACGCAGATCTAACGGTCCCCGGCTGTTACCTGGGTTGTCAACCCCAGTCTGGATGACATCATCCAGCGTAAATCCACTGGAAGTCTGTTTATCCCTCAACTTCTTGTACAGGTCCAGGGTCAGCACCTTGGCCATGTGATTGTTGTGAGTGCTCAGGTCAGGGTACTCATCAGCAGCAGAGTGCTTCATCTTCAGGAGGTTGTGGCTGTTTGAGAAGGGCATGTCTGACCCTACCGCAGTCACTAAGGGAGAAAGAGGGGAAGCCTATCACTGGGGGCTTGGCAGGCCTCCGAAGTGCCCGGGGGAAAGCCAGGCACCCAGGCAAGGTCACCTTGGCTGTTGTTCCACCCGTGCCATTTGCACCCTTGTTGCTACACCACCTTCCGCAAGAGCCGGGAAGGAAGAAGGAAAAAAGTTCTTCACCTTCACCGGCCTCGTCCCGACCTTCAACGTCCCAGCCGCAAAGGCAGGGGCTCTCCTCACTCCTCCGGGGCACCGCCCGGGTGAAGAGATGCGCCCAAGACCGCGCAGAGCGGCCGTGACAAAGCCGGGCAGACGCCGCCGGCGGTTCTGGGGCGGGGGGAGCAGCCGGGCAGCCATGGGGCTGGCAGGGGGGAACGGGGGAACGGGCTCGGCCCCGTCGGGACCCCGGTCCAGGCGGCAGGTGAGCGGCCGCGCCTTCTCCCGCCGCTGCCGGGCGAGGGGGACCCGTCGCTCCCTAGCCCGAGGAGAAACACCGCCCGGCGCCCTCCACGCCTGCGGAGCCCCAGCTGTTCCCTGACTTGAGAGCGAAGGGGAACATCCAACAAGCCATTATACAACAAACGGCTCCCTCGGGGGACCTGGCTGGGGCGAGCATATGTAACTACCCTGCTAAATACCGGGTTAATCTGGTTTTAGAGCGGGGCCCGCTCCAGCTTGAGGCAAGCTCAGTTAAGCACCTGCGCCGCGCCCCACTGGAGCTCCGCGCCACGTCCCCCGCCCCAGCTGCGCGCCGAGCACCCCCAGCCCCGCACTGCCCCCCGCCGCACCCAAGGACCCGCTCCCGCTCCTCAGCCAAATGGGTTCCATCTCACACGATGGAGAATTTAAAAAAAAAAAAAAAAGTACATAAACCTCCCCCAAAATGTCAAAATCCTATTTTAAAAGCCGCAGGACGCTTCGGCAGCCCTGAGACTTACCAAGGGCTTCGCAGGCAAGGCAAAAACCTCCACACCCACTGCCGCCCTAGCCGGAGTGAAGCCCTTGCGCTGCCGCCGCGCCTCTTTTATATAGAGCGCAACCCACCGCCCCATTGGCCGCTATTTATAGCCCATTCATTCCATTGGGCCAGGCGCAGGAGGGTGGGACGGGCACCCTGTCGCTGGTCAGGCCCAGGCTTGCCGCCATTTTGCTTGACTGTGGGGAGGCTGTGGGGTGTGGGGGAGTAGGGGGTGCGACAGGGTCACTGGGGCTTTCCTGAGGCTGCAGACTGGCAAGGGCGGCCATTGTAGCGTCTTTAAGCATGTATAAACATGTGGAAAACCACTTAAGACATCCTATCAACCAAGGGTTGTGCACAGGTGGTAGTGCCATCACACACCAACACAGGCACATGGCCAGTTGCTGTCCAGGGATCACACCTTGGTTGAGGATTCACTAGCAGGTGTAATAATCCACCATCCTAAAAATAAGGGCTTTGTAGTGCCAGGACCAGTATGCCCTGAGTCACGCAAGTGATTAACTGCCCCCGAGTTCACTGGGCAGCAGCAACCGACACGGCTGTGGGTCTGACATTCACCTCCCAGCACTCCAGAATGATGGCCTCAGCCTGTAGCAGAAGGGTCTGGGGCTTGGCCTGTGCCTCATGTCCAGCACCTGCAAATTCATGGGTTCACTTGCAGCTTAATCTGAAAGGCAGTAGGGTGGTTGTGTAAAGTGCAGTGAGTCTCCTGATTGTGTCATATGCCAAAAAAGAAAAAGTCTTAAGCTTTATTGGAGAGTGGCTGATTTCCACTGAAGACAGAAGCTCACCTGAAATTGAAATGGCGACTTCCACTGGTGTCTTTGTAAGAATGTGCAGGACTCGTCCCAAAGCTGAGAATCCCATTGTTTGCAGAAATAAATGTATTGCAACACTAATTACTATCTTGATCTGACTTTCACCTTTACATAAGTTTCTTGATCTTTCTCTGACATGTATTTCTCACAACAGAGCCCATGTTTATCCTCCTGTCCAAATGGAGTGTACTAACCCATGTGAATGTGCATCTAAGTCACAGAGCTCATTTGTTTGACAAAGGTTGTGAATGTCAGGAGAATTCAGCTGAAACTCTTTCTTTGCCATAATTCTTTCAGCACCACAATCAGTACCCTCACCCTGACAATGAGAAGCGTGTGCATTTCACAGAACTGCTTAGGATATTTTTTTTAAAATATACATATAGAGGAAATCATTACAAAATTAAAAACATAGACAGCTTCAAATAAAAATGTGTTGTGTTGGCTGCCATCCAGATTTCAGAGTTATTCCAGGTCTGATAGACTGAGATGCTGGGTATACAGATCTCTAGTAGAAGCCAAGGGCTCAGCATCTGTACAAGTCTGGTCTCTTATCTCTCAGATCAAAGAACAAATTCTCTCTAGGTCTCCTCTGCCTTTTTAACCTCACAAAATATTCCCCTATGTTTTACTAGTTTCAGACAAAGCTCATGTTTCAGAATAGTGTAAATTGTAAATAACATCGTTGCTAAGCAAGTATTAAATGAATGTAAATCTTACTCAGAATCCTCCAAATAAATCTAACACCACTGGATGACCTCAGTTGCATAGTTCTGATGTGGGTTTTTTAATGTAAAACACTTAGGTTTTATTTTTAATTTAGAACAGTAGAAATAAACCTAAGCATTTTCTTACATCATACCACATTTTTGTGTTTTTCTTAAAAAAAAAAAAAAAGTATCAGAGTAGGTATGAAGGCTCATTTTGTCCATCATCTATTGCCACACAAACACAAAAGCAATCAACTGTTCTGTATTATAATTGTTGTGTAGATTTGTGGAGTCAAGGTCACCTCAAAACTAAAATCCAAGGGTCCATTGTAGTCATTGGGTACAGTCCTTCCTTCCCAGCCTTGAAGAACAGGGAATGCCAGCCATTATTACAAGATGGTAGTAGTCTCAATGTGCCATTCACTAAAGCACCTCTGATACAGACACCTCTTCTTAACAAAACTTTTGTATAAAAAAAGACGCAGAAACAAAGTCACAGGTGCAAACCAACCAAAATATATCCAGTGTACATGTTTAATAAACTGTGTGCCCTCTGTTCTTTTCCTTACCACTATTTGTCAAATTTCTAGCTTGCAGGAAGCCAGAGGTGTCCATTACCTCACTGTGTTTTATTCAGACAACATTTTCAGATTTCCTGAAAGCTGTGTGTAAATTGGATCCTGCCTTTGTTACAGCATCCCATGTCAGCTTCCCTAGTGACTTAATTATAGGTGCTATGCTGTGTGTCAACAGCCTCTGATCAACTGTTTTATCTAGCTCATCTGCTGAGAGAACACTTTCTTTGATAAGCCTGTATGGCCTATTAGACTGTGATAAAGGCAGCAAAACTTACTTTCCATGCTGGGATGATATCTTAGTTCATACTGACTTACACACTATGTTGCCGTTCTCCAGTCCAGGATGGAAAGGTGGGATGATTACTCCAGAGATCTCTGCAATGAGCTTTAACCATGAAGAATTAAGGGAATTTAATCATGGGCCACGCAGCTAACTTCCTAAGAGGCTTAATTATAAATGTTGTGCAGCATACAACTGCAGGAGGAGATGTACGTTGGCTAGTGAATGTGTATTCTGAAATTACCTGCATAAACATAAGATGAATCTGAAGAATTAGGGGATAAACATCTTGAAAAGCTAGAAGAATATTTCAGGAAATAGCATGAGAAAGTGGTTTTCTACCAACAAGTGAATCGTTTCCAATTCCTAGCTGACAAGTAAACAGCACTTGAAAATTAAACATAACATTCATGTATCAGTAAAGGAATTGGTTATAGCTGCATCTGTGCATTAGTTACAGTGCTTCATCTGCACTTCTCAAATGAAACTTCTCTTCCCATTTACATTTACTACTTAAAATATATTTGTCTAGTTTTTATTCTTGGTGTACTTTTTCACACTGCTTAGGCAGTCTGTTGAGAATTTCCAGTGAGCTGAGTGCCTGTGGAAACTAGTAGTTGCTGAGTGTCTTGATCTTGCATACAGACAGGCCCACAGTGATCTGAACAGCAGTTCATCATAGGAAAAAAAGGACTTAAGAACATAAGCAATGACAAATACAATCAATGACACCAAAAATGACAGGAAAAAAATCAGAGTAGGTGCAAATATAAAGACACAGTAGAATGATTGCTAGTCAGAAAAACAGCTGAGTAGGAGTTCAGTTTAAGAAACCTCTGAAACTGCATACATTACATTTAGATTAGCTGGAAGAGTTTCATAACTAAACAACAAAGACTACTGCAATTATGATATGGGCAGGTCAACAGCATCACAAAAAAATATGTCCTTGCTGAAGGTAATAGACAAAAATTCCCTTACCCATGATGGAATCACAGTAATTTTTTTTAAATCACAAAATGTCATCTAAATGGCTCTCAGTTACTGTGTTTTTGATTATGGAAGAATGACTTTTTCTCCATTATTGTCCATTACAGGTTACAAGTGAACACAGCACTGTGTAGAGCATTATCTGATTTAGCCAGGAACATTACCTGCACATCCAGAGTGATTCACATGCTCTCTCTATGCCCATACCCACCCCATGCCAGATGGCCTGGGCTTGTTGCAAGCAGATGAGGTGATATACTCCTCCTTTGCTCCTCTGCCTTCTGACTACATCCCCCACCACCGGGGCACGCAGGGTTCTCCAGAACTGAACATGAGACAGAAGTAGGAGTTAGTACCATGCTATTTGGGGTTTAGATAACAATTCCACTGTTTCTTAGCCCACATTGTGGTTTCTCCTACAGCCTTATGAAACCCGTGTGAAAAACTTGGTCAGCCCTGAGCTGCCTTTCCCTGGAGCAGGCTGCCCTGGGGGAGGGCAGGTAGAGCTTTCCAGAAGCCACCTGCCCAGGCCATGGCGATGAGACCTGGGTCCACAGACAGCAAAGGCAGAGCCATTCCTTGGGGAAGGGCCTTCCCCACGCCTGCCAGTGGCCCTCAAAACTCCCCAAACACATGCATTATGGGTGACAAATTGGAGTTGCCATTGGGTTCATTGGTTACTCTTTTGGCCCTTCACAGCAACCTGCTGCCCACTGGTTTCACCAAGAGGTGTTAAGAACGTAGGCTGTCCCTTTGCGCCCTCACAGCCCCACAGCCAGTTGGGATGGCCGCCCCTCGACGAGGAAGGGCCACTCCCGCCGGCTCGGCGAGGGGTTACCGGAGGGCTGCCGAGCATGGTCGGTGACTGTGCCTTCTCCTCAGGAACTCAGCAATGAGCCCTGCGAAGGCAGGAGGCTAGGTCGGGACAGCGACGGGCTGCAAGGCTGAGGGGATGCGTGCCTTGACGGGGCTGAGAAACCGGGCGGCGGGAGCTAGGTCTTAGCGCGCCGGGCGCTGGCGGCGGCGACTCACCGGCTCCAGGCAGGACTGTCAGGGCGGAGGCGGCGGGGAGGCTGGAGCGTCAGCAGCCTGCGACCGGGGCGGAAGGAGGCGCTGGGCGGGCACCGCGTGTGAGGAGAGCCGAGCCGGGCCTGCTGGCGGGGCTCAGCTCCGGAAGGTAACGGTTGTGGGGACGGGGAGAGCTGGTGACTGCTGGGGGGGCGCGAGCCCAGCGGAGCGCCGGGAGACTTGGGACGAGAGCGCTCTCCATTGCCGCAGAGCTGCCGCCCGGGCCCGTCTCGGGTTAATGCTGCTCTCTTGCAGCCTAATCCCTCCTCTGACCTCGCCGGCGGGCTCTTTCCCCTTCCCTGCTTGGTCCGTGCTTTTAGCCCTCACACTTAGACCCCTTTCCCCCCTGCCCCCCCGCTCCTCCCCCCAGCAAATACCGAGTTAAATCAGTGAACCCTGGACACAGCCCGGAGTAGCAATTGGGTCTCGGGCCTTCTGCGGCGGAATGATGAGTTCCCAGCGCGCGGGAAACACATTACCGC
Source organism: Indicator indicator (assembly GCF_027791375.1). Taxonomy (NCBI): domain Eukaryota; kingdom Metazoa; phylum Chordata; class Aves; order Piciformes; family Indicatoridae; genus Indicator; species Indicator indicator. The sequence continues at coordinate 24,724,386 of NC_072013.1, forward strand.
CCTGCCGGCACGGGAGCCGGGCTGCTGCTGAGGGAGCGCGGGCAGAAACGGCCCTTGGGAACGGCGGAGGCCCTACGACCGGTGACAAGCTTCCTGCAGTGGCTGGGCAGGCAGCGGGTTCACCAGTCTTCATGTTACCAAGGGCCCTGCGCTTCCCAGGGGATGAGGCGGTTATGCCTGTTTCCTCCTCCACGGGAGGTTCTCTCAGCTGCCGTGTCAAGCAGCCAGGCTTCTGAGAGAGAGGAGAGGCAGCCTGCCGGGTCTGTGCGGAAACTGGTCAGGAGAGGGAGAGGTATATCTGGCTTTTGGTTGAAAGGAGCACAGTCATTTCAGTGGTTTCATTTGTGAGGCTACGAGGGATTGCCTGGTTACTGAGTTTAGGTCACTGCAGTCAGGGGAAATGTAAAGTTGAGGCAAGCCTACTTGTTTTAACCCTCTGCTGCAAGCTACTGTCTCACCTCCCCTTCCAGTCCACGGAACCATGTGGCAAAAGTAGTACTGTACCAAGAGATTTATGTGCTACCCAGACAGTAATGGAGACACAGGTAACAGCAGTACATGAGGCCCTGCGCAGGCAATAGCAGATGACTCAAAATTAATTTAAATGAACACTTTTAGATCATTGCGCTCCATGCCACAGGGGGAGACAAAGAAACTACCAAAACTGGTGGACTTCACATTTACCTGAAGTATATGAATATAACCTGCCAGGTGAGATCTGAACCCATGAGATCTGTCAATTGTGATATCAGTATACACTGTTGTGACAATTCACTGTGATAAGTGTAGTGACTCAAAGGAAGGCAAAGAAACTAGAGGCCAGTTTGTGTAGTCAATGGGAGAGTAATTCTCTCCCATGTCCATGCAGATAAGTTGCAGGAACAACTACAGTCTAAGTACTGTGAAAGAAATGGCTTACAGTCAAGCTCTTTTCAAACAGTACTGTTCTAAGAGCTGTACTACATTGCATTGATAGTATGTAGAAAGAGAACTACAAGTGTCATTTATGAAAGACTGGGACATGAATATAATCAGAGCTATAAAACTTGGTTAAGCGTTTGCACTATTTCACAAAGTTCAGTATGTATACAATTCTGAATTCATGGGATGCTTTTCTTACTATTTCATCATATGTCCAGACAGGCCAATTTTGCTTTGGTATCTGAGTATCTTGTGCAATAAACATGTCATAAGCTTTGGAAATTTTGGCCACAAACCCAACTGTTTATCAGTATCAGTAACTAAAAAGATCAAAAAAACACCAAACAAAAACCCCAAAACCAACAAAGCAACCCCTAGCTGCTTAACAGCAAATGAATTTTGGTCAACAAAACCAGACTAGAATTCAAGCACTGAAAGTTTTAATAAAAATGATGAAGTAGGACCAAGCTCTTATATGTTCAATATATGAGTGGTGGTTTCAAATACTTGCTCTGAAACCAAAAGTAATGCTGTGGAAGAAATACCGGAAATCTAACATTCATAGCTTTCTGTCATAGACTTTAATTTCTAACCTTGGGATCACCGTTTCTTTTTTAAACAATTCTTTCTGTGGACTGATCAACCTGCAGTGTAGATATTTAGCTACCTTGTCTGAAAGGCAATACCAGGTTTCATTATAAGCTGCCTCGATTTGGAAAACTGTTAAGTAAACTTCTTGTTAGTGGTCCTAATAACTAGTGATTGATACCTAGGCAAGTAACAGTTATGTTTTAAATCACCAAGGGATAAGCTAGCAGATGGAAATAGAAGTTACTGCTTACAGCATGCTCTGAGAGCTTTTGAACTGGAATTGAACAGAGTGATGAAGTTGATACTAACAGAATCTTGGAATGGTTTGGGTTAGAAGGAATCTTAAAGATCATCTAGTTCCAACACCCTTGCAATGGCCAGTGGCACCTTCCACTGAAATACCAGATTGCTCAAAGGCCTACCCAACCTTGTCTTGAACAATTCCAGGGAGGGGACTTCTACAGCCTCTCTGTGCAACCTATTCCAGTGCCTCACAGTAAAGAATTTCTTTCTTATGCCTAGTCCAAATCTACCCACTTTCAGATTGAAACCTTTACCCCTCATTCTGTCTCTGCGCTCCTGATAAAGGGTCTCTCCCCATCTTTCCTGTAAGCCCCCTTTACGTACTAGAAAGCCACTATTAAGGTCTCCCCTGAACCTTCCCTTTTCCCAACTGAACAACCTCAGCTCTCTCAGCCTTGCAAGTTTCTCAGTAGTATTGTGGAGCAGGTTGAGTAAATTACAACCTATTTCCTAAATTTTCTCTAAAATGTAATATAAAATGGGGGAAATGCTAATGATATTCAAATCTCTGGGATCTTTCCATGATTTTAAGTGGATCAAGAGTGCACTGGTGGGGAGAAGTCCTTGAACTTAATGGAGTTCTCTTGATAAAATCTCATTTGCGGTGAGGTTTTGTTCTGTATTGGGGAAAATAAAATTACTTGGGTTTATTTGTGTTGTTTCAGCTTCATCGTGATCCTCCAAAGCTGTCTGGGCCTTTATTCTCTTATACGTGACAACCATCAGCCAACTAGAAGACTGTCACAATGAGTTTTGTTGAATATGGAGATACAATAAAGGATGGTGACACAGCTATTGTGTTCTTGGGCCATGAATCCATGTTTCCTGTGAAAGTCCAGCATGGCACTGTAACTCAGACTAAGTATGGGGTCATCAGACATTCCATGGACCTCATAGGCAAGAAGTATGGCTCCAAAGTGACCTGCAGTAAAGGAGGATGGGTGTTTATTCTTCATCCGACTCCAGAACTGTGGACCATGAATCTTCCACACAGGACACAGATTCTGTATTCCACTGACATTTCTATAATCACCATGATGTTAGAACTGAAGCCAGGCTCCATAGTATGCGAATCAGGTAATAATTGATGTATTGAAATCCTTTATGCAGATCTAACAGCAACATTTTCATTAAAAAACAGGTTTTGCCCTTGCATTCTGCAAAAATTCTCTTTTTTTCCATTGTGGTATAGTTTTCCCAGCCTACACATTGAGTAACCTATTTTGTGCATATGTTACCAGCTGCTGTTTCTTCAACAAGTGATGTTACCTCAGTATGCTGGCCTCAGGTATGGGTATACTTTTGAGTATGTTTGATTAATTAATTGTGTTAGAATAAATATCTAAACATTTTTCTTTGCCTATTCTAAAACTCTTGTTAAGTACTTCAATATATTGTTAAATACATTATTTGAATCAAAATTCAGGCTTTGAATTTGCAGTTTTAGAGAACATAGCTGAGATTAACCAGTGAAGGAGACTCCGATGAACCAATAAGGGAAATACATTGGCAGTATTTATATAATACGATACCATATAAGTACATCTATTTTGTCTTTCTTTTCCAGAACACGATCCAGTTGTACCACTGCACGCAAAATCACTGTAGCTGTGTAATACAATGTGTTTATCACAGGCTGTGTTTTGTTTCTAAACTTGGTTTAATTTATTATGGGTCCTTTATTTTGCTTAATTTGCAAGTAAGGACTGAAATTTTATATTGATAGATCTTTTCATGGTTAAGTATGGTTTATAATAACACCTTCATGGCTTTATTACTGCAGGCAGTACGAGGCTTGCTTGATATGAGTGCATCCCTCCAGTTTGGAAAAATACAAACTGATATAGTTTGTCCTTAGTTTTCCTGTCTGTTTCCTATGAGAGTTTTTCTGAAGCAGTTTCATACACTTCCCTCCCAAGCATAGATATAGGCAAAAGATCAGCATGACTGGATCATGCTGCACTGCATTTAGCCTTTCATGTTCCCACCCAAGCATAATTTTGGGCAGCTTTTCAGGCATAATGACCATTTTCCAGCACAACTGAAACGCCACTTGTCTCTGCATCAAGTTGCACCCATTAAGAAACAGATGGTATACAAAGCTGCTTGCTGTATAGCAGCACTTCAAACAGGCAAAGCCATATGCAGGAACCTTGCTACTGCTATAACAGTTGAATTCTTTGAGCTTAGAATTTGGTTTGTAGGATGATCAGGCATTTTTAGGGTTGTCATGGAAAGTAGCAGCATTGTTCATTGGGCAGCTCTTCACCTCTTCCCCTCCCTGTGTTTAGAGAGGATGGGAAAAGTAAATACAGCAAATTAGTTAGGGTGGGGGAGAACTGAATTGCTCTATGTCCTGCCACACTTGGAATATGTGACTGTTAAAATACAAAACTGCATGTAAAATGTTCTCAGCAATGTCAAAGGTACCTAGAGAGGGTGAAAGTGTTTAAAAATCATCCCTGTGAACAGCCAAGAAACAGAAACACAATATGAGGTGACCTATTCAGATTCCCAAAAATGTTACAAGTCAAAAGACATAACCACAAACAATCCTTTTTTGCTAGGGGGAGACTGTTTCCAGATTTATTTTAATGCCTATGCTGTCAAAGTATTGGCAACTTTAGCTTTCCAGGAGAAGTGAACAATTGTAGTAGTATAGTTTTGTTTGTATTGCTTGAAAGATTCAGCATTCACAAGCAGACCTTGCTGCCAATTTGCTTGCAACTGACCAGAAGACATTATTTGAATTTAAATTTTTACAGGTATTGACAACTGGAGCCTCCAGTGTGATGATGTAACTTGCTTTGCTGCCATCCTAAATTAGACAGTATTCAGTGATCCAAAATCATTACTTCTAGATTAACCTTGTGTGGCCTAGATGGAACCAGCCCAATGGCGATAAATAGAACCAAGACAGGAAATCTGGTGTAGTCTGCTTCCTGTTGGTGCTGGGTTTAGATGTATTTCGAGCATTAATTAGCATGGAGGTCTGTCTTTTTTGTTATTTGAAACTGAACTGATAGTCATAGTAGCTGTACAGACTGACAAAGCAGGTACTGCAAACAGGCCAAGCTCTTTTCCTCTTGTCTTAATAATTGTAGAAGAATGCCCTGCATTTACCCAGTGTAAGCAAGCAGAATTGCGGATTAGTCTCCACAACTGTATGAAGAAAAGATGTAGTAAGATGAGATACCCTCTGTGTTATGCTGTAATGCTGTGAATATGAGTGTAAATGACCTTTTGTGTGTGATCAGAAAAATTCAGTAGAATAACCAGAAGGCTTAATTTTTGTTTCACTTGTATTATGCTGCTTAAAGTGATTAGTTATGATTTGGCACAGCTGATTTATTAATACAGGTTTTACTATTTTTAATGATCTTTAATAAATATGTAAAGAGCAAGCTTTTGTCAGCAATGCATGCATAATTAAAACAGTCCAAGCATACTCTGCTGATGCTATAAGGGAGCTCGGCATCTGCCTGACATTTCGTACTGGAGGTGTAGGAATATGATCTTCTAATTTCTAATTTATAAAGATACATCGAGATTTAAAACTGTTAGTACTGTTGCTGGAGCTAAGATCTCTTGAAAGCTTGGTCGCTGGTCTGAGGAGTCCCCCACTTTGATGCAGTCTTCAACAGATGGAACTTTCCAGAATTGAAGGATACTTGAGATGGCTACCAAAATACTTGCTGTGGGTGGCCTAGTAGTGTGAAACTTTCATTCTCATCAGGTGACTGATGCCATTTATGTTTATTGCATGTACAGCCACTGTCTAGACAAAGGAATAAGCGAATCTTCTTTTTTGAGTGTCACCACACTCTCCAAAACTAATCTTGATGTCATCTTTCCAGGCAAGGCTGTTTACAGTCCAGTGATTACAGCTGCATGTAGTATAATAACTCAGTTTGGCAACAGATGTTGAGGTTTTTACATTTTATACTACACTGGAACTAATATGAAACTTTTCAGATATTTTTTCCAAACAAAAGTGTGTGGAACCTTTTTTGTTTGTTCATTTGTTTGTGGGGGTTTTTTGGTTGTGGGTTTTTTTCCCTTGACAATGCCCACATATTGAGGCCTTTCTACTGACTTCTCTCCGTGTGTCTGTCCTAACCCTCTAAATCACCCAGGCAGTGCAGTGCAGCACTGTGAAACCTCATTTAAACAGAAAAATCTCCAAAATATTTTTGTTATGATGGAGCATTGTATTTAGACAAAATGTAATCTAGTCAAAACCATTCTAATCATTATCCCAGTGATCCTTCAGCATTCAATAAAATCAGGCTCACATGTGCAAAAATGTTAATTGGATATTTTGTGTCACTTCAGCTAAATCCCAAATTAAAAATTGCTAAATCCTGTTTGTTGCCACACAGCAATGTGTTTATGAGCCCACAGACTGCATTTCTCAAGACTGAGAACAGTATTCTGGGTCCTCCTAGTTTCTCTGAGGAGTAATGAGAGCTGCTGGCCAGGCTTATACTAGAGCTTTTCAAAAACAGTTATGAAATTTTCACAGTCACAGCCTGGATATAGATTTTGTTAAGAGTACACTCATAAAAAATTACTGAGGACTTAATCATTAATGGATACTCAATGAATGATTAATAGTTTATTGCAGAGTCCCCAGCAAGTTACCCGTATGCTTATGACTCCTCTGGTTTTTGAATAAATACTGCTTGCGTTTACAATTTGTGTGGCATAAGTGTATGTAAACTGTTTGGAAATCTACCTTCAGCGTAAACTACAGATCAAAGTGTCTAAGTGTCAATTTGACTTTGAAAAATGCTCATGAATTAAGTGTATGTTTTATGATGTCTCCTGTATCTACCTCTTAGCAGCTGTTCATGTTAGAGTGAGAGATGAATTAGAAAACTCAATCCTTGGATAGCACCTTTTGAAGTATAGGAAGGGCCTCTTCAGTACAAACATGGGGGAGCACAGTATTCTCTTGACATACCAAAGAACTTAACCAAAACTGGCCACATAAGGCATCACTCTAATATACTCAGCTGACTTGCAGCTGATGAGTAATGTTGTTCATACCCTAAAGCATTTGTTTCCAGACTTTACGGACTCACTTTCATTCTTACATTTCACTTGTCTACCATGTGTATTTCTCCTGCAGTTCTGAACTTAACAATATTATGTCCATTCACAGAAGATCCTTCCCTAAGAACTCCAACTCCTGAATCTATAAGGAAAAAATATTTTCAGTCTTCATGTTCTCATTCTTTTTGTAGGCAGTGTCAGCCTTAAAAAAATCCTTAACTATCTTTCCCTCAACTCCTCAATCTGGTCAGTGAACAGTGTCCTTCTCTGATGTCCAGCGTGCTGCCTAAAGTGCCTATTTCAGCATGGTGTCCACAATAGATAAACGGGAGAAAACCTTTATCTTTTGTAAAGGGAACTTCATGATTGCTGTTTCCTCATTCAGCCACCAGCTCATCTCCTTCCCCCTCCTCCTCATTCACTTTGTCTCTGCTCTTGCTGTGTCTCACCTCTGCCACCATTTTTTCCCTTGACTATCATTACAGTATGATCTTTGGGTTAATTTTCATCAGGTGTTTAGTATCTCCTGATATATTTGCTAAAAATCATTATTGGTTCTCATGTTACATAAACTTGTCATGTAGAGTGAGCAGTGTTTATCTCCTCAGTGTTTCTTGACAGACACTAGCTGTAGAGTTAACTGTCTTAAGATAAATTTTTCTTTGGTTTTGAGGCTCCTTCCGTTCTCATGGCTGACTCATGACTTGTCTTATTATTTGCTAGGTCTAAGTGGTGTAGCTAGGAGACAAATGCAGCAACCCTCTCATTGTTTTGTTGTATTTACTCATTTTAGAACATCTTAGCCAAATTTTGCAGTAGAAACTTCAGTTCTGTGAAAATGTTACTAGATATTGTGTTGACTATTAAAGTAATACTCTGCGTACTTTTCACTTTTCCTGTTTTCAAGCAATATGAACCTAGGTAAAACTAAGGGTAAGAGGAAGTTTTTTTCATTAAAAATAACTGTTGAGTATTACTTTGTGTGGCCACTGTTGTACCGATGAAATATTGGTAAATTGTTAGGTGAGCAACCTGGTCTAGTGAGAGGAATCCCTGCCCATGACGGAGGCATTGGATCTGTATGATCTTTAAGGTCTCTTCCAACTCAGGCTATTCTATTTCTGGCACTTAAAAGCTTTTTTGCTTTATTCCAAAATGTGTTTGCTTATGCACTGCTGTAAGCATCAATAGGTCCTAAATCACAATTCCTAGTTCTTTTTTTAAATAGAACCCAGGATGAGATTTTTTTTAGGGAAGGTGAGCCAAGTAATAGCCTGCAATGAAGAAATGTAGTGGAACACAGAATCAGGTCACTTATGTTTATAGCATGACTCCAGGAGATTAGACAAATATCCTTTGCAATAAGAAACCAGACTAAACAGAAAACAGTGTAAAAATGTACTTTCTTCTTCAGTTATCAGTCAAGTGCAATGCTAAATGCTGTGGTAACAGCATTTCTCTTGATAGCGTTCTGTGGATCTGCACTATGTTAAAATAGCACACATTTTCAGGCAGATTAGATGTTGTCCACTGCAGCTTTGAAAAAGTGAGAAACAATCTGAACATGGGCATTGTTTCCACATGGCTGTGGTGTGTGTAGTCTTCTGTGGAAAACCTGTCACTTGAATAAGCAAAGAGTGAGAAGAATGGATCTGTTTGAGATCAAGGGGAATGATTGAGGAGTTCATTTGTAAGTATTTCCTGTGTGCAGATCAGAAGGAATATCAGTAGGTGCTGAGCTGGAGTCGGGGTGACTGCTTGTTAAGATTAAAATCCTTCTAAAACTACAGTATTTTACTTGTCTTGGGAGAGAGCAGAAACACTCCTGTGAGCTTTGAGAAGAACATAGTGTGCTTGAGCCCAAATAGAAGGGAAGGATACTACAGTGATCTGCAAGGTCACTAGCCTCCTAACTCATGTAGTTTTAACACAGGCTGTTAATTCTTGCTTTTAGACTAAGGTGGATTATTTTCTCATCCTCATGCCAATCCCCTACACAGTGCCACCTTCTCAGATTTTGAGCTTTGAGTACGTTGTATTTGGGACAATGTGAAAGAGCATTGTATTTTCCAAAGGCATTAGCGATGACCAAAGTGGTCACCTAAAGTGAGCTCTAAAACAGCAGCTCTGGTGTTAAGAACATCTTCAGTACCATTTGCATGACCGTCTTTTTACCTCTCCTCTGTAGAGCCATTCATGATTAATATGCTGTAGTTAAATGGCCACTGTCCTGTGACAGAGCAAACCTTTTCTAAGGCTATTTATAGTACAACCTGTCAGAGAGGCAAGCATCCAGGTGTAAAAATTGTAAACTGTACTTGCTCTAGACAATGCCTTACCTTCCACTTTCTAGGTCAAATCAGGACCATAGCCATTTTGCTGCACCTATATGAGATTGGAAATGTACTGAAATCCATCCAATTCTTACCTTGCCTCTTCTCATACAAAGTACTAATTTTTGATCATTCAGGGCTTTTGTTTACTTTTATACAGGTAATTCAGCTAAGATATTTCAGGTTTGGTAGCATTCTATTTCCTGTCTTCGGTAGTACTCTCTGCGTTTTGTTTCTTTCCTGATTCTGTCTCATGCTAATACCTTTCATACTACTTTCTTTCAGTAATGATTTTGAAATAAGGACAAAGAAACTGAAAAAGAATTCAGAAGGTGGCAGGAGGAGTCAAGTGTTGAATGATGCAGGTTTGGAGGGGAGAAGGTGAATATAAACATTCATTTCATCTTCTACAACATCATGGAACCATGGAGTTGAGCTCTGCTTTCTCTAGGCAGTGCTGATGGGGCTTTTGAGGTTGTGTTGAGCATGGACTCATGCTGAACTGCCAGACCCTCACATTCTTAATGTGCTAGTTCATCAAGCATGCTGAACTCGTTGAGGGTCATCATCGTTTCACAGGACTGGGGGCTGTCAACTCTTCAAGGACAGATTTTACAATGATGGGTGATTCACAGTCATCTTGTTTTTTTCCTGCAGTTTTGAGAGTGTTGTCACGGAGAAGGCAGGCAGCATCCCCAGCAGTACTCTCATTACTGATGCTCGTGTGATGGAATTTAATATGCTAAATGTGATACATGTGTATTATTCTCATGTTTGCAGTTGCCAGTCAGCAATAAATAATTCCTGCCAACTTTGTTTTAAAAAAGCTCAGTCAGTAATACACCTGCAAATGGTGACTTCAACATCTTAGTATAGTTCAGGGTTTGGCATGGAGTGTTTGTGAATGAAAAAACAGTACAGAAAAGAAGCCAAAAAGTGTTCATGGGTTTTCCTAGGATGAATATAAACAGTGTCTTCTGTGGTGTTTTTAAGAGCAGATTTAAAAGGAAAGTGATTAAAAAATGTAAAAGACTATGAACAAGGAAACGGGATCCATGCACAGGCTGCCTCTCTGTTCTGCTTAGAGCCCAGTTGTGCTGACAGGCCTGTTCATTCCTTTAGATGGGCAGAGAAAGGTGCAGAAAGTGTGCAGCATTGCCCCTTTGAGAGGTAAAACAAATACCATCAGTTTGCAAAAGTTCTCAGATATGCAATTTTGCCTTCTGGCATGAAATGTAAAGGCAGAATTCCTGTCATTTTGGCATCCTGTTAACAATAATTCTCTGCTCTTGTCATTAAAAAAAAAATCAATTAAGTGCTCTTTCTGTGCTATCACATGTATCAAGTTTTTACAACCATGTGACTGCTGTGCTGCCACTACTCCTTTTGACCAGGGAAAAACTTATGTGGACATTTCAAATACCGTGACCAGATAGTTCTTCATGTATGCAGGTGTGTCTTTTGGGGTTTGTTTGCTTTATTTTAATACTGGCATGAGTGTGTGGATTTTCGCTTTAAATAAACCTGTGGGTCACAGTTTCTCTCTTCTCTTGGAACTCTCTGAGGTCAATGCCAAAACCTGTAGGTCCTACTTCCCTGTCTAATCTGCCTCATTAAAGCTGAGGAGAGGGTGCCAGTCTGCCTGTTGGGGTCAGAGCCCTCTCAGAGGGAAGCAGAGAAGCAGTGCTGATTCCACAGTGCCATTGGTTGGTCTGGTGGCAAACATGGGCCCTGAGCTCTGTTTACAGTCTGAATGGCTCCCTTTCAGAGCTGTCTGATTAAATACAGTGTCACGACAATGTTCCTCCCCTTGTGTGACTAGAGGGCAAGAACCTTGGATCAGTCAGTAAACTCTTGACTTCCTGCATGGTTATGGAAAGTACTGCTCCAATTAAGCACTTGTACCAGTCCCTATATCCCCCAATTAATTTCCTTTCTACTAATTTCTGAGCATTCTCCACACTGCTGTACTTCAGGTTCTGTCCTTTTTATGTTTTGGGTGGGGTTTTTTTTAATATTTATGTTAGTTGAAAGAACTTGTTTCAGGATGAAATTTAGCTTGAACAGTCATTGACGATAGCTAGAAATAGTTGTTGGGTTTTTTTCTACAGGAGAAATGTGTTCCAAGTACAGATTTATAAATCAGTAAACAGATAACTTGGTATTGCTGTGGGGTTTTGAGTTTGGAGGGTTTATTCTGTTTAATGCCACTTGTGTAAGTAATATGAAATGTGAATTGATACATGGATGTTTTCTTCAGTGAAAACGTTAGTTATTAGTCATTCATCTATTTAATACTCCAATGGATCAGTTAAAATAAGTTTCATAAAATATCAGACTAAAACAAGAGGAAAAACTGTGTCTAAATAGTCCCTGGTTGTACATGGGATTTGTACTTACATCTGATTTCAGGTATGTGACAGATCTCATTAGGCTCTGTAAAGGTTGTGTAAGCACATATGTGTGTAAGTCACCTGTAAAGTCAGGTTGTTTGGCCAGTGTGAGTGCAAGGAGCCCAGAGGACTTAGTTTTGGATAATGCCAGTGGGAGCTGAGGATGGCCAGTGTCTCTTACGAGGCCAGAGCAAAACAGTCTCCATGTCCTGAAGGCCATTTGTTTGCATGGACATCAATGGAATTTTCAAGCACAGGCACTTACCAACATTTCTTCTTTGTTTTAATCAAGTATAAGGCTTTGAAAATATGCTAAAACCTTCATCTCTTTTCACTCTAGAAGTCTGGCACTTTGAAAATCCCTCTCTGGTTAATTTCCCTGGATTTTTCCTGTCATGTTTATTTCCGCCTGTTCTCTTGTGGCACTTGTTAGAGCTATAGCTGACCCTTGGTGATTTTTTTTTTTCTACTCCAGGGAGAGAGGACAGGTCCTGAGTTTGACAGGTTTTTAATTAATGCTTTGACAACCTTGAAGACCATTTCCTGGATCGTTTAGTTCCCCTCTCTTTGTGAAGGAAGGACCGTTCTCCTTCAGTAGTTTGACCAAAGGTTTCTGTTCATTTGAGTTTTGAGTAAGTGTTCAAGTATTCAAGACTAGTGGAGACCTTTGTTCTAATGTTTAACCTTGTCAAAAAAAGAACTTAATGAGTTATTTGTCTTTTCTAGGTACAGGCAGTGGATCTCTCTCCCATGCTCTCATCAGGACAGTGGCTCCCACAGGGCACCTGTACACCGTGGAGTTCCACCAACAGAGAGCAGAGAAGGCCAGGGAGGAGTTTCGGGAGCATGAGGTGGAGCATCTGGTCACTGTGACCAACCAGGATGTCTGCAAAAATGGGTTTGGTGTCTCAAACATTGCAGATGCTGTGTTCCTAGATATTCCATCTCCATGGGAAGCCATAGGCCATGCAAAGTCAGCGTTAAAAGCTGAAGGTAACCACACTCTTTCTGTTCAGGAAGTACTGTGCATGCACACATCTTTGCCTTTGAGCCATATGGTAGATCTGCTCACTTCCATTGTGTGATCACTGTTCTCAAATGTCAGTCTCTAGGTGTTTCTAAGGCTTCAAAAGAGGTCTTCAATTTACAGTGGAAGATTTGAAAGTAGAACAACTTTTTCCTACAGGCCTATGCTAGCTGGTACAATTAGCATGGGCAGTTTATGAAAAACCCTTTGAACCTTTGTCAAGTGCATTTTGCTAGATCTGAGTTGTGTGGGAAGCAGCAGTAACAATAAATGCTGAAAGCGGATTTCTTTGGCAGTTCAATGGAAAGGTGTTTGTATAAAAGGTGTGCAGACACACTTCAATCATTGCAGGTTTGGACCTATTTGAGCACCCCATCAATAATGTTAAAGAAAATGTGGTTATGCTTAAATAGGCTTGCCAATTTCTGCCTTAAATCTCTGCTGTTAAAAATGAGAAGTTTGACATTGGTTGCAGTGGGAGTGGAACATAAAAGGTTGTTCTAGTTTATGCCAGTTATTCTGGGATTGCGACAGCAAGAGAGAACTGCTGTTGAGGTCTTGGATGGATTGTGTCAGTCATCATACTTTTATCCTGGAATAAGTTTTCCTTTAAGTGATGTTGTAATAGTGTAACTATATTAGTGTGGACCTGAACTAACTTGTGCCAGACCACTTCCATCCACGAAAGTGACTTTTCTAAACAAGACAGCATGGAGTGCTGAACAGTGCCAATGCTGGGATGTGAGTTTAGTAAAACTCAATCGTGTGCCAAGGCCCAGCTCTGTGTTAAAGTAGGTAACCACAGGCCTGACTTTAAATGAATTGCTACATCTTCTTGACATCTAAGGATTTAAGTTTGTTCTTAGAGGTCACTGAATGTGCATTACCTTGCTCAGTCAGGACCAACCCAGGTTTTAGGCTACCTCAACTACTACTGAAGTTTTTCTAGAAAGCTTTCTGATACCAATATAACATGTCCCTTCTCTAAAAAGTGAAAAAATAATGAGACTTTTTAGCACTCTGTACCTGCAAAGGTTACAGCCCAGTTTGTAGCTGCTCTCCAGTGTGTCCTGGGAGAAAAATTTGCACTGCACTGTATGATGCTCTTCCCGTGCTCAAATTATCTAATCTCGTGAGCACAACACTCATCTGACTTCCCATCTTAGAAGGTGTTGCATTGCGCAGTCCAATTTGAATTATTTAAGTGGTGCATGTTTAGAATACTAAGCAGAACTGCTTCAAGAGTTCCAAGTTTTGAATCCTTGTCTCACTCCAGCATTTGAAACCTTCCAAAAGGTATTACAGTCCCAAACTGGTCATACCATCTGATGTACTTTTCTGTGCTATGCTGCAAGGTTACAAGTGCTTTTATATCCTGTATTTTTGTGTTTGTGAAGCAGAATCATGCACTTTATGTACCAGTCAAAAGGCAAGGTGGCTGATCCTTGCTGCAGTCTTTGCTGCAAAGAGCAACCAGTGTCTGAGATTTGGTATTGGTCTAAGGCTCATCTTTTGGATTTCGTAGTAACTGACTGAGCCAGCAACATATTTTTTTTATTTTGCATATAAACAATAGCTGGTTTTCATATAAAATACAGTTGACTGTTTTCTTCCAAATCATGTGAGTAGTTCTGTTGTGGTTTTCTTTTACTGCTGTCAAATCTAAGATATGATAGAAGGGTATCTGTAACTGCTGCCCTTTCCTTACTGCACGCAGATAATTTTATAGTGCTCCTTTGTTTTATTTTCAAACCGTTAAAGCTCTTCTGCAGTAAGAACAGTCTGTGCACATACTGCTGTTGTTCACTGCCATGCCATGGGTTGGTGTAGTGATAAAATACAAGTGGAGAAAATGAGTCGTTCCACCCCTTTCCCTCCACGCCTTCTGTCACATCTGGACAAGGGTCACATTTGATCCATTCACACTGGGGGTTTTATTGTGAGGAGCTGTACTGCCAGGGAGTGGCAACTTGTTCTGTAAAGCCTTAAGGGATTTTGAACGAAACCAGAGCTAGGTGAATTCAATATAGAGCATCAGCTAGCCTCCTCTTTAAAAGGAGTGTTCAGCAGAGACAGTATCCAAGAGAGAGTTCTCAACCTTAACAAAACCTTATCAAATCAGTGTTTTCTCTCCTACTTAAGCTCAATATCCGGAATAGTTGCAGCTGCTAGTAATCTGAGCGTTAATGATCCTCCTTACGGAGTACACTTACCGCTCATGTTATGCCTTGCAATATGCTGTAAATGCACTACTTACAGTAGCTTGGCCTCCTCTTTAAAGCATTGCCAACCCATGGAGAGCTAAAAGAATAAAATGGCACAGTTGGTTTGTGACTAAAAGGTTCTTTTCTGTGGTGATGTGTTCTGCCAACATTCAGGCTTGCATCTCAGCTGCATCCTTCTGTGCCGATTTCACCAGTCACACTTCTAGCAGAAATGCTGCTGTAATATCTGTCAGGCACTGCTGCAGTGCAGAACTTGCTTTCATTTCCAGACCTGCACTGTTTGTCTTTTGCAGCATCTGCTGATTAATGCTTTTCTATAGTCATAGCTGCTGTTCCCAGTATCTGACCTTGGTGGTTTTTCCAAAGTTGCCGTTAACCTGTTCAGGCAAAACTTTTGAAGAAGAAGAAAAGGAAAAAATTGTGAGGTGACAAAAATATCCTCAGTATTCTATGGTTCTTAAATGCCCTGAAACTTTTGACTCACAGTCATCTCACAGCTGAATACTGTAGTGCTTTGAATATAGTTCTGCACCCACCTACTCTGCTCTCATAAATACTGTCTATTTCTTCCAAGGCTATGGAAGATGAGGCAGAAACCCATTTATACAATAATTTTCATAAATAATTTAAATTTTCAGATAAGGAGATGGAAAAATCCAGCCACATATTAGGTTGGATTAGCCTCTTGCATTATAAATTGGACTTTGGTGGTGTTTAAATTAACAGTCTGAGTCATGAAATTATTAAAAACACTCATCTTTTATTTCCTTTCTTTCTTTTAAAGATTTTACTCTTAAATTCACACTTGCCAGTCCCTCAGGGTTATAAAGCTCCTAAGTTACGAGTTTGTCAAACTGGAATCTTTGAGATACCACATGAATCAGGTAACATGGCACTGTCAAGCCTCCCCCAAAACTCTTTAGGGAAAGTTCCCTCTGAACATTTCACTATTTGGGCCTCTGTGTTTCCTGCCATCAAAGGACCCCTTCAGAGTACTCTGTTCTTTGTAGTAGGAGCTGGTTTTAATTTCCAAAGTCTTACATTTGTTTTGTTTGTATACAATGGACTTAAAACAGGTCTTGTTTTCATTTTTCCCCTCTTAGCATAGCCATTCATTGTTGTCCTAACCTGCCAGGTTTGGTTATTACAGATGCTGTATATGAGAAATAATAATATTTCATCCTCCCAGTAGCTGGTGGTGCAAGTAAGGCACTGCCTGGTTTAGCTAGTTTCAGTTTTCATTTGGGCATGCCTACCTCCTCCCTTGAGCTTTCAGGGAATACCACATCCATGTAGAAAGTCTCACTGGCTATTTTTCTTGAGCCCCAGAGATTATTCATGGTCCTGTTTTGAAACCACCCAGGTGTGGCTTTGAGGAGTGGCTGAAATCCCTGACCACAAATCTCACCCATGTGATATCTGGGTAGGGAGTACTCCAGGTTCAGACACACTGGAAAGAGGGCAGTGAAATTGAGGCTGATGTTGTTTGGGCTCAGGCTACCTCAAGACTTCAGAAGGAATGTGTTAGGGCAGGAAGTGGAGCCTGACAGTCTAGCATGCTGTTGTCCTCCACCCATGCAGGACGTACTAGAGTTGGTATTGATGTTTTTCATGTCCACAGGAGATTGTTTTGGAATAAATGGATGAAGAAATAAGTGCTTGCTAAAATGTCAGCAATAGCTTTGCTAGTGTGGTACCTGCTTTGATTCGAAGGAGAGGTAACTCAAGGTGAGGTTAAATATCCACAAACTAACTTGACATTGAAGCATATCCTTGATACCTTGAAGGGCTATCTAGTGTGGTGCAAAGCTACCCTGCTAGGATCTAGGACTGGGTGCTGACCCACAAAGCAGCTTCATCTGGTTCCCAGGCACTGGCTGTTTGCTAAGACAGCCCCAGCTGTTGTATCTTGTTGAAAGGCATTAACCTAACTCAGGTCTTTCAGGGGTGGGTAGGTTAGCTGCACCACTTGAGCCTGGCCAGTGGTTCTCTGATGTGTCAAGAGTCAAGCAGAGTAATTCCTGCATCATAATCCATGCTGTAGAATGCTGGCCATTGGCCTTTACACAGTTTCTAGGAAGCAGGTTGGGATGAAAGGATCCTTAAAAGAAGTTGTTACATTTTCTTCCCCAGTTTGGAGCCAGCTTAGTTTTTAACTTCTTGTTGATGATTTTGCAGGAATAAATTCCTTTTGAAGGATGCATCTACAAATGTAGAGGCTAAGGTCACATTTGCAGAAAATCACATCAAGCTCCTATTAATGAGCTGGCATGTGATTTGGAGAACATTTTATTTTCTGAATCAAGAAACATCCTTTAATGTCTTCCAACAGCCAAATCCTCTAATTTCACTTGTCATGAAAGCTACATCAAATCGCCCACAAGCACACTCACTTAAAGGACGTTCTGTCCCCTGTTACAGAGGCAATATTTTTAGTGTCCTTACTAGCACAGAGTAAATGCCATGGTTATGCTACTCAGTGACTCTTTTGCCTCGCCCCTACATGATGATAATGCCTGTGTGATATTTTTTCTTCCTCTAGATCATTGTAATATAATCTTCGAATTATGACAATGCACTGAAGTGTCAAAACCCAGAGCTGTGTTCTTTTACCAGAAATAAAAATGCTGTGTTACATTCTTTACACATCACAGAACCATTTCTAAAATTACAGGCCTTTTTCCCTGGAATTTAATAGTGCTGCACTACATATGTTCTTTTTTGCATCTTCTGAATAATATTGAGATGATGAAAAAGCCTGTCAGAACACTTGTGACACATACCATAATGTATAGAAGTGAGAGCACATAACTTGGACATGTTTTCTGTATCGCAAGCATGCACTGGCATTCTTGTTGATTGGTTAGCACTGTCACATTTCCCATACTGGAAACCTAATGTAGTTATTAGCTGAATAGAACTGGTAGAGTCCTTGCTCAGAAAAAAACAGAAACAGTTTTATTGCTTGGAGCGGTGTGTAGGAACATACCAGGAACTGTTCCTGAAGGAGGAACAACTTTCAAGGCACTGACCCCTTGAAAAGATGCAAGGGTGTGTTGCTTGATTACTAATTAGATGTTGTCTCTTAAAATGTACCATGCTCTGTGGATGCAAATCTTCTCTTTCGTTTCCCCCTTCTCTTAAGCTGTCTCCTCTAATCATTCCAGTCTGAATTGCACTTCTATTTTCATATCCTTTCAGCCCTATTGCTGGTTATAATGAGTGCCAGGATTGTGTGGGCTTCTTCCAGCCTACGGTTTGGGAGATTTAACCTCTCCATTAAATGTTTCAAACTAACTCACTCCCTATAAAACTGAAGGTAGAAAAAAAAATTATGGCTTTCATACAGTCTCATTATTCTCTTCTCCTCAACTGTAGCACTTGTCAGATGCATTATACATGAATAAACACATTTTTAGACAGCTCTTCAGATCAAAAAGCTCACACAGCTTCCCAATGTGAACAGGATTAATCTCAGATAATTACTATATCAATTTACGATGACACACAAATCTCATTAACCAAATTTAGGAATGGTAGCTTTCCTAAAAGGAGAGCTCTGAAAGAACACAAACTCTGTTTGTACTAAAAAGTTTCCGTTTGGTTGTTTTCACTGCTCCCTACTCTAGTCCACCCCTTTGTGATCCACAGACAGAGCAGTGTGTCCCAGCAAGGCAGAGGGAGGGAGTGCATGTCTTTTCTTCATTCACTAAGGAATCTGTGGCATGGCAAGTTGAAGCAATGCATATTCAAGTTCTTTAAACCCTAAATGCCTCTTCATGTCTAAAGGACAAGAGGGCTCTTAGAGAATTGGAGAATTCTGAATCCTGAAATCTAGATTTATATCTGCTTGGTGATTGTAACAGAAAGGGTGTTTCCTAGCTGGTAATTAAGTAGGGTACAGAGGGCAGCCCACAGTGTAGAGAATTCAGAAGCACCAGTTCTGTGGAAGATGGTGGTGTCTCTGCTTTTAGAACACATGAGCAAGTCCTTCTGAATGCTGGTTTTCTGCTGCTTAGAATCCACTTTTTTTACTGATCTAAACATACCATGGCAATTGAAGCTTCACAAATCTTTCTATTTTAGACAGCCTCTCACAGTCTGGAGCTGCAATTTTATTTTTGCTTTCCAACCTTTTGCTAATTGTAGCTTTCCAGTCTTTTCTTAATATCTGCTTAATCAAACAATTCCAGCCTGCAAGTCAGATCTGGCCTGCCCAATGGTGTGTCCAAGAAAAGGCAGAGGAGATCCCTCCTCTGCTTGTTAGGATCCATAAAGATAAATGCTTGGTGGCTTTGTTTCCAATCTCTTTGTAGGTATTTTTATTTAGGAGGGATGTATAATAATAGACAGAACATTAGGTATGAAAGGGAAAAAAATTAAATTGGCAGAACTACTAAAACCCACTGGATGCTGTCAGTCATGTGGAATACCAGCTGGTACTCGGTTTTCTCGCTCTTCATACCTGAGAAGGTTCCAGCAGTGCATTAAGTAAAATAACATTAGGGCTTTTTGTGCTTCCCCTCTGGATATTAGCTCTTGCACGCAAGAGCTTTCTTCCCTACCAAGCAGCCTGAAAGTATGTTTTCTGTAACTCTGCTTCCTCAAGCAGCCTGCTTTGCAAGGAGACAGTCTGATAAATCATCACCAAGTTTGGTGTTGATGTGCTGTGCTCAGCTGACCATCCCAAGGCAAAATGAGGGGTGCTCTGCCTTGAGGCTTGACAATAACCGTAGGCGGCTCTGCAGCTTGTATGGCAACAGCTGTGTGCAAGCTTCTTAGTTTTTGACTGTAAACCTAGAGCATGTGAATTCAGAATCATAAACATATCTTGAAACCCTTGTAGTCAGAATAAGTAAGAACAAACCTGCTGTAAATATATTTCCCTTTTTATTGCAGTATAAAACACCAAAACCAAAAAGCCTGAATGAAATAGTAGTAAGTCTCTGGTCCCTACGCAAACTCTTGCTCTGCAGACAAAGAGTTATTGTGAACTGACATTTAGCTAAGTTAGACATTTTTTCAGTTCCCTGCATAATCAGAATATAACATTTTTCTTTATAACGTATGAGCATCATAGTAGCTTTCTAATTCTGTAACAGAAATTTCTTCCTGAGCTTCTCTCTTTTACGTCTACACACACTGCGGAAGCATGTGCTGCTTTGAATAGAAAGAATCATCTGCCTGATACAAAATCATTTTGGTAGCCCTGGGCACCCTTGTAAACATAGAAATCTAGTTGCATGGGAGCGAACGGACTGGGTGTGCAATTAAATCAGCATCAACAGAGTTGGTTAATAATGACACACACCAGCATTAATTTTGCAGGTGATTATTAGATTTGTTTTTTAATTGTCACTCCAGGGAATTACTTGGCCAGGGTACTTTGGTCTGAAGATGCACGATAAGAACCCCTGGCTGTGGAGACTTTATTTCAGGATGAAAATTAAATCCTGCTTAGCATATGGTGGATTAATAGACATGGAAAGTGTTCTTCCCCAGTCAGTACCCAGCACATCCTTGCTTGTACAGTAACTGGAGTGCTACAGTGACCTGATGCTTTTTTTTAGAGATGGGACTTTAGAAACAAAGAAGGAAAAAAGGGGAATTTGAGATAAAGCAGGCTTCGTGTAGTTCCAGAATAGCCTCTATTTTTAGCAGGATGCTTTGCTCTCACTTGCATGGGTTCTTTAACTACTTAGACAACTGGTGTTGGAAGGTTTGACTGGATGAGCCTGGGAGAGGGCTGGGAAGGAATGCAAATAAGGACAGCAAGAATTTTCATCATCTTGTAATAAGTAAAACAATAGCTGAAGCTGCATTGCTCAGTGTTCCTTCCCCTAGCACCAAAGCTTTTCAGGAAGGGCAGTTGCCTTGTGGGACACTGTGTCCTGGGTAAAAGCACATGCCCTGGCTTTATGGCAGACAGTGTCCTTATAATTCTTTGATCAGATTTGGCTGTGGCTTTTCAGAGTAAATCTGAATCATTCTATTCTCAGCTGTTAAGCTGGCATTGTAACATGCAGAAAGTTGCAGGGGACCTATTAATACTCTGTATTTAGAATCAAAAATCTGAACTGTGCATCTGAACTGACAAGACACAAGTGTCAGTTTATTACTTAAGTCCTATCCTAGAGTTTTGAAGCATTTGCTATAAACATGCCCAGTGTGATACCCAGTAAACTTTAGTGTTCAGGAACATGCTAGTCAGCTTGACTAAAAGGGTAAAGCCCTAACAGCACTCCATCTATGGCCTGGAGAGATGACTTTATTCTGTACACACATACCATCGTTCTCAAGTAAACACAGCCGCTTTTGTCAGGGGGTGTGCACACACACTTAGATTCTAATGAAGGCAACTCTGTACAGTACATGAAGAATGACTTCTGCCTTTGTGTAGGTGCCAACTTCAGTTTGGTGCCTCAGTCCAGAATGGTGAATAGTGATTCCAAAAGAGTTGCAGCTCTGAACGGATCTTTAATGGGTTTATCATGAACAAACGTGGTGGGTAACACTGGATTTGGGACCTGAATAAATTTGCTGTTGCAATTTTTAAAGGTTCAGAAACATCTTGTGGAGTGGTCTATGTTTGATTTTCTGCTGACACTTGGAGATTTTCTTGAAGAATGTTTTCACTTTGTATGTGTAAAAGTAATTCTGAGGGCTTCTGGGGGAATTTGAAACAAGATGAAAAGTGCCTCGTTTTGTTTTTTGCCCTCTTTTCAATTACCTGTCTCATTTTGCAGGTGGCCGCATCTGCTCTTTCTCCCCTTGCATTGAGCAAGTTCAAAGAACCTGCCTAGCGATGGAAGAATGTGGTTTTACAGAGATTAACACCTTGGAAATTCTGCTCCGATTGTACAATGTAAGGACAATTAGCTTGCAAATCCCTGACCTTGGAAAAGCAACTGAGGATAATTCTAGCACAGGCTTTGACAGCAGCAACCCATCAAGCCAAGGCAGCCTGTGCGCTAATCTGCAGCAAGGAACTGCACAGTTCAAAAGCGGGGTGCCACTGAGGGAGATGGTGGGTCACACTGGGTACCTGACCTTTGCCACCAAGAGCCTCTTTTAGTATGTGTTGAGTTTGTGCAGTTTGGAGTGCTTTGTGTGTTTGTGTGTGCATTCTGTTTTCATGGTTATTTTTGCAGGGCATCTGAATTTTCGCTCGTCAGGGAATTCCATATATAGTCAGATTTGGTTGGAATATGCTTTGTTTAAATAGCACACAAGCATTAAGCAGAGCAGCATCAAGGGAATGTTGAAACTCTGGAATGGTGCTCCACTTGCTGTCAGAAAGAAGATAAATTAACAGCAAACAGCCATTCACTGGAATGTGCAGAATAAAGATCCCTCCCAATGAGAAGGCAAAACAAACAGCACACTAGTTGCAAATAAACTGGATATTTTTCCTCCTCTTTTCTCAATTACTTTCCCAGGTTTATGTTGTTGTTTGGTTTTTTTCCTAGCACCATTAGACACTGTTTTTCCTGAATTCTGTAGTGTCTGTGTTACCTCCTAGGGAATGTGAAAATGCCTGTTTGGTTCGGTTTAGGTTCCAAAAGTTGCAAGATCATAGGATTGCCAGCACAAATGATGACAGAATTAATGTTTCCTTGGAGTAGTGTTTGGATGCACAGAGGATTATTGACAGTGCCCGGGAACACAACTTCACTCCATTCCAGGATGGTACCCACAAGTCATAGAGATTACGTGAAGGTCAGAAAAGCGTGCTAATTGTTGGGTTTGGTTTGAAATAGTATGTTGTGCTCGTCAATTTGTAGTAGAAGTTTGGACCTAGGTTCATACTGTAACCACTTTCATAGTCGATGAATGCACTGTGAAAATTCACTGAACATCTGGTTAATACTTTCTGAACACCTGTTTGTAAACAGTGTGGCCAAGGTTCCATTTCTTTGTTTTTTTTTTCTCTGCATCATGGTGTACTGTCTTCCTCCAGCTGAACAACAGATTGCTTTTGGCAGAATGTCTGTCTCCCAGTTGCAACAACAATGCAAACTTAGTAGAATTCTCAACTAGCTTTATTAATTAAGTTTTCAGACCATTTACTCTGTGGTCCTTCTTACAGAGCTGGTGATGAACCATTTGAATGCTGGATTAAATTTTGTACTTTAAAGTAATGGTGCTAATTTTTTGCAGTTTAATGAATTCACTAATATTTTTATTCCAGCCACTAGTCCTGTCTCTCAAAGCGTTTAGCTCTTCCTTGCACTCAGTACCTGAATATATTGATTGCTGTGTCAGAAAAACAGCCATTCATAAACTGCTGCCTGCTCATTTGAGCCTGATATCCCTCCCCCATTCTTGACAAAAATAAACAAAGCTGAGCTTCCAGCATGTTATAGCAGAACGCTAATCCATAACGGTTTAAAGAAAGCTCAACCGATCACGACAGCAGAGATAAACTGTTGAGCAGATTAAAGGCAGAAAGCAATTCTGTGGGACTAAACCAGTTACATAATTTGGCCTGCAGCTCTAGTGTTTCTCCAGAAGTTATGTGAAAGTTCTCTTTCTACTGCTGTTCATGTCCTCCAGAAAGGTGTGCAGTAAGCTGCCTAGGCCGTGTGCATGGCTTGGTATCTGTCTTGCAGTGCCATGCTTGCACATGTGTGCATATGCACATTTGCATGCTTAAACCACCACCACAGGAGTATGGCCAAGGTGCTGATACCAGCCAGAGGAAAGGATTGGGAAATATGTTAATGCTACTACCAGCTTGTTCTTAACTTTCTTCAAGGTGATTCTCATTCACTAACAGGTAGGATACTGGATCTTCTCCAGGGATAATTCCACCCCTAGACTTGATTCTCTTCTACTGACATACTTCATTTTAAAATAGTGTAACATTTAAATGGGATTGAAGAGGGACAAAATCACATTTTTGTCCTACAAATAGACATGAAATGGAAATACCAACGTGTCTTCATGGAGCTTGAAACAAGGCTGATGCCTTTTTGCCTACAAAGCCCAATTCAAAACCCCTTGAAATAAACCATTGACTTTGCATGGTCCCATATTGATTTGATCCCTGCTGAGGAAGGGCAAGCATTGCGTAAGAGGAGAAGGATTTGATTTCTGTCTTTGCAATATTAAAAAGGCTTCTGTGTTTTTGTTGCCAATCACAACCATGGCTGACAGCACCACACCACTTCCTGCTGTTGCTTTGTTGTCAGGGTCACAGGGATGATCCCACACTGTCCAGTATGGACGGTGCTTGCTGCCAGAAGGCCCCCACTGTTTAATTCTGCTTACAGTCACCCTTATTTTACATTCTGGCTACATCCCTGTCAAAAGTGGTAAATCAGAAACATGGATTTTCCCTGCCATGCTGGGAGAATCTGACTGGGCCATGCTTTTTAATGTATTTTAGTCTTCAGTCTGGAATGAAACTTACCTTCTTCCAGTCACATGCTGACAAGCAGGATGTTTCCACTGCTACCCCATGCTTGGATCCCTCAGTTTTGGAGAAGCACCTGGTACACAGCTCTGCCCAAGAGCGCCAGGTTCAACTTGTCCTTTTGTGCTCCACGCCTTACAAGCTAGCATGGTGATCAGTTTTGGACACCTTGCAACCTATAAGGCAAACAGTAATGACTGCAATGAAGCTTGCGAAATACCTGAGAGATCTGCTGCTGTTCACCATTTACCTGTACTTTAATTAAAGCATTACAGATCTGTATCTCACTGTGGTTGTTCCTGCTTACCTGTTAGCACAGCACTGTTTTCCTGTGAGCTGTGATCATAAATCCTGCTTAAGAACTTTATAGGGATAAAGTAGCAAAAATGCTGGAACTCTTCTTCTTGATTTCCTGCTCTCTCTTCTCCTTAGGTACTTTGGGATACGTGATGGTGAGGAGATGGCTCTTCCTGGGAAGTGTTCCCAAGATGAGGGTTCTGGTTCACACTTGTTCCCTTGAGAGTACATCTGTGCTCCATTAGTCCTGGTGAATGGGATGACTGCGGAAGTCATGGTGACCTACAAAGGAGGGGGGCCCAGGGATGCAGCAAGCCTAGATCTGCTTGTAAATACTAGTGCTCATCACAGCAGATTTACTAGTATCCCAGCAGAGTTTGCATCATTTAGGTGAACAAGTGCACTGGGCAGCCTACATGTTCATGCCTCACCAGCTTCCTTCTGGACAGAGACTGGAAAAATCTGTGTCCTCCTGGGCTGCAGTGGTGTTCAGTGCTCCCAGCTCACCTCTGATGCTAGTGCAGGCTTGGAAAAGGAGGGCTGAGAAATGCTTTTGCTCTGGGAGCTCATTACTGGATTCCTTCTCAGCTTCTGCTTGTGCAAATACAAGAAAGGCACAGTAAGAGCAAAGTGGGGGAGTCAGTATTGCATAATCACTATGTTACATCAAAGGTACTTGCAGCTGTGACTAGTTGGAGGAAGGGGGTTACTCTGCTACCATAAACATGCTGCTGGCCTGTTGAGTGCTCCTGAGGAACTATGTTGTTCAGATGCCAAAAGATGGGAGCCAGATTGTGTTATTTCCTTTCTCCCTATGTGACAGCTTCAGAAGCGGAATGAATCTGCATCAATATCAACACAGGGAACAAACAAACCTTGAATTAAATAGTGAAATGAAAATAATTCTCCTTACTGGTATCCAGCCCTTTACCTGCCTATCTCACCCAGGAGCTCTGTGTCCTTTAGTAGGCTGTTCAGGACACACTGTTTTCCTCTGCTGCAGGGCAACAGCTTTGAACTCCAAGGTTAGCTGGGTGATAAGCTGATAGAAGTAAACATGGAAGCCAGCTGGGAACACGGGCCTGTCTGGCATCTCACCATACCTGTGTGTAGGTTGCCCACAACTGTGCTTCCCTTGACATGGAACAGTCCCTTTCCATTATCTTCCCCCTTCTGCCCTCAGACCCAAAGCTAACAGATGCCTGCTGGCATGCACCAGCTCTTCCTGGCATAGCCAGGCGACTCGCACAGCCACGTTTTTGGCAGAGCCAGGCGTGTTCTCTTCACTGGACTGCAAGGCGGGAAGAAGGGCTGTTTTTTGCCACCTCATGTGGACATGCAGCCACAAAGGCCCTGCAGGTATGGTGGCTGTGAGATGCAGTGGTGAGAAGCTGCCTGACTGCTCCTGACCCTGGGCAAGAGTGATATGCTGCCATGGCAACAGCACTGCATCATTCAAGCCCCTGAAGACCTCAGCGTGAAGTTATATTGGCAGGGGCTGAGTGGGATGATGCTAAATATCGTATTCTTTTATAGTTCTTAAGAGGATGATTTACATGAATATTTCCAGTGGAGCTCTGGAGAAGCTCTCCTCAGGTGTCTGCATAGCTGCAGGAAATGTTAGAGACCAGGACCCAGCAAGTTCAGAGCTTCTACTCCCAGAGGTGCTAGCTGAGCAGTCAAAGCTACATAAGTAGAGGAAGGAACTTTTTCCAATTTTTTTTTTCTGAAAGCACAGATATTGATTCAGCACAAAACCCGTGTGCATGCCTGGGTCTAGTCAACTAGGAGAAGCTTGCTTTAGCAACCTCCCTTTGAATTAGGCACCATGCAGGAAGGGGAAGTCTGCAGTGGGATTTTCCTCTTTCTTATGTTGCTTTGGGGGGCCTGTAGGCCCTTCCTTCCTTGAGTCAAAAGTGTGTTAGCAGTGGCTACCCTTAACAAAAGTGTCTGTAACGTCATATTGCTGGTCCCTAGGCATGTGGAATGAAAATTTGTAATGCCAAAATATTGTGATCCAGAAGTTACTTTATTCCACTTGAGGGGCTGAGGAAGATGATGAGATAGTAGCCTATGTAGTGCTTTTCACAGTGGTCCCCCATGCCCGTAGAAAATGCCCACAAAGCACTACTACAGAATAATAAAATCAAGAGCCACCTATTCCTAGGAATCAGCTGGATTTGAGAACCAAATCTGCTTGGAGAAAGAAGTGGAAGAAGCAGTAGCTTGCAAAGTAGAGAATGATTTCTTGGAGAAGGCTCCTCCTTTCCTGACCTTTTGCAGTGAAGAGGCAATTTCCCAGAAGGTTCCAACTGCTCCCCCTGAAAGCTGTGGATCGGAAATGCTCATTAGTGAGGATGTCAGTTCAATCAGGCTGTTTCAACAAAGCATATAGGCTGGGATCTACAACTGACAGAGTGGAAAGGAAAGAGGGAAAGGAAAAGGTTTTTAAAGTATTTGCATTCAGTTCAACCTGTGACATCTACGTCATATCATGCTCTTGTTGCAAGTGCCACAGTATGGTGTAAATTGTCTTAGCAAAATAGGCAATATACTTACATAGAATACAGACAAGAATCACCCTCCTCAATACATTACTGTGCAAGACCATGAGACAAGAAAGAGATTTGATTACTTGTGTTGAGAAATCAAGTTTAACTAGGACGCTAGTTGCAGTTTCAGTATATTCTCTTGCTGTCTTTTTATGTTCTCATCAGATAAGGTGGAACCATTTTAGAAAATGGATAATACTTGAGTGGAATATATAACTCACAAGCACACAAAGCCTCACAGATGGGAAAAAGACTTCCAGATATTACCAGCAGTGCTCCCAGGAGGATCCTTCCTTGTCAGCATTTCCTCATTGATCTTAGAACTTTAAAAAGAGAGAAAATTGCCCATTTTCAGTGGAGAGAGCAGATACTCACATGGTTACAGCTGATTACCAACCTGTGGACGTGTCAGAGCAGTGCTAAACTACTTAAGGTTTCTTATGTAGACTATGCTTCAGAGGTTTCTTACGTAGGTTATATCCCCCTCAATGGGTTGCTGGCATTATAGCATGCCCCTGTGCACTGCTGGCATTATAGCAACACCAAGAGGCCCAGGTGGGCTGAACAATTCACTTAAGAGCCTGTCCCAAAAAGCTCACCAATGGAGCCAGCCATGGACAAAATGAAGGTGGCATGACCGGCACTCAGCTGTGCAGCATGTCTGTCATCTAGCCCAGGGCTTTCTCTTGACCTTAGGTACCGTGCTGGGTCATCTGCATTATTCTTCAGAGCATTTTCTGCCTCCGAGGGAATAAATATGCAAGGCTCAGTGTTTCCTTCAGACTGAACAAGTGCCTTTGCACCTGCCAGCTGCTTCTGTACCACTTCTGACAGAGGTGTATTGTAAAAGTCAAGGTGCAACATGCTTCCCCAGGAGAAGAAAATGCAATTCTTCTGCATGATAAATCCCTGTGTGAGACATGATTTCTTCTTTGTAAGGAAACAGCTCAGTAATGGCTGCAGTAGGAGATGGAACCATCTGCTACAGTTATAAGAGTATGGTGGTACCTCCATGTTAGGGAGCTGCTGGCTGCCTGAATAAAGAGAAGATTTCTCAAAGAAGGAAAATGGATTTCATGCTCCAGCTCCTACTGACCTTACTAATTTATTTCAGTGGCATTTCAGCAAAACTCCTTGGCCTGGCTTCTCTGGGAAGGACTGTGCTCATTTTAAAGGCTGATGTGTAAGGGGATTGTGCAAGCCAGTGGCAGAGTGGAAAACAGAACCTGATGTCCCACATCTTCCCTCTACTAGAAGAGTCACAGCTCCTTCCTAAATAACAGTGTTCTCCTAATGCTAAGCAAGAATTTCCTCCAGAGCAAAGCTCTCACATGGCAGCATCCCATTGCCCACAAGTTCTTACAGTACCTGGATGCAAATACTAGATAACGTTCACTGTGTCACAGTGGCATGCAGCCATAGCAGTGCTTAATGATTTTCTGAAACATTGATTCATTTTACTCTGTAGCCATTTTCATTATTTAGCTTGATTAATTTTATACAGATTAAAAATATAAGTCAATCTCTTTGAAGCAGGAAAGTGGCATTTTAAAAAATCTATATTCTATATCAAGCCTATAAATACATCTGCCTCATAGAAATCAGCTGTTATGGTTGTTCTTGTAGCAGAGAGGATGACTTAAAGAGGCTTATGTTCTACATTGTTTTTATTAGAGCTGAAAAAAAACCCTCAAATTCCCTATGAATTAGAAGGGTCACTGATTATAGATAGATCCTCTGCTTTTTACCCACCAGATGAAATATGGCACTGGTTTTGGATAGATTGGATTCCATGCAGTCACACTACAGCAGTCACATTTTGTTGCACTTTCACAGAATACCAGCCAGCATTTGATTTCTTTGAGTAAAAATCAACAAAGCAGAAATACCACATAGGCCGCTAATTGCTCAAAACACATAGCCAGTAGTTTCCTCTCTCCCTGCCCCACTTCATTATAGAGCACTTAAGAATGGTTGAATTCAATTACACACCCCAAAATAATATTAATAGACTATGAGTAAGGCTGCAGAGTGAAACAATCAAAAAGCTAGGGAACCTAGTAGAATTAAGGCACTTTCTGAAGCCATTTGTTGTAGGATAAATAAAGCTAAGCACTGAGTTTGGGGGTAAGGGACAGAGGATAGAGGTCCCAGCTGGGTCTCACAGGAGCATGGAGGTCACAAGCCGTGTCCCCAGCAGCCATGCTGGTACTTTTGCAGTTCAGCATTGTTATAAGTGACCTAGGAAAAGGGCTGAACACTTAGCCAAGGAAGTCTGCTGATTGCACAAAGTTATTTATGGCAGTGAGGATGGGGACAGGTTGTAAAGAACTACAGAAAGACTTTATGGGTGAGTCCGTCTTATGAATGACTGACTGGGCAATAAAGTGCAGGTGAGACACAGTGTAGATAAACATAAAGGGCTACCAGGGTAAGGGGAAAGGGGGAAACTGTCAGGAATTGTGAACTGATGGCTGTCAGGTACCTGGTGTTGGGGAGGAAAACTCAGTGCTCAGCAACAGCTCACAACGGCGGCTGCTCCAGGCTGAGCAACACTGCTGAGAGGAGCACTGTCATTCTTTCCGAGGGAAGGACAATCTTGTTCCTTGTCACAGGAGCTGTTTTAAACTTCCTAGTGGAGCGTGACTAAATGGAGCTAATGTAGGAGCTCATGCCCATTTACTCCAAGGTCCCTCTGTACCTTCCCAGCAGGATTTTACCATGAGTTTTAAGCGGCAGCTCTCTGCCTCAGGAACAGGTGATTCAGCAAAGGCTGGTGATGGTGCTGTGCCCTGCAGGGCACTCTGCAGCTGCAGGGAGTATCTGTTTCACTGCTCCTGATCACAGCTGCCCACAGCATTTCAACTTTTTTTTCTGATTACTATTAAATCCAACTCTTCCACTTTGTTTGGAAAAAAAGATGCAATAAACATACACTACAGTTAGCATGCAATTTTTCATCAACCCAGGCTAAAATCAGTCTTTATGTGCTTGGAATTTATTTAAAATAATTGCTATTTATGCCTTTTTTTTTTTTCTTTTTACCAATCTAATCAGCATAATTTAGCTCTGCTGGAACAAATCTACAAGATTCGATCCTAGATCATGCAGATTAAACATGGACTAAATTAGTAGATTTCTGGATCCGTATGTCCACAGCTTTAGAAAAAGCTGACAATGCCCATCAGTCTTCCCACAGAAAGAGAAAGACCCAAATGCACCAGAAAAATGTCTACAGATGCAGATATGTGTGAGAAGTCTTTTCAAACAAAAAACCAAAACCCCAAAGAACAAACAAACAAAAACAAAGACAGCAATTAATTTTTTTTTTCTTTTGGAATAATCTTTTTGGTATGACTTTAGTTCGCGTGTTTCTGGAAATTAAACATGGTTCTGTAAGAACTAGTGGCCATAAACCACCACAGAGTAAAAAGAAAAATGTAGCAGAAGCAGAGGACAAATATTGTATTCACCCACGAGTTAGTCCAAGCACATCCAAAAGCCATGACGTCAGTAAAAAGAAAAACTCTGACTATCACCCTGGGAATGAAACCAAAAAATCACTTTGCCAATATGTGAAGCCTTCTTCCTTCTGAAAGTCCTTTAAAACTTTCCTCAGGAGAAAACAATAGCTTGATCATAAATGTTCCAGCAGATGATGAAGAACAATAACAGCTGCTCTAAAGCTCACAGCAAACAATGGAAAGTTCCCAGTTGATTTGCTCACTTTTGAATGAGGCCCAAAATTTACAAATTTCAGAGAAGAGGTAAAATCAGCTGTTGGCCTGCAACAGTGGTATTCACACAAGGAACTAGAATGATCCATTAATTTAAGTCCCTTCCAACCGCTGCCACTGACAGGTAAGAGCCTAAAAAAAATGCACTGTAAAAGTGGGTCCAGCACTGTTCCTGAAGAAGGATGCTGCCTTCCCAGGCTCTGCATTTGATGGGATAACATGGACAAACTTGGAATTAGATCCATCATGAATAAGATGACATTGTTAAATCACAGGTGTATTAAAGAGGTGGCTTTTTGTTTCTGTTTGGCTGAGACACAATCAAGGTGCCCTCCTGATCCCTCCAGTACTGGCTGTACAAGAGGACTCTTGGTTGCATTGACTGGCACTGAGCTTATCGAGCTGTAGTCAGGGCTGATTGAGCTGGACAGGCTCTGCTCTTTGATCTGATCTGATTAACATCCCAGACTGTTTCACCTTCAGCAGTTGCTCAGGGGATATCCATGCATGAGACTGCTCTAATGATTTCCCCTTGTCATCACCACCTAAGGCTTTCCTTACCGTGCCATGACTGCTGGAGCCCCCCTTTTCATACCCAGTGCAATTAGAGATAATGAGGAAATTTAAACCAGTGGAATCGGAAATTATTTTGGCTCGTTATCTTTGAAATACACATAAAAGAGGCAAGACAGTTTCAAAACCATCTGAAGAACGTCCTAGTGCTGGAGGCTGATTTTCTCAGTGCAGTGCTGGTGCTGTCTTAGCCACTGGGGATTCATTGCCACAGAACCACAGCCAGAGATGGCTGCTGGCACCCAGGCAGCACCAGGCCAAGCTCTGAGCAGCACAGGCTGTGGTGTTAGCACAGCCTTGCAAGGAATTTTGGTTCAGTTCAGCTACCAGTAGGGAACTGTGATGCCATGGAGGGGACAGCGTAAGCAGTAGGGTTTGCCAGCAGAAGGACAAATTCCTCTTTTGCCTCTTGAGGACTGGGAGCAAACCTGCTCAGCACAGCTTTGTGCCTTCCCCACAGTTCAGAGCAGAGCAGGTTTCAGTGGGGCAGAGTAGCTGCAGAAAGTGAGCAGGAACTCACTGAATCCTAGTAACATCTGCTTCACTTTCATATCTCTTCCCCCCCACACCACCTGCCAAAAAACAGAAGCATTTGGGAAGTCCCGGAGACTCTCTCCCCACAGTGCAGCTTCAAGTCAGTTTCAGTAAAAGCTAACACGTCTCTGTGAATGAAGCTTTAATAGCAGACTTAACAAGAAAATCAAGCTGAAGATAAAATTAACTCTGTTCCTGAGCCTTTCACTAGGTACATGTTTATTCTGTCTTTTCTCACAAAACTAGATAATCTTTTATGTGGAGGAAACCTGTGTTGCTTCATAACCTTTTGGCCAGGTACAGTAAATACTCCTAAAAATAATCCTAATAAAGCTTGTGCAAACATGCACATTATAAGCATTCTCACTTCCCAAATTCCTGTCCCTGCCCCATGGAACTGAAATCAGGCTTTTTCCATGTGCACAGGCTGAGCAGAGGCTCTTGGATCCTAGTCCTCGCAGTTAAAATCCCTCTGGAATTTGTGTCAATTTATCCAAAGAGCTACTTGGAACTATAGCACAGGGCTTAAACCCCCCTCCCTCATGCTACTTTTGAGCCCAAACTTTAGCAGCTCTGAAACATTTGTTTAAATTGCACCCACAACTTCTCATTTTGGTCTCTTTTTAATGTGCCACTTTAAATTTCTTCCCCTATCTCAGGCAGGTCTTGGTCAGCGCAGTGGCACATGCCTGAGAGCAGGAACAGTGCAAGGTGCTCTAGTAGCAGTGGCAACATGGGGATGACTTTCCCATATCACAGCGTTGCACATCTTTGTAGGCATGGGGAAAGTCTGTTTGTCCCAAAAGACACATTGGCACTTAGGCATGTGAAGGCAATGCCAGCCAGCAGCCTTGGCTTTATCTCCTTAATCACCTTTATAGCTTCACCTGCCTGCGTCTTGTGCTGTGACTTCAGACCTTAGTTACAGACAGGGTTCTTTTGTATTAAAGGTTTCATCTGGGAGAAGCTAAGAGATTATACCTTCACCACAAAAAAAAAAAAAAAAAAAAAATCACACTTCATCATCAATATGTACTTGTAAAGAAAAGCTGGGCAGCACATAAAATTCCCCCCATGAGATGGATGTCCCCTAGAGGCAGTGCTGCTGTGAGCTGAAAGAACAGGAGGAGTGCACATTCACTGTGCCCTTATGTCCCTGTCACCTCTTGGGACACCGCAAGGAACTGATGCTATCCCACTGGAGGAATCATGTTTTCTCCCCACCTGCCTCACCATGAGCAAGCAAGGAGGGAGGAGACAACTTCAGAAACCCAAGCCTCAGAGTTGGGCAGGCTTTTATATGTTACAGTCGCTGAGGAAATTCTAAACCTCAGGAACATCAGTGCTGATTTGGGTAGAGTGTGAGCAGAGAGGCTGCTCCCCCTTGGGGAATGAATCCCTCTAGCTGCAGGGAGAGTTTCTTGCAAATTCAAAAAAAAAAAAATCATCAAGGAAAATGTGATTAACTGTACAGGAAAGTTTCAGCTGATGAAGCAGGGCCAGAGTCGCTTGGTGCTGCCAAACCAGTCTCTGTGTTTGACCTTGGACAGATCATTCATGTCCAGTGTGGCACTATCATGGGCAAGGACTATGCAGTCAGTCAACACAGGGCCAGATACTGCTGCTGGTCCTGCTGCCTGAGCATTCTGCTGTTCATTTATTATTCACATTAAGCTTTCTAACATGTTTGTTTATATTATTAGTTTCTACTCTACAAAGGAAGTATGGACATGATGATCGATTATATACAGAAAGCAAACTGAAGGGTGCTTTATAAAGTCCACATATTAGTGGTTTGTTCATAAATTAATGTCTTTAAGAATGTTTATGTGCATTGAAACAAAGATCTGTCATAAATTACATAGTTCAGGCCTACAACTTATATTTTTAAAAGCTGGGGAACAATGCAGTGTATTTCAGCACAAAATAAGCACTCTGTGCCCTTCATCCACTGTGAAAGCAAAGTGTTTGGAGGTCTCTGGAGCAGAGTTGCAATAGCCAAGCCCAGCTGTAATGCATGCTGGCTGGAAGCAAGATGAGCTTCTGGTATTGCAGATTAAAGACACAGCAGTGTGAAGCAGCCAAATGCATCCCCTGCTCCTCTCACCTGCACCCCTTTGGCCTGGGTTGCACAGGGACAATTTTTCAATTTAGTAAAGAAGGTGTTTTCTTGTTTTTTTCCCAGATCTTCAGAAGACATAGCCTGCTCTCAATGTAAATATCAAGACTCTAAAAAAACTCTTACAGCACACAGAGCTAAATGAAAACTTCTCTTCCTTAGAGCTGACACTGGTTAAAAACTCTTAATGAGCTTCTCTCAAGAGTGTTTTGTTTTTCAAAGCTTGCTGTCTCATATTTAAACAACACCTTTAAATGTGTCTTTTGCATCTTTTCAAATTTGCAACTTTTTTTCCTCCCACTTACCTCCCAATTCCGTGTTATGGAGCATACATGAGATGGTCTTGCAGCTCCATCTCTCCAAGAGAAGTCCAACAACTCACCAAATGGCAACTAGGAGGAAATATCAGGGGACAGTAAATTAATGAGAGGAAAGGAAAATGCCCGGACACAAAAGTCAAAGCCAGCTGGAAACTGCTCAGTCACATAGGCTCCCTGAAAAATCATACCCAAAGGAATCAATTCATACAACCACCTTTGCTGGGCTTTCTCTCTAGTTTCTTTTAAGGTCCAGCCCAGCATAATGTAACACAAACATCTTGCTATACCTGCGTGATGTCGCTCCACATTCTGCCTTCCTGCAAAACACTGAAGAATTGACATTCTCTGTTAATTTTTTTCCAAACAAGAACTATTATTTTAATTACAGGTTTTGATGTGATTTAATGTCACTCCCGTGCTTTCAAGCACCCTGCTGTGTGCTTTTGCAGAGCAACAGTAGTAACCAAGCAGCGATAAGATCTTTATAAGCCCATTGTCCTTGTTAAACAAAGAGGCCTTTGATTTTATAGTAACATTGCATTTGGTGAGTACTTTATTTGCAAACTATCCTTTCCCTTCAGCCTACTAGAAAACTCTACCACTGACCTTCAAAGGCTTTTGAATTCCTGTCTAGCAAAGGATTTGCAAGGTAAGCACCTGATTTTCAACCTGTTTGTCAGACCTGCCATTGCTGGCCCCACCTCAGCGCATAACCTTCAGCTGTGCACTTCAAGCTGGCAGTCAGCACTTTTACCACCTGAGCTCTTTTAAATGCCTTTCAACTCCACTGCAAATGGTAATACTGGTGGTAAAGAGAGATTAAAGGCCAATGGGGGATGTCATAGGAACTATGGTATCTCTCTGGTTCTCTGCCAATATTTTCCAGGAGTCTATTTCCACTTATATCAGGATATACTTTTTTTTTTTTTTAAATTGATCTGCCTTATGCAAATACTTCTTATCAGCAGATAAATGCACCTGTACCACCAGGTATATGTGATTAAGGAGCCTGGGCTGAGGTGACACAGTGGTGGCACATGATACTGTGCAGAACAACACGTGGACTCATTCCATCTAAAAAGTTATTTGTACAAACTATAAGGAATGAACTATTACACATAAATTACCCACTTAGCAGCTTTACAGAGCACCATTGAGTGGACCCTTCAATGTGCCAGATCAGGACTGGGGCAGGGGGGAAATGCAGCTTTAATCCCTTAAACTTTTGAGATGAACAAAATAATACGAATGTATATATTACAAAACTTTGTGGCTATGATCCAAGGTGCTATTGTGTCCCCCCAGGAGTTCACAAGCAATGCTTCCGTTCTCCTCAGTACAGTAATTTGGGGACCAGTTTCCAAGGCTGCTATGTAGAGAGTGTTTTTTCACAATGAAACCATGTCCAGGATTTGGGCATCAGTGGAAATCTTCCCATTGGCTACAGCTGCCGTTGAATTAGCCCCTCATTTCTGTGGATGCTGAAGGAACAAGGACACACAGTGCTCTGCAGCAGTGTTTTTTAAAAAGTATTTGGATCATCCTTCCCTCTGGTTTAGCACATTAATCATCATGCAGGAACAAGAATAGCTGAAAGATCTTCCACCTTCCTGCAATGAGTTAATTTTCTCCCCTGCTGTATCAGCCATCATACATCTATATATATTGTCATTAGTTTCTTACCCTCCTCCAGATCAGAGAGCTGCTTAATCACTGCTTGTCAACTCCTGCCTTGCCATATTTCAGCCTGCTCATTTAAAATTGTTGTTATTCACTCCCTGGGCAGCCAGTAGTAAACCAGAGAGGCAATCAATAAATGTCCTTAACTGGAGCTCAGGCTGCAAGCGGAAGTGTTGTCTAAAACAACAGAGGGAGGACAAATCCTTGTTTCCTTCCCCTGGCACTGCTGACTGCACGTATGCACTGATTCACTTGTCAGCTTGCCATTAGCAGATGTGCTCTCTGGCCCAAAGCTTGTGAAGGAAGAGAGAGGAAAGTCATGTACCTGGGCAGGCTGAACCTCCCCTCCAGGCTGGTCTCAGGACATCCTGAGCCTAGGTAGAGTTCAAGTGCCTGCAGTCTGTCCTCTCCCCCAGCACTCAGGATGGTCTGGCACTGGCTGGTATGTCATGGTGCTGCAGCATCCCGCAGGCAGGCTGTCACAGCGCAGAGGCAGGCTGTCACACCAAGGATTGCCCATGGTACAGTGGTGTCATGCCAGCGTCCCTGCTAAGGGCTGAGCCTTGCGATTGTCCTGCTCAGCGCTGAGCTCACCTCTGGTTTTTGCTGGTGCACTTCCCCACCAGCCCCTTAGAAGCTGTGGTGCAGAGCAGCTGGGTCTTCCCAGCCAAAGCAGGTGCAGCAGATGGAGGAGCTGGGCAGGGAACATTCTTTGGCAAGGTGGTTGGCAAAAGACACAGATGTCTAAGCAGGGGCAAGGAGAAATTTTCAGATACTAACTGCTGTTGCCACTCTACAAGCCAAAGACAGAGTGAGCTGAAACCAGGGTGGCCACAGCTGCCCATGAACACATGCTCATCAAAGCTGCTGTCCCTTCAGAATCTGAGAAGAGCTGGTCTCCTCTCTATCATGACAGCCCATGTCATGTGTTCCATTCCTCCCCACCTGTTACCTGCTGTGTAGCTCATGAGCAAGAGTCAGGGATTTCCTCCTGGCCTTGCAAGGCAGTGCCTCCATGCACCAAAGCCTCCATGCCCATATTATTGTCAGAGTTTAAAATGCTGCTCAGATGAAAGCAATGTCCCTCTTCTCTTCCTTCTCCCTCAGGCCCTCTCTGTTGGCATTCTCTGGATGCAAACAAACATCATTACACTCCCACCAGCCATCCTTTTGGAAATTTAGAGAGATTATTCTTCTCACCGGCACGGTGCACTTAGACACCACCACAAGACTAACACAAAACAGAAGCAAAATCTGTGCCGAGCATTCTCCTGCTGTAGTGAAACTCAAAGGTGTTGTCCAGACTGAGAAGTTGCCTCCTGTTGTAACTTACTGATTAAGTTGAGGCACCAAATATCTCTTCAAATATCCGCCTAAACAAGGGTTGTTAATTCCTCTGGTAATACCACCAGTAACTGATTTGGAAAAGGGTTGATGCGTGTAGGTGATTCTGTCCCTGGGTGTTCTCACTCATCCCTGAAGCTCCCAACAGTCAGTGTGTGGGTCACCATGCTCAAATCAGGCTTGAGCTCTTGAGCTGATATTTTCATGCCATTAATACCATGAAGCACATCATAAGGCATAAACCTGGGATTACATGAGCACTGAGGACATAAGCCAGAAACAGGAGGTATCCTTTCTGGGGCTGGTGAGCTGCTGGAGTGGTTTGCTAGGGTCAGGGATGTGTACTCAGAGGTGTAAGCATCCAAGCAGCAACCTGGAACCAAGTGTTGCTGCATATCCTTGGCATGTTAAGCAAAACTGGCACAGAAAGGTGCTGCCCAGCCACAGCAAAGGGTGAGAAACACCACGGCAACAGCAAGTGTCTATAGGCTTGAGCACCGTATTTAAGTGGCTACAAATGCTTCATTTTGATGTCTTGTTAAATACAGTAAAAAGGCATCCAGCCATGTGGACTGGGCTTGCATAACAGCTGTTTTATCCCAGAGGCATTTCAATAATCACTGCATTAATTGTGTCCCAGTTTGAACATTTTAGCCCAGCAAAACTAAAAGCAGTAGCTGTCTTATGCACATGCATTTTAAGGCCACTTAAGCATACGAAGCCATGAGAGGTGGTTTTCTTTCCTGCCCTCTCTGCCTGGGATCCTGTGCGTGTCTACAAGTGTTTCCATGTCTTCCTTGTATCACAACATTTTCTTGAAACAGTAGGATAGTGGAGATACCTGTTATATTTAATGCCAGTCTGTAGGATGTATCTTCTACAGTTTTATCTCTGTCTTTCTCTGTAAGCCCTCAAAAATCCATGTTCAAAACTTATTAGATATTCCCCTATAGAGAAAAGCTAGGCAAATTAACATCATGGAATGATGTTTTCCTTATAGACACACCTTCTAGGGAAAATTCAAATTAGAAATCATCTATTAGCAGGATACTTCCCTTGAGTACAACAGGCCCTCCAAACTAGGAGCTAGGAGAGTGACAGAATTTGGGAACTGGAAAACACAGCAAGTTTTCACTCCTGATTATTCATGGAGATGGTTTAGTGGTGGACTTGGCAACCTAAATGATTCTATGACTGCACTTCATCACAATAGCCTGAAATGGCTTGGTGGGCTCTGCTTGTTTCAGTAGCCTAATTTGTGCTGTGTTGAACTTTCTAGATGCAAGTGCCACTTTGTTATTATGATTTTATTTTTAGTTTATCACTTGTACTCTTATTGTTGCTGTTGGCCCAAACTTAGCATGACAATTCTCCTACAAACCGCAGAGATAGTTAGATGAGAAGTCACTTCCAAAGAGACTTGACTGTAGAAATGTGATCCAACAGTTGCAAAAAAATGGGAGGAGGGAATATTGTAGGAAAATAGTAAAGGAAGTGGATGGTTACAGACTGCACAAAACATCCTTTCACTCCAGCCAGGTATAACTTGTCTCAAATGCTTACACGTCTTCTACTAAAGCAGCCCTGAAAAACTTGGTTCTCTGTCCTCCTTCTCCAAATGTGATCTAACATCTTCTACCTTGACACTGAAAGCTGGGAACAGGCACCAATGCTGTCAAATTTGCAGCTGCCTAGGTGGAGAGAAAAAAAAAAATCAAACAATCCCAGCTGATCCAGTCAGGTCTCACCATCATTATCTGTCAGCAGTGAGACACTGATTGTCTACATTGCCCTGTCCCATACAAGCCCTGAAAGCAGAGAGCTGCACACACAGGTGAATCTGGTCCACACTTTTAACAAATTTTCCTTCTGCTTCCATCCTTTCCTGCAACAAACCAGCTCCCTGGATGGCTCATGCTGCAGAAATACTCCACTGCAACAGCATCTAGATGCAACCATAGTTTGAGAGATGCTACCACAGTACTAGCTGGAAGAAAGTATGTCTTGTCAACTCCATTCTCAGATGACAGTAGTGTCACATAAATCATTGTCATCCCAGCCAGAGAGCACTGTTAGTGTCAAGGAGAATAATAGAGAAGATAAGGGGTTCAGAAGAGCACATGCATCTCACTCTACTCCCATCACTAACAAGTCAATGAAAAAAGTGTGAAGCTGAAGAAAGCACACTTCATTTCCTGACACAGCAGGAGGAAGGCTGTATCAGCAAAACAAAGCTTCAAAAGCAATATGGAAAGTTGAGTCTGAAGCTGTGCTGGCCACACTGCACCCTTGGGTGACTTTGGATAAAGCCAATCTCTCTTCTGCAACATAGGCATGGTGCCTCCTTTCATGTACTTTTGCCCATTTGGATTTGGTGGTGTTCAAAGTTCTGCTGGTAGGTGACTGTGCTCTACTCAGTGCAGCAGAGCTCCCACCTCTAGGCAGGAATCCCCAAAACCTAAATTACAATCTGCATGGACTATGCCCTTTATTAAATGCAGAGGCAAGAAGGCAAGAGGCTCTGTAGCAGGCTGGAGACTACTAGAGGTACTCTCTAGGATCAGGAGACACCTGTCAGGAGATTGAAAGTGTCCTGCTTAGTGCCCTTTCTCCAATACAATCATCACTCCTGTTCAAGAATACCCCTTTTTCTATTCTTCCTTCTTGTGTCCACTTTGAAGGGCCTGTGACATTACAGCAAACTGGTAGAGAATGAGAGCATCCAGACAGTTTTTAGTCAAACCATGCAGTTAGGGTCTTTCCCCTCTCATTCTGTCAGCCAGGCATACTTATGACCACACCTTCTGCTATGGAGCAAAAGTATCATCTCAGACCCTGATTCAGGCTCTCCACGTCTGGGAAGGAAGCAGTATTTCACAGCCTGATTCAGAACCCTGTGATGCACAGGAGTATGGCTTGTTCCAGTCCTGATTCACACAGTTCTGATCTGATTCAAATTCTCCTGGTCCAGCAAGGAAGTGGGAGCACGACTCAGACATTGTCCAGGGCAGGATGACTCATGACTCCTGTGGACTACAGCTGGAGTGACTTTTCCACCTCTGCTTCTCTGCTACCTACTGGGGGACATGGCTACTGCCTGGGTGCTTGAGATGAGCTGTTCTGAGATGCACCTTAAACCACACTAATTCAAACAGCCTGTGTGTTCAGACAAGTGTAGGGCGTGAAAATATTAGGGCTGAAGTTGTCCTGTGAATAGATGGGTGCTAATTCACCTCTGGTGATCACTGCACTTTCAACCTGTTGCAAGAACCTGCCTGGCATGGCCCCTCCTTCTGAGCCAGTCCCAGGTCTTGTTCTGCAGAGGCTGCTGGACTGATGCCCATTGCATCCTGCCTTGAAGAATTCAGTGAACTTTTTTGGCATCAGCAGCTCAGGGCAGCTGGGTTTTTTACCTCGTGCTTATACTTATGGGACCTGACAGTGGCTCTTTGATTCTTAATCCTTCTGAGAAGCAGACTGTGTGTTCCTTCCAACTTGGATCAGTCTAGACCTCATTAGCTTTTCTCACCTGGGTGTGCCTAGAGAAGGTGGCAGACATACAGACCTGGGAAAGGTTGCAGTCCTCTGCTATAGTGTTACTGCATTCAAGGCCTGTGAATTTTACCCTGAAATGGAACTGAACTCCTTGGTTAAACCCCTTTGGCTTCCTTGGCATTTCTGATTTCCCTTGGTATATTTTCCTTTTTTGCCCTTCCAGATTTCCATTTATGTTCAGCATGGAGGTTATGGTGGACCATGGGGCTGCCCAAGGGCCTTTACTCTCAGCACTGGAGGGTGTTGACTGGGCCTGCACCTTCAGGGCTGGATATTTGGGGAGGCTGGAAGCTTTACAAAATTTTTGCTGATGTCCATTGAAGAATAGTGAGAAAAGCAGACAAAAGATGCTAGAGAATCCAGACGAGGATCAATAGTTTCATCTTGTGAATAGGACAGTCCTCTACTGATATTTCTGACAGACACCATCTGAGGTCCAGACAGGTTGGCTTTCAGGTGGGCTCAAGACATGAAAGATGTTCCATTGGAAACCAATCCTCCATCTGGGGAGGAGCAACATGTTGCCCATCTGTACATACTGAGCTAGAGTTGGGCCATCCTTTTCTTGGGATCTCAAATCTGCAAACCACATTTAGTTGCCCAAATATCTGGGCAAAAGATTAAGCTAATTTTCTTTTAGGATTTAAAGAGGAAAGAAGAAAGGAAAGGGCAAGGGCAAGGGCAGAAAAGAAAAGAAAAAGCAAAGAAAAGCAAAGAAA
This sequence comes from Indicator indicator, assembly GCF_027791375.1. NCBI lineage: Eukaryota > Metazoa > Chordata > Aves > Piciformes > Indicatoridae > Indicator > Indicator indicator. Next base: position 24,766,085 of record NC_072013.1, read on the forward strand.
AAAGAATAGAAAATAAAAGAAAAGAGAAAAAAGAAAAGAAAAGAAAAGAAAAGAAAAGAAAAGAAAAGAAAAGAAAAGAAAAGAAAAGAAAAGAAAAGAAAAGAAAAGAAAAGAAAAGAAAAGAAAAGAAAAGAGAAAAGAAAAGAGAAAAAAAAGAAAAAAAAGAAAAAAGAAAATTAAAAAAAAAAAGAAAACTAAAAGAAAAGAAAAGACCTTTCCTGCAGAAAGATTTTTGATTCATTTTGCAGAAAGTATTGGATCAGAGTGGGGTGGGCTGTGAACTGTGGAACTGATCTGGGACTATTGGGACCAGCTGGTACCGATGCGCATTGTAGCTGCAGTTTGGGCTCATGGAAGCTAGACAGTTTCTCTAAGAGAATCAATAGTGATCAAACCCAAACACTCATAAGACAGTCACTAAACATAGTGGCATTTGAACGTTCTCCTGAAGCCTGAGAGTCAAAGAGCAGGATAGATTCCTCTAGCATCAGCTGTTTCTCACTGTTGGCACAGGGAAGAGTGAGGGAGCCAGCTCTCCGTCTTAAAGCCTTTAAATCACTGAGGGTGCAACCTCCTGCAAGAAGAATTGTGGCTTTGGAAACCCGGTTCACAGCAGACCCCAAGATGGAGTGAGACTGGTAAGCACTTTCAACATGGAATTTTATACCAAGAAATGCAGAGTTTCCTTCTGCTGTTTAAATTTGGTTCTGTAGAGTAGTTTCTAGTGCAGAAAAGGAAAAAATGCTTGGCACGCCTGAGCACTCATCATGGAAAGAGGCAGGACTCTTCCTGGGCACCAAGGCCCTGTGATTGTTTGCCTTGCTAAAAAAAAGTGATCCTAGCTGGTCTTAACCCTGAAATTTCTGGTGTTTTCCACAGTGTACATCAGACCAGTTTCAGAGAGCCAAAGCTGAACAGTCTGCATAGTGACTGCTGCCTCACAGTGTGGACAGCAGTATTCCCAGCTCAGGAAAAGTAAATCACAGCTCTATGGGCAACAGAAAACAGGCAGGGCCATTTGTCATGAGGATATGGGATGGGCTTTCCAAAGGGACAAGCATGGACTGAAGCCAGATACCACTTCGTAAAAATCTACCTTCATTGAGATTTGAGAAACACTTCATTGCTATTTGCTGACTTTGTCTTGGTCTTATTATACTAAGCACGGCAGGGGCAGAGAGGAGGGGAAAGATGTGTTAAGGAGTTAAGTATGCTTTCACACCTTATCTTGGGGAACCTGTACTTGTGTTACTTACACTGTGAGATTTCAAAATGCACCAGTCTTGGAGACTTAGCACCAGCCTCCCAACAGTTAATGAAAAACAAAACTGAACCATGGTTAAGTAATTCTTTGTCACATGATGCAGCTACAATTTGTCTTGTCACTAAAGCCAAAGAAGCTGGAATATGACTGTTTTAGTCAAATCAGGACAGAGCTAAGTGACCAATAATCCCACTGCTATGTCAATCTTCAATGTTTATTTTTTTCCAGAGACTGATTCAGGCTGAGATATTTGCATTTGCTCCCTTGCTGTCATGTGATCAGCACTGTTTCACTCCCCCAGTTTTCATGGAGAGGTATACCAGCAGATAAGCAATCTCTGCACTTAGATTACCATTCTCCTTGCTGAAGAGCAGCCTGAGCACTGCAACAGATCACTAGCACAGCCAGAGCGCAGAATCCACATCTCCAGGCTGCAGCAACAGCAGAGCTAACAGCCTGGCTTTGCCGTGTTAGCTCCCTCCTTCCAGGTATGTTCAGCACCCTTGGGCAACCTTGCTAGCACTTCAGGTAAGACACACCTGAACAACTACCTGAGCAACATTTAAGCCAAATGTAAGCATACAGTGGTCTGAGTCCCACACTACTTGAGTGAGAGTGAGGTATCTCCATGTTGCCCTCTTTCTGGCCTATTGCCTGGCCCCTTTTTCCACTGGGGTAAAAGGAGTGCATCAGATAGAGCTGAGGTAAGTACAGTCAATCTGAACACAGCCAAGCAAGTCACTGGTCATGGGGTTCATGCTGAATCAATAACCTGAGCATCAGCTGATACACATGAGTGTAGCTCCACTGGTTTCCTTGCCCTCTGCCTCTTCATGTGAACTTTCTTTTTGGCCATGCACCCAAAGCTATTTTGTTGAAAGGATGCAGCACATCACCTCTCCATCACCACTGCCCTTTTCACAACCTCAAATTGAGCACAAGCCTGCCAATGCCAAAGGGCTTTGCACACTGCAGAGGCCTGCTGGCCATGAAGCCACCCAAGATCTCTTCTTTTTTAAGTTCAGAAATCAAAAGGAAATACATTCATCAGAGAAATTATGGTTTTAGATTATTCAGTGCTCATCTCTGGAAGGTGAAGTTACACAAAAAATGCTCTTTGTGAAATAAATAGTGATGTCATCATAGATTTTAGATGGAAGAGGTTCATATTTTTGTTCCTGAATTGGAGAAATCCCATCTTGGTTATTAAAGTCATAATTATCTTCCTTCACTTCTGATTTTTTGTGGTCTGATACATGCACAAGTTTCCAGTCCCTGCTCTTGCCTGACCTTTACCGAATAACCCTTTTTAGAGCCCGCTATTCAGTATCATGCTGCCAGGCTTCATCTTCCTTCAGCAGCTGTATGAGAGCTGATTTACTTGCCCTTTAAAAAAAATCACCTTCTCCTAGACATTTCTTCTTCTAATTACCGAAACCTTTGTTTCCTTTCTGCTGCCTGATAAATGCTATTTATATCCACAGCTGCTGAAGTATCATCTTCCCGACAGCAGGTGAAGAAGATTCTTATCACAGCATATGCTCTAAAAATCTTAATCTGCTTTCTAAAGTCATTTGATGCTACCTGTCTTTTGCCTTGTGGAAACTGCCTCTCTGTATTTCGATGGCATACACAAAATGATGGGAATGTCCCTGTCAGGGGGGCAAAGCAATGAAAATTAAAAGAAAGCACCAGGACAATACAGCTGAGATGATTGCAGACCTGAAAATGGTGATCCCACTTCCTCTCCCCTGCGATGAAACACTCCGGCTTTGTGGAGTAACCTGCCAGCTATCCTCTTTTTCCTTGTGGGATTAGTTTTCTGATTGTCCATCTCCTTGAACCTACTCACTCTACTGGCACAAGAGGAAAGGTGGAATCCAGAGGAGAAGGTGGTGGAAGAAACGCTTGTTCCAGCAACAGCTATCCCATAAATCACTAGAAGTATGCTTGGGTTTGCAGATCTGTGTCCTGGGGTAGTTAACCTGATAGAGTTTTAAATCTGCCCCAGACTCAAAGGAGACATGTAGAACAGTTGTATAGGAGGTTTGCAATTGTCCTTGTGCTGGAAGAGTGAACCAACCACAGTTCTATCCAGTCAGAAAATTGCATCCCAGCAAACTACCAATCTGACCATGGTCTCTGCTGGTTTCAGCTTTATTAGGCTCATTCCAGGCACCAGTCTGCTACAGCAATTGGTTTTAATTCAAGCACCATCACATTGTGCTTGAGTTTAATGCACCTGCATCTCATGTGAGACTGACAAGATATGTCACCACTCTGGGACCTGTCTTATTTACAGTCCACTGACAAATATTTAAAAGGCTGTCAATGCTAAGGAGATGCTCTATTTGCACCAGAAGCAGCTTGGTGGACCAACTGTGGCATGCATGTGGGCAACATCCAAAATAATCATGAAAAGTGCAGAACGTGTGATGATGTGTCACATGAAAACGAAAAGCAGACGGGGCTGAGATCTCTGAGCAGTCTGCTGTAAAGAGAGAAAATAACTCCATATAAAAAGGGTTACAAAGTTATCCATGAAGGGCAAAGGGGAAGAAGTAAAAACAGAACCATGAGAAGAGAAAAATGTTCCTGCAAGAAATGAAGAAAAAGTCTTCAGAGTGAAATGAACCATCATGAGCAGATCAACTCCTGTAAGGGACTTTCAACAGCACAGCAAGAGCATTGGATAGACTGCAACATGACCATGTGCATCTGGACTTTGAGGGGGAAAAAATGCCATATTTTTGCAAACACCTCTACCAAGACACATTTCTTGCAGTTTTACCAGCATGCCAGTCCCCATGTATCCCTGACTGACATCAGTTAGGTGTCTGCTGTAAAATGCTGTGCTCTGGAAATGCTGTCAACAGGCAAGCCCTCACTTGTGCTTTGGTGATGACGAAATATCTAGTGATACTTTGTGTGTTGCTTGGATCTGACAACCTTTACTTACAAAAGTCAGTCCAGGCTTGGACCTCTCTTCCTTGGAAAACCAAGCACAGAATGCACAAAAATGTCTTGAGAAACCACTTGGTAAAAAAACCCAGTCCTTGCTGTAGTTGCATTGGGCTCCTGGGAACAGGAGTGCTGAGATCCACCAGCCTTATTCCCCAGTAAGCACCATGGAAGCCAGGACAAAGGATGACCCCTTCTCTGTAGCAGGGAGCTTGGATCCCTCTGCACCATGGCCTGACAATGGCAAGGGTGCGCGAATGCCTTTGCATTCGCCAGGATCTGTTGCCCCCTTCAGTGCAATGTCAGTGTCATTATTCACATATACTTTGTAAACAGAAGTGTTTGCTGCAGCGTGTTCCCAGCTGGGCTGGTTGGAACTGCCCTGGAAGGGCAAGAGGGAGTGGAGCCCTTGACTTTCTTGCACAGCAAGATGTGTCTGGTGGCATGACACCAGCAGCAGCCATGCCACAGGGTTAGAAGCTCTTTGCTATTCCTGGGTAAAGGTCCAAGTTCTCGAGGCGGGGCTGCAAGCAATCCCTATCTACCCTTGTAGCCTCCATGCACATCACAGAATTACAGAAGTGTCAGGGTTGGAAGGAACCTCTAAGATCATTCAGTTCCAACCCCTCGCCATGGGCAGGGACACCTCACACTAGATCAGGTTGCTCAGAACCACATCCAGCCTGGCCTTAAAAACCTCCAGGGATGGGGCCTCCACCACCTCCTTTGGCAACCTGTTCCAGAGTCTCACCACCCTCATGGTGGAGAACTTCTTCCTAACATCCAATCTAAATCTACCCACTTCTAGTTTTGTTCCATTCCCCCTAGTCCTATCAGTATCTGACACCCTAAGAAGTCCCTCCCCAGCTTTCCTTTAGGCCCCCTTCAGATACTGGAAGGCCACAATATGGTCTCCTCGGAACCTTCTTTTCTCCAGACTGAACAGCCCCAACTCTCTCAGTCTGTCTCCATAGGAGAGGAGCTCCAGCCCTCTGATCATCCTTGTGGCCCTTCTCTGGACACCTTCCAGCACATCCAAATATTTCCTATAATAGGGGCTCCACAACTGGACACAGTACTCCAGGTGGGGTCTCACTAGAGTGAAGCAGAAGGAGAGAATCACCTCCCTTGACCTGCTGGCCACACTTCTCTTGATGCGGCCCAGGATCCGGTTGGCTTTCTGGGCTGCAAGTGCACACTGCTGGCTCATGTTGAGCTTCTCATCCACCAGCACCCCCAAGTCCTTTTCTTCAGGCCTGCTCTCAAGCACATTTATCTGTGCTCTGAGCTCCCATGCTAGCACCTACGAACTGTGTGCTTCCCCTTCCTCTTAAAAACTCTAATTTTCACTCAAATGACCTGAAGTTATCCCAAAAGTGGCACACACAGAGACTTATGGCTGTGCCAAAGAGTCTCTGACCAGGCCCAGTCAGCGACTCTTGCCTCCCCCAGCTGCAACAGCCCTGTGCTGGGTACAAGAACCTCCCTTTCCAGGGCAGATTTGCATATTGGGTCAGGCAAGTGTTTCCAGCCACTTGATTTCCAGGCCAGATTATTCATAAAGCTATTTGCAGCCCCCAAATCCTTGGTTGCTGTTTGCTTCTTTCTCACTCCTTCTTCCCTGCTTTGTACTCCCCTTTGGCTGTTTGTTAAAAAAAAAGTTTCTCTTGGCTGTACTTTCAGTAGGACATTTCAAAGTCAGGCTGAGATAGTATTAAACGAGGATAGATGCCAGGTTCCTTTTCACTAAATCCAAAACTACTAGAATAGCACTGAAAGCTGTAAATTAGGTCAGTTTTGCACAAGAGTTTCCAGAGTCTTTGCTGGGAGCACAGCCTTCTGATGACTATCACTTTAAATAGATCTGGTGCAGCTTGTCTTGGGGGACTGGTATGATGCAGTAAGACTTCTCCCAGAGCTGCCCCCTCCCCTATATAGACACAATTTGGGACCCAGACCGGCTCCTCTGAGGGTGCACAGTCAGGAGGAAGCACAGGAACTCCATGGCACCCCAAGGCTGGGGCCTGGTAGCTGAAGCAGATAGCATGCATGAATATGGGGCAAGATCTCAGCCTGCAGAGAGGCTGTGCACAGAAAAGATCAGCAGCAACAGCTCTTGAATGAGCACCAACAGGCTGAGCAGCAATGCTGAGGACTATGATTGCCTGGAGGAGCTTCCCATCAAGTCCTGTGCATCTTCCAGCAGGTCGCTGTAGAGGCTCAGAAACTCCTTTTTGGATACAGCCGGTGAACCAGGAGGACTGCTGGTGCCCAGATGATGTATCTGTGCCTGCAGGCAGAAGGACAGGCAGCTGCCTGTGTGTGCTCTCTTGCCAGTTAAGCCATTGCCACCTTAGTACACTATGTACGAGGTGAAGCCATTTCCTTGCTCCTTGCAGCAGATTATTAGCTCACTGGTTTTGGAAATCCAGATATGGGCAGCCTTATATTGAGAGAAATTCCTGTGGAAAGGGATTAATGGTCTTGCACAACTTTCATGACTTTGCAAGAGCTGCTGCAACACAGGGAGGAGCAAAGATATATGCTTCTTCCCCAGAACACGCACTCAGCTTCCTCTGTCTTGCAGCTGAGGGACATCTTGTTTAGGGATAATGCCTGTGTATTTAATAGCCCTGGGCATATTTGCCTTCGGTGAGTTTGTCTAATTGCTTTTTGAACCCATGTAACTTTGCGGCAATGTGTCTGTCTCACCCTTCACATGTAGCACAGTCTCTGCTCAGCAGGGACTTCTGCCCCATCCCATGTGGCACTCTCAGTGCTGGATCTTTGCCCAGGGCAGGACCACCTCCTCAGCCAGGGACAGGTAGACTAGGAAGAGAGAAGAAGGGAGGAACAGGTCCAAGACTTTAGCCATTAGTGGAAACACAGGAGCACGAGGAATGTAATTAGTGACTTGGCAATGTGCTTGGGAAAGCCAGAGGCACACCAGAGGGGGAGGAGAAAGGGATCACAGGATAAGCTGGAGAGCAGAGATCATGAAAGCAGAAAGCAAAACACAGGACTAATGTTATGAGGCTCCTGGAGGACAAAGGTGTCCTGGCTTGGGCAGCTATACTGTGCCTCTCCTAGTGGCTTCAGGCACCTACAGGGACACTGGAGGTGTAGGCAGCAAAGCTGGTTGTGTGAAAAACTTCTTCAAGGACCTGCAATCCTTTTCAAACCCTTTCTAACCTGAATGCCACTTCTGCAGTTTCTATGGAGATGTCACGAATTGGAGGGAGTGGAGGTCCCTATGTCCTGGGTGAAAGAGACTGGCAAGACCAGTCTCACTCTCTTGCACCTATTACAAGTCTAAGCAAGTAAATAGATACAAATTACCTGGGAAAATTGTCTCACTATCCTGAAACTTACAGGAACCATAATGGATGTTCACACGTGGTGTCCCTTTGAGACCTTTGTGTGCTGGAGGCAAGCAATTTGAGACAGAGAACAAGGAGGGTGGAGAGCTCCTTACAATCTCCAAATAAGTTCCCCAGTAGCGACACGGTCTAAACCAAGAAAATAACCACTTTCTACCCTAAAAGGCAATAGCAAAACCTTGAGTTTGCTTATACTGCACGAGCAAGCCACAGCTCAGCTCAAGGAAGCCACCTGTCCTTGCTCTCTGCTGAATGGTATGGCTGTCCTCACCAGCTGTCCTCCCCATAGTGTGGCCATTGCACCCTGGAATGGGGTGGTGTTGTGGCATTCCTCAAACTGGCAGGAGTGAAGGCTTGGGCCTTGCCATCGCCGTGTGTTTATTTGCAGGATGCTGTTGTATTTGGATAGAGCTCCAGGCAGGATGTGGCTGCAGTAAACACAGGAAAAGGGCTGATGCTGGAACTGAGTGGAAGGGCTGGAACTGAGTGGAAGGGCTGGCAATAGTTTCAAATTTTAATTAAAATGTCCCCTTGTGAGGTAGCACGTGATTCCCCAAACGATGGTTCATAAAGGCAGGCAGGCTGCTGCGGGCTCCCTCCTCAGGCTGCTCTGGAAGGGCCTTTGTCTTTTCAGTTTCTTCTAGAACTGGCCCAAGGAGATGCCAGATAGCTCTGGGAAAACACATACATGCATTTAAACACTGAAATATTGCCTGATAATTTTCTTTAACTTCAAAATCAAGCACGTGTTTCAGACAGCAAAAAAACCTTCTGTTGTGCATTGCCAGTTGTGCACAAGCCCTCCTCATTGCAAGGGTTGCTTCTGAGCCAGGGAAGATGCTCCAGGTTGCTGTGCCAGGCTCTGCAGTGCCACATTTCCCCTGCTCAAAATGGCTGACAGCCTGCACATGGATTTTCCATGGAGCACTGCCCCCTGCTGTGGGCTCACCATTCCCTCACACTTCACCCTCCACCAACCTCCTGCTAGAAATAGTCTGCAAAATAATGGTGGTCTTAGGGAATTCTGGGCCATTCGCTGCCTGTTTGTCTGCTACATGTCCTGTGGGTATCCCACAGAGCAGAGGCTTCCTCAAAACGTGAGGAAGAAGAAATGCCAAGAGAACAAAAGGGAGGAAAGTGGAACAAGGGATTCGGTCAATGTATCTCTTTACCTCAATGACATTTCTGGCTGATACCTGAGATCTGGGGCATCTGGGCCTGCAGCAGCTGCAGCCCAGGCCTTTGACACCAGGGCTTACCCTGCCATGGAGGCACATTGTGTGACTAATGCAGCAGGTGGGGACAGACGGGACCAGTTGAGCACAGTTGCTGATGCCACTTGGGCAAGTCTGCGTGTACACGAAGAGCTTGAGCAATTTTACTGCTCAGCAGGCATGCAGGAAATACACATCTCGAAAGCATCACTTCTTTGTGTTTGGATGATGCATTGAGTTGAACGCTCAGCCATGATGCACAGAGAGTTACAGTCCTGCACAGCAGTGGGAGAGACACTCCAGGAAAGCACAGGCTGTGCATGGGGAGCACCTCTGTAGGAGTTATGTTCAACAAAATGCTTCTATCAGCGCTCACAAAGTTTTCCCAGGCAGTCAAGACAAAAAATGTACCCCAGTGATGTTATATTTACGGCAACCAAACCCTCCCATGTGGATATCTCACTTGTTGCTGCAGAGGAAGTTGATTTGGCACAACAATGTAATTTTCACTATATTTTTTTTTTCTGAGCAATTGTAGGGTTACTATTTAAAGTCTTCTCAACAATTTAGTCACGCTCAAGCTAAGTCTGATAACTCAAAAGTCTAGTTTCTCAGTAACTTGATCTGTTGTTGAGTGAGTGGTCTGCCTGCAGCTGTGCTGCTGGATGGCCTCATTTTTATGGTGGATAATGTATTTCAAAGGTGCCTTCATGTACCATGGAGGTGATGCTGTTCTTCTCATTTCTGGTAGATGAGTAACTAAAGACCTAGCCTTTCACCTGCTGAAGTCTGTCACACTTTCGTCCTCATCTTCAGAAGCCAGAAGCAATTTTCAGTTAATGAAGGAAAAAAGGTAGAAGAATGAAAGAAATTCCAGTTAGCATCCAAGCTGCAGGAGGAAAAACTGCAGATTTTGTAAACAGAGGACACAGAGAGGACAGGAAAGTTTGGAAAGTTTGGGAAGTTTGTTCTAGATTAAATGAGCTTAGTGTGCACTTACTCTGAATAAACCATAAAATATCTTTGTGAATCTATCCTGCAGTAGATTGTAAAGTATTATGTAGTAGATTATAAAATGACTAATCAGAGAATACCTTGATGGGTAGATAAGAAAAGGTGGCTGCTGTAGTGTGATTCACAAAATGAAGCCTTGGAGCACTGCTATCTACAAAAGCCAATTCCACCCACATCACAAAGGCACAGCTGGAAGGGAAGGGAGAGGAGAGTTTCTAACACAATTGTAATTGGGAACCTATGGAAGCAGAGATGGAGATGGCTTTGGAAGGTTTTTTTTTAGCCAGGAAGAATGCTTTTTTTGGTTGCCATTCATAATGGGAAAATCTGTTGGTGTTGATGAACTGCCGAAGAGTGAGAGAACCACAGGCATTCCCTGTTGGTTTGAAAGACACAAGATTTTGTTCTGCTACCTGGCTTCTTATTTCTCACATCAACATCTCACAGCAAAAAGTAGAAGATTTATCTTTATAGTAACAACCATGGCTAAGCTAGGAACTTAAATGGAAGGTACTGAGGAACACCTCTCCTGGCCAGGAAAAGTCATCAAGGCAATGCCGTGTAAGGTATATTTCTGCATCCACCATCTACTTTGCAAAGTTTCCCTGAAAAAGCAGAAAGAAAAGGGTATGGGCTTTTTAAAAAAACACTTCTGTCTTTTATTTTTGTGTTATAACTCACTGGTGCCATTGAAATAAAAGTATCCAGGTTAAAGGAGATTGAGTTTATGCAGAGATTAAAACAATATAACACTACACCATTGAAAAATTACTTGGCTTGCTACTGAATGAAAGCTCAATGCTGACCTACACAAGTATTTCTGCCCAGGAACAAAAACAGGTCTAAAAGACAGAAATGAGAAGACAGCTGGCAGGATGAATTGAAGAAAGAGAGAATGTCAGCTGCCTCTCTGGGGACCAGACATCTTTGAAATGAGCCTTGCCAGAGAAAATAGAAGTCCTGTTGCTGGGCTTTAGCAAAATATTAGCAATGGCCAGATCCTGTATGCCTCAAGGCTGGGATATATCAATATAAGATAAAAGTGGTAAGTGGAGGTGGAATGTAAATGCTCCAGCTCAGCATTAGTGCTCACGTCCCACTGATCTCTGCTCCTCAGCACACGCAAGAGAAAGGGAAAAAGTTTGCCATGGCTCTAAGACTGGCACCTGTCAAAGCTGAGGACAGTCTCTGGTGTGTCCCTCGTACTAACACCTGCAGAATACCAGGGACAAGAAACTATGCCCAGCGCATCAGGAAGATGGCCAGAAGAATCCAGTTTGGGTATTCTCCTCACACTGCCATGATGATGTCTCAGGTTTAAATAGCATTTTTCACTGACAAGCCACAGTGTTAGCTGATGTAGGTGGACTTCTTGCGAGCTGAGGAGCTTATTGAAATATCCCAGAATAAGAGAAAGGTTTTTCCTTTATCATATTGGTGTGACTGAAATCTCAAAGCCAGGAGGCAGGATCCTAACAGCTCTGGCCATACTTATTTCAACATGGCTGTTCAGATTGGACATGGGCAGTCTTTGTCCTACATAATTATTCTTGACAATGTATGGGTTTTTGCTTGATATATCCAGGAAACAAACTGTGATAGGATGCTTCCTACTACTAGCCATGTGGACCCATACTGTCTCTGTTACACAGGACAGATTAACAGACCTGTACATAGTTCTGTATGGATAAGAATATATATTCATTACAGTAGCTGGCAAATCCCACTTTAACCATTGTATGTAGTTATATGATTGCCTCCTTTAGTGCATAACTTGTACTGGCATAACTGATATATATGTTTTAGACAGGGAGAGTTATTCAATTTCTGTAGAAGAGTAGCTATGCTGATACAGACAGATTTATATGAGCACATCTGTCCCCACTCAAAAGGAGTTTTGCCACATTAATTCTCTGCACAGCCCAGCACAAGGACAACTTCCAGTCAGCAGAAGCTATCAGTGAGAATGTGGTCTACTGTAACATGTGCTCTTCTGCAAGACATGATGATCATCCTTCCTTCAGCAACACAGTGGGGTGACTAATAGGCAGTGTTGAAAAAAAATAAAGATAGGTGCCCTCTAATATTGGAAGGAAATCCTATCTTTCCTCCTGTGGAGCAAGTAGAGTTGTTTACTCCTGTTTTGGTCCAGCAGTAGTGAGTGTAATTAAAGGCAGCCAAAAGCATGGCCTGATCTGTTTGGTTCGCTGACAACCTGAATAGATGCCTCGTGTTTTGTTTGGCTGTACCAGAAGCCAGCCCATTTTGCAAGATGACACAAGGCCAGGGTATAAGGAGCAAATAGTCCCCTTTCTAAGGAGCCAGTCTGTTTCCCCCAAGCCACCAGGCTCTTTCAGCATTTGACACTTCTGGAGTTTCTACCCCATGGGTTTTCCATATGGCTGTTTTAGGGAGATTTCAAAAATGCAGCTATTCAACTTCTCTCTGACTTTGAAAAAGCCTCCCAACATCACTAACCATCTAAGTGTTGGTACTAAATTATCCATCAGAGCTCCTTTGATAGCAGAGAGAGTTGATTGCATCATCTTTAGAGAGGATAAAAATAGTAAACCTCACAGGCAAGGGCAACAGGGAGGGCTGAGGCACAGCTAACAAAGGCAGAGGCACTTTTACTGTGACTGAAGTTGGTATCCTCACCTGCAGACAACAGGGACTGATGAAAAAAGTCTGTTTTCTGTAATCAATTGAAATGTAAACAGCAGTGTCTGTATTCATGCTGATGACCTTCAATTGTAGGCTACCAGGAAACAAGGCACTGGATACTGCAAATTTGCCTGTTGTAGCCTGAAAACTCCTATCTGCCAGCTTAAAACCTCTGCCTGCTTCTTCAGCTGCCTCTGGAACACAATCCTGCCTTCCTTTTCAGTGCCAGCACTGAGCTGAGCTCCATGGCCCAGCATTTCAGGAGGCGCAATGAGCTCCCTGGACTCTGACAGGAGGGAAACCAGCTCCTTGCAATTTTTGCAGCTATTAAATAAATGGGGTGCTTGCCTACCCCACTCTGCCAAAACCCTGTTTCCTGCCCACCCCCCTTCCAGCTGGTCTGCTCCTAATCTGGGCTCTGACATCCTCACTCTGCCAAGCCCATCAGCATCATCCATGCAGTGTGGCAGCTCTCTCTCCAGACTTTGCTGAGAACTGACAAACTCACTACTGTTACTTGTAGCCCATAAGCAGGGTTGACATGCAGAGGTGTAGTCACTTGCCAACAGTGTGTCCTGAAGCAGGGAGAAGGTAGGATTTGCCTCCTTTGGCCCACACAGTGATGAACCCGTGGTTGCCAGCGTGTTGCATGCCGCTTTCCCTGCTCCCCGCAATGGTCTGGCCTGGGAAAGCACAGCCATCTGTCAGCTCCTGCCTGTGAATGATGCCACTAAAGAAATGAGGATTTCACATTCAGATCCCGTTTTTTTTGCAGAAGTGTCAATCAAACGTGGGCTACTAGGGCTGGGAATACTGTTTAAGAAGTTTGCCAGGATTAATAGAGCTTCATATCTGTTCAGTGGGAAAAAAACTAAACAAACAAAACAAGAGCACATTTCCCTGCAATTACAGGTAATTTTGAGCCCAGAATTCAGCTTTCCTGGCACTAAAGCTCTGCATGAGTATAGAAAGGATCCAGTTATCAGGAGCATTTCGGGACACAGTGCAGGAATTTCACGTAAGTAGAGCTTTGAGTAGTGAGTTTGTATCCTTTATCTAACGATAGGGATGTGCTCCAGTAGCAGATGAGAATCTGATCTTTTCACTGGTATGAGGGACTAGTGCCACGAATTTCAGCAATCTGAACCTACATCCTACAGTACAGTAAAAGATGACAAAAATAGGTAGTGAATCCTTTACTGTTCCTTACCACCTTCTAGGGCACTGTCAGAAATCACACACTCCCACAGACACACACACCCCTGTTCAGCAGGAATATATCAGGAACCATTTATTTATCTGTGACCACTTTCTTCCAATATTAAGCATTTATAAATCAATAACTGGATAGCTGTATCTCAGAAATGCTGATACTCTGCTATTTCAGCACTCACATATATCCAGTGGCAATTCTTCCCTAAAAAGCAGAGAGTGAACCTAGTCCACCCACATGCTTTCTAGGAGCACCTGCAATCTGCTAGCTCAAGCAGTCTCTGAGATCACATCTTACACTTTCATAGAAAAAGCTGTGGATATTATTGGAAATCAGACGTAGTACTAAATTCCCCAGGAATTTAGTACTTAGGAATTGCTCCAAACCACCCTGGTAAAGTTTCAGCAGTATAGGCCAGCTCCTGAGGCTGTGACTCATGTGAAAAGAGTTCAGTGGTCCTGTGTGGGTTCAAAGAAAGAGGATTTGACACATGCAGACATCTGCACTTTCAGAAGGGACCCAAATGGTGAAGGTTGACCAAGTCCATCATCCTTCCAACAGCTCAAATGTTTCCAAGGTGAGTGCTGAACTTAGAAGACCACAGGGTGGGGGAAGAAAATGCCCACACTTAGACTGAGCTTAGCACACAGAAACTGTAAGAGTCTGCCTTCCTGTTTGTATGACTAACCACAAGTTACATATTCAGCCCTAGCAAAGTTTTTCAACTGATGGAGACACTGAAAGAGGAGAAACAGCCCAAAATGACCCTGTTTTGCTAGAAGTTACATCTGTAACTTATAAAGCAAATTGCCATGGTGAATAGTTACCAGTAAGGCTGAATCATCTCTCCATCCTCTGCACATTTTCACTTTGACATTTCTTGTCCTTCTTCTGTTAAATGAGAAAGTGAAATGTATTAGAAACTTATGGCAGTGCATTCTAGGAGTTGAAAAACTATTTTAAAGGAAAAAAAATAAAACTACTTAAAGTTTATCAGTGTAAAGAAAGTACATCGAATGGTTCATCTGTGCTATTGTGTGTTTTATTCTGTTCTCTAGAAAATCAGAAATAATGAATCTGAAGATGCAAAGCAATGAATACCTCATTTTCTTTCTGCCTTTCATTGTCACCAGCTCCCCTAAGCACTGATACACTGAGTTTCACTTGGGTGAACTAAGCTTTGACAATTCAGCTTCAGGTATTTTGTATATGAGATGTGCATTATATCATGAGATATATATCTCAATTCTGAGCTATGTTATTTAGGGGAAAACTGAAGTTTAAAAACACTGTTTAAAAAAAAAAAAAAAAGATGAACATTTCCTATAGATGGGTTTTGTGAAGATAGCAATGTGATGCCTGGTTTCTGTGTTGCTAACATCCTATTGGCCCTTTCCCCAGACCATTATGAAAAAGGTGTCTTTCTGAATGATCTTCATGTGGGTGCAGTGTCACCAAGATCTTCACAAGAAAAGCATAAAAGAGCTCAGGCCATTGGGTAAGGTAAACCAAGCCACTTGACTTTACATCCTTCCTGTGGACCAAATGGAAAAAAAACGTTGCAGATTCGGGGCAAAGTTATTGATAGTGCAAATTAGCAGCTCTTCACTGACTTGAAGAACTTGTGTCAGAGTATGTCAGGATGAAATTAAACCTAAAGCCAGTCTGATGGCTTTATGTCAAATTCCACATTAGAAAAAGCCTTAAAGGGAAACATCAAGAATTAAAAAAACCCAACCAAACAACAACAAAACATAAAACACCAGCACAAAACACAAACAAACCCCCAAACTTTAAAACCAATTTTAATAGCATGTAGTAACACAACATAAATCATTTAGAAAATCCAAACAGTTGATGGCTTTCTGCAAACAGACAATAAAACAGTGAAACCTGCTTGTTTACCAGCACTGGGAGCTGAACTTAGGAGTCCTGTGTGGAAAGCTCAGAGCAGCCCACATGTGTAACTGAAACTGCAATGGGACCTCAGACTTGATGATCAGGGGTGGTTTGGAGCAACAACTTGTTTTGCAGAGAGGAGCTGTGCCATGACGCATAGAGCTGTAGGCTTAGTTATTTATGAATCCTTGGGAGATTGGTGGGGATCCTTGTCAGAAGCTGCAGAGCATGTTGGAAACGTGAAAAAGGAGCTCTGCTTGTTACACAAAAATGAGGTCTGCTTGTTACCCAGTGATAGCAGAACCTCACCTATCTAAGCTGTTGATATGCTTCCCCAAACTCTTGAGGTCATGATCAGAAATGTCATGGAGCATTGCACCAGTGCCAGATTAAGGGATTAATGCCACCTACTGAATGACCCATTCTGGTGCATAAGGCAAGCTCATGGACTGAGTTGCTTCCTGCACAGCCCTGGAGCATGTGGCCTGCAGGAGTTCATGAGACACTGAACCACAGAGAGCACAGAGGCAGATGGTGACGCTAGTGGAAAAGAAATATGTTCCTTGTGACAACTGTCTCCAGCAACCAAGACAGCTGGACAATCAGGAATATCAACTCAAGGGAAACAAAGATGGACATAAGCAAGGTTTAAGGAAGGGTAGACAAGGCATGGTCTGAATCAGCTACCACTACTATTAAACTTTGATTTTAAACAAGTGGGTACAAATATTAATAAACAGAGTGCAACGCCGGTAACTGCTCAGATATAGATGGTACTTTCAGTACAGGAAGCAGAAGATGAGCTCAGGTGGATATATCCTGAAGGGAGTCCTACAGGTAAGGTCTTTAAGTCCTTCCCTAGTTAGCTCCAGACACAGCCAGAATCCAGTTTCTTGAATGCCAGTGTCACATCAAACTCCTCCTGACAGATCGTTATCTTGCCTGAAGCCACCCTGGCTGCTGTGTCGTGTGGTTTCAGTGATAACTCAGGCCCCCTTGCACAGAAACAGCTGCTGCCTAATGAGGTACAGGACTTGCTAATACTGGTACTTGAAGTAACAGAATTTCCATGAGCAATTTTGTTCCCCAAGTTGCCTGTTTATCTACAAGGGGAAGAAGAGCTTGCATTTCTTCTCACCTCAGGGGAATGCTGTAGTCGGCTCTTAAATTGCTGAATAGGACAGTCTAGTAATTATTCCCTTAATAGAGCTACTCTGCTCCTTGCAGAGATGCTCTACACAGTTATTTTCTCAGTGCCTGAGCCATCACACTTTTCCAGAGATATCAGTGCTGCCAACAAATTTAACCTAGGGCTTGTAGGGCTCTTTGTTATTCTTCATAACTCACAGACATGAAATTTGTCCTCCTGACCTCCTGACATTTCAGACCAACACAAAATCAATAGAATACAATCAATCACCAGCTGGCTTAAAAAATTAACTCAGCTGCAAGCATCGTTGTAACAGCAACAGAGGAGCACCACTATTAAACAGTCAGAGGTGTCATTTGTCCCCAGTCTGGTACATTGCTCAAGTCTTTGGGGTATTTCAGACTGATTCCGTTCCATCGTGTCACTTAAGCAGTAAAGGGGAATCTTTTATAAGCTGATAAAGAGCTGCAGTAGCAGCTGACATGATTTATGCTTAATAAAGGCCCTTCAGCGCCAGGAAAGAGGGGCCCTGCCAAATCTCAGGCGTCTCACAAGCCACTGCCATTGTCCCTGGGGCAGGAGCAGTTTTTAGGTTCCCTCTCCATCTCTGTAAACAAAAGGACAGCTGTATGCTTGGCTGGCCCCGGACGGGGCTCTTTGTGCACAATTAGTACCCTGCGCACATCATTCATGGCTCTTGAATAAAGATGACCTCTTGCAGGATGGGATGGGGGAAAAAAGGCCTCTTTATTCATCAGAGCTTGAATTAGCATAAGGACAAGGAAATCGTTCCTTGGAAGTCACAGGAAGAGCTAGATAAATAAATAAGCAAACCACAGGTTCCCTGCAAAGAGTGCTCAAGAGTTGGCTCTGGGAACTGCAAAATCCAAGGGAAGTTGTCCCCACTCACAGCCACTAACACCTGTGCTACTCCTTGCTCTCAAGTATGAGCTCTGTATGGCCTAGCCATACATCTGCAGTTGGGAAAATGCTTCATCACGGTGGCTGTGGCCCAAAAGCAGCAGAAATTAAGCCAGCAATGTGGCCAACGTGAACTAATTTCCACCACCTGATCCTTCCACCTCTCTGTCAGGTAGGATGATGCCTTGGTCAGTGGCTCTTGGAGTACCAATAACGTTTGCCTTTATTGTCCCAGTCCTGTGTGCAGACTGGCAGGTCAGGCAGTGAGCTATGCACACAGACAATGACGTACTGAATTTTTTCACATGCTGGGTTTTGCAGTCGATGAAAGGCAATTCAGCAGCTTATCACCATGTATGCTGCTGCAATTAAGAGCCCTGGGAGCAGTGGCAAATTAAACTCTCCTCTCACAACCCCCTCCACCTCCAATCCCTCCCCTATGCCCATAGGAACCACCACCACACTAGCACAATTGGAACCCTTATAGCCGTCAGTGAGCTCCAACAAATTCACTCTGACCCATCAGACAGAGGCATGGCAATAAGCACCAGGGTGTTCTCCAGACCAAACCTTCACATCAGATTAGTTTTCATCTGAAGTCCTGCTGTGTCAACTGTAATGGCCCTTAGATACATGAATTTCTGTCCTGGAAGGCTTAGCAACAGCAGAGTTAGCTTGGACTTGAAATTAGCTAAAGGCAGCAAACAAGAATGAATGGGAGTTTAAGATTAAATTAAATTCCAAAGCTGGTTTTGCCACCTTCTTTGGTTTCATCAGTGCTCACAGTATTTGCTGGATTTTCTGCAGGTCTCACTTCCTGAGAATTATTCCATTCTATATTTTTTCCTGTTTAACTGCACTCTTTTTGCTAAAAAAAAAAACAGAAGAAAACAAAACTGAAAATGTGTCCCAGGCTGGACGCTCCAGATGGAGGAGGAGGCAAACAAAAGAAAAAATAGATATTATTTTATGATATATGATTTCAAGTCACTCTCATTACTTCTGACCCTCTGCAGCTGGCAGCACAACGAACAAGCCAGAGCCTGCACTGCCACTCTTGTATTCTGTAAATGTTTCATGACTCTCCAAAGAAGCTGTAGCAGAAAAATGTGTAAGAACATGAAATAAGACTACTTGCTAAGCTGGCATTGGAATCCTCCAGGGGTCTAGATAACTTTGGGATGGAGACTAATACAGGCCAACTCTAGCCATAGGTAGCAATGTGATTTGCACAGGTAGGCATTATCCCCCTCTTTCTTGAAAGCGTGAGAGGCCAGGTGTCCTAAGGCCAGGTGTCCTACTCTGGTGGTGTGGCTTGCCACTGGAAAACTGGAAAGTAGGACATTACTGTTTTGTGTAAACTGTGCACACTTGCAGAAGAACATGACACGCTGAAGAATTCTGACACCAAAGTGCCCAGGAATGTTGTTGAAGTAAGAATTCCCTGCTGTGCATTAGTTTTTGGACTTCAAACAACAGAAATGAGCCTTTGAAAGTTATTTCCATGAAAACCACTTGCATGTTCCTCCCACTTCTGCCTTCTTCCAGCTCCCTGCCCTGCACCTCATTTGTTTCTCTTCATCTCTGATGGGGAGAAAAGCACATTTTGTGTTTAACAGAGACTAAACTCAACATTTAGAACAGGTATCTCTGATATATATAACTACACATCTGCACCATTAACAGCCCTGTTCAATTCGCAGCCAAGCAATGAACAAGTCCAAGCACAATAAATATCTGTGAACAAGGCTGTAAGAAAGCTCAAGTGCATCAAAGGGAAAACAATAAACCTGACCGAGGGGTCTTCTGGAAAGAGTAGCTGGTGTGAAAAGGTTATTAAAAGTGCTTGTCATTTAAGAATATTCCTAATACAAGGGAACTCCTACCATCCTTACAAGTATTCTGTCTCTCTGCTTCATTATGGAAACTTCCTTCAGGTCCCATCTGTCTGGTTTTCTGCTGCAGATGAAGTTGACCCAAAGGGAATTTGTTACCACACATCTCCTACAACAAAGCGAGTCTTGCTGCAAATCAGGCAGCACAGCCTGGTGAGTGCTGCCTAAAGAGGCTCCAACGAACATGTGGAAGCTATGCCTCCAGCATCAAAAAGATTCTCATGTGACAGTTTCTGCTTCCTTCTCATGCAGCTGGACATCTTGGCAGCAGGCAGGCAACTTGGGAGGGTGATGTGACTCATGTAGGGTTTTTACTGGGAACATGATCCAACAGGAAAAAAATCCTAGTATATGCTTGGATGAGGTACTGTCCTGGGTGCCTATTGGACATGACAGATACATACAAAGGGGATGCCTTTGCCAGAGAAATCAGACAAATTACTGTGGGTTTCAATAAGAGAATATATATGTATTTATCTCTCATTCTCCATCACTTTTCAATAAGCATTCGCAGATTAACCATCCAGTACAAGTGAGAGTACTCAGGCAAGCTCCACTAGTTAGTTTTAGAAATACCTGGGGCATAAAACATGAAGTACTAAAGGCCAACAAGAAGTCATAGACACACCTCCCTCTTGGTTTACAGAAAACCAAAACAAAACAAAAACCTCCAAACAAACACAACAACAACAACAAATCAAACCCAAACAAGAGTGGAATGAGGCTTTGCCAGCTTGAAAGAAAAAGAGAAAATATGTAAGGACAGACTTGCCAGTGAAAGAAAATCCCCATGTGAGACAAGGGGCTGAGACCCTCAATCTATAAGTAAAGCCAGGGCCCACATGACCATCAAATTTCAAATGTGTGGCAACTTTTAAATATGTGAGTGAATTAGATTAAATAAATAATTTTGTGGTTTATATGGGTCATAAATCAGGGAGATGAGAGGTGGGTAGGAGCTGTACACCAGCCTTTGACTTTAACATTGAAGGTTAGCATGGCACCAGGATTATCTGACAAACCCCATGCCAGGTACAGCTGAGCTGGGTCAAGCAAGCAGTTGAAAGTAGTTTCTTGCCAAAAGACTCAGCCACATAATTGTCCAAACATTACACACCCATATGACTCAGGCTTCTACTATCTTCAGCTTTATTCCACAATAAAAAGAAACACAGATGTGAATGTCTACAACAGAAAGGCTGTTGGAGCCATGGCCAGCAGTATTTCTGAGGGTCTGTCATCTTGCATAGCACAGGTCCAGCAGCTGATTGGTATCTTTGCACCAATCCTCAGTTCTCCAGCTGAGATAGCTAGCCCTTCAAAAAGGAGATGCTCAGTGTTTCTGAGAGACTTTGCCCTGGTCCCAATGCTGGTATTTTGAGAGGATGAAGGCCTGGCAAAGGAAACATGGCATGTGCCTGCAAGTTGCCAGGAGTATTCCCAGCAGAGGACAAGCTCAGTGCCTTCACTGGCAGGATGTCAGGTGAGCATCAGCCTGTGAGAGGTTTGGGGAAGGCAATTTCCTCTGCTTCTAGGCATGCTTGTTCCAGGCTCTGAAGCACCAGAAACTGTGAGAGGGTTGTGAAAGAAAGGGGATCTGTTGCCTCCTCTGCAATGTGCAAATAGTTAGCAATGTGCTGTGGTTATTTTTTTCATGTATCCATGGAGCTGACTCCCTGGGATGCTGTCCTGCGGGGCACATACTAGAAGCTTGGAGAGTAGAAATGAACATGGGAGGGACTGAGGCACTCAGAGGAAACTCCATGGCACCAGAGTGACAGGTAGCCTGGAAATAACAGGATTTCAAGGGCTGTTTTCTGCAGACTCGATTTATAAAGTTTGAGGTTTATAATCTTGCAGTGGGAGAGCTGTGGCACTTTGCCTGTTTCCTGGTGGCTTCATATGGGCTTTCTTCAGTTTGAATTTTTAACCTGCTTTTTGCTTAAAAGCCTTTGCTTTAGTGTGGAGCCATGAATTCAGTCTGGTCCATGGCATGAGCCACATGAAAAGCAATCACAGAAACTTATATTTTCTATTAGGATGGCATTTGTGTGCCACCAGACAGAAAGAGATGTACAGGAGGCCAAGCATCTCCTGCACTGCCCATGGCTGTGGCATGTCTAGCACAAAAGCACAGCTCAAACCATGCCTTTTGAAGTATGAACCATCCTCAAAAACCCCAGCAAAAAATAGTTGCTTCAAGTCTCAACACAGGCTTTAAAGAAATGAATGCTAGTTTTTGCTGTAGTATGGCAAATTGATGCAGTGTTTGCAAACATTTGCAGGCATAGCATGGTAAAACAACTGCCACCAGTCCTCTAGCAAAATGCACAATTTATTTTGTATTTCACACACAAATATTTGTTCTGTTCTTTGAGAGCAGCTGAGTGAGAGCAGTGAAGCAGCCTCTCCAACCATCTCTGCCCAGGAGCTCTGGCTGTATCTGGTGTCTCCAGCTTTGTGCAAGCACAGAGATAAAGTGAGTGGTCAAACTGGGACCCAGCTTGGCTTCTGCAGTGACAAATCATTCTGTAAAAATTTGTCTTATACAGGCTGTTATCTTTCTGGATGAATAGAAGGTTATTTTTGTACTAGGTAAGACCTAACAGGTTTTTTTCTTTTTTTTTTTTTTTCGCTTCTGTCCATCCCTTTCCTGTGATGGACAGAAGTAGTAAGAGATACATGAGGGAAATTCAATGAAAAGCTTGTAAGCATCTACTCTGAGAATATGAGAATCTCCCAAAACAGTCCATCTCATCCTGCTGCCTTCAGTCCTGCTGAAAGGGCTACCCCAGGTTGCAGGGCCATGGGGACAATGATCAGTCCCTCTGCCCCACAGCTTGCCAGCTTACAGCATAGGGAGCAAGGGAGTATTTAATTTCTCCTCCAACCCTCCCAGAACCAAAGTAGCTGGAGGAAACAGATTGCACAAACCACCAGCTAAAAAAAAGTGCAGATAAATGCAAATACCATTTCCTTCCTGTCCATGCCTATTAGTAAGGGGTGTTCAGCACAAATGGATAGGGTAGGGATATAAATATGTTTACAGCTCAAGAGAATCTGCTGCATCACCTCTGCTGCTGCAAGCCTCTCTGCAGGCTCTTGGGCCCCAGGGAGGGTGGTTGCCCTTGCCAGGATAGGAATTATGTGAGGATATGGCTGTGGAGGGAGGTCAGTTTTACAGAAGTCTTATATCCTCACCCCACAAAGGCAGCAGGGGAGACAGGGCAGTGGGACACCAGCACTAAAGAGTAGAAGCACATCAAGGTCAATGCAGGTGAATGTAGCATCTGCAGGAAGACCCCAGACACGGGGAGGGCTCAGTTCCCTCATCCAGGGGCAGCTCTCAGAGCTTCTTAGGTTTCATGCAGGCAATGAGGAATTGACCTCTTTTTCTCCCCTAAAGCATTTTTTCCACTCATCGTGGCTTCTATATCTATGCTCCGTTTGTCTGTGCCAACAGCATGATCCCTGTCTGAGCAGTAACTGCTTGTATGTACTGACCAGAGCAAGCTCAGCTGGGGAGAGAATCATGGAATCATAGAGTGGTCTGGGCTGGAAGGGACCTCTGAAGGCCATCTAGTCCAACCCCCTCTGCAGGAAGCAGGGACATCCTCAACTAGATCAGTCTGCCCAGACCCTGCAAATCTCTGTTGCCCACCACACACTTCAGTTCAGCCATCCCTTCCCCAAAGAGACCTAGGCAGGACTATTGGGAGGATCAATTAGCATACATGAGATGGTTACCTGAGATAGCCCAGGGCTGGATCCAGTGACTCAGGAGCTCCCTCTGTTTCTAATTTTTGCACAGACAGAAATGCTAAGCACTACTCATAACGTGTTTGCTGAGAGCCAGATGCATACAACAAACAGGGATGCAGCTGGGGAAGACTGTGAATGGGCACAATGAGTAGTGAGGAGGGGGTTGGAGTCTGGCTGTTAGCAGGTGTAACTGCACATATAGGCTTCATTTAGTTCCATGTGCAGAAGGTGTACATGGAGGGGGTTGCACCCCAGGGGCCCTCTGCAGCTGCAGATGCAGCATCTCTGAATCCTGGATCTGAATACACCAGGCACTGGACCTCGTGTTCCTTCTCCAGGGACCTTCCTGAGACTACTCTCACCCTGCCACTCTGTTTCCTGCAGCAATGAGACACAGACATGGAGCCTCCCCAAGGGCAAGCAGGAGGAAAGGGGAGATGACAGGGCAAGAGAAAGGAGTGCCTGAGGGCTGCAGCAGCCCAGCACCCCAACACTAATGCCAGACAGGGATTACTTGCCTTAAAGGTTGGGCCCATTTGTGGTTCTATTTCTTCTCCTGCCTGAGCTGTGTCTAACTGCTGGCCCATGTGTTGGCTCGCTGGCAGCTCTGGGCACCCGGGATGCAGTGTGCCTCTGGTCAGATGGCTTCACTCATGCAGGGAGCTGGCTCTGAGCTGCACCTTCAGGTGCTGGTTCTGCTTTCCTATTGCCCATGTAAGCAGCTTTCACTACAAGTCAGTCCTGGCTATGGCATTATGCCCTACCAAGTGTCACCAGGGG
The DNA here is from genome assembly GCF_027791375.1 of Indicator indicator. Taxonomy (NCBI): domain Eukaryota; kingdom Metazoa; phylum Chordata; class Aves; order Piciformes; family Indicatoridae; genus Indicator; species Indicator indicator. The sequence continues at coordinate 24,790,202 of NC_072013.1, forward strand.
AGCCTACTATAGCTTACAGGCCTGTCAGCATTCAGATATTGGCCTCCTTGGAATGCTTAAAATGAACAGAGCAGCCTGCCCCATTTTACAGAGTACTGCTGCCCTGAGTCCCAGTCCCACTCTCACATTTAACAGTAAGTTTTCCTTGCTTCTGTGATAGCTTAATTTCTCTTTCCATACCATGCTCCCCCAGCCTCCCAGTCTGAACATGCAAATATCTGTAAAAAAGCAATCCCTGTGCAAGCATCTTTTCCACAATGTCTTATAAACCTAAATGATACCGAAATTGTCAAGCCCTGGACTGCTTTGTGGTCATTATCCAGCTGTGACTTCAAGGGGCTGAGAGGGATGCCATGCTGAAAGCCTTCCCCGCTCACTTCTCAAGAAGAAAGGAGAGAGAACAACCAGCCCTGATTAAAAGCTTTTTTTTTTTTTTTTCTGTAAAGCGGTCTCTGCATGCAAAGATTTGGTTCAAGGAGCATTAAAATCACTGCTGTCAGTTCAGAAAGAAGGGGCTGAAGGAAATCTGGGCCATTGGCATTGTGCACGGGTTGCTATGGCAATCCCCGCAGAAAGGCAGCTTAATAGGCTTTCTTCCCAGGAAACTCAAAACTGCAGCTTGCAGGCTGCAAAGCGGCGCGTGCAAAAATATTTTCATGAATAGCATCTCTGTGGAAAATTTTGTTGGCTATTGACATCCTCCCTTCGGAAGCAGGGTGACGAGGAAGGTGTTTGAAGATCACCTAGTGGTGGCTGGTGACAGAAAGAGGGCACAGGCAGCGCTGCAGAGGGACCCACGGGCGGCAGCAGTGATGCAAAGGGAATGGCGAATTTCTCTGCATAAGACAGGCATGCTGAGCAACTTAACATACTGTGATGGTCTGTATTCACACACGGAGAGATGCATCTGTAAAAGAGGCAGGACCAGCAAGCTGTATCCCTCAATTCTGTGACTCTGCAAAATGTTATTACTGAACACAGCAAAACACAAAATGACGCCGTCTCTCTGCTCTTCCCTGTAATATTTACAGCATTCAAAAAATAATGGCATAAGCTAAAATATTCTGGAACACCAGCTGATCACACTCTATTTTTTTCAGTGGAAGCTTCAGGGAATATCAGTAATTCAAGACTTACCTGAAATACCTTAAATACTGCAGATTAGGGAAACATATTTTAACTTCATAGAAAGAGAGAAAGACTAGGGATTAAAACATGAAACTGTGAAAGAGGGTATCTCTGGGCTCTAGCAGACCTTCATTTTGTGATGTCTGGCAAGTCACATAAATCCCTCTGTGCTTCTCTTCCTCTGTGCCACCTGTAAGCTGGTAATATTACAAGCTGTTGTTTGCATTCCTGAGTACTACAAGATTTAATAATTTTGGTGTTCTTCTCTGTGTGTTAGTAATATAACATATAATCTAATGTGAAGAAAGGACAGTCAAATATACATATCTACCTTACTGGGAAAATACAAACTGCTCACCAGCCTGGCAAATGAAAGATTTTCCTTTTTCTTCATCAGAAAAAGCTTTTGCTTTGGAGCAAAGAAACCTGAGTATATCTCTGCTGAAGCTAGGAAATTCCACATTATTATATTGTTTAGCACAGAGCTAACCCACAGGTCTTAAAAGGTCACGAGTTAGGGTTAACCTGCTCTACCTCTATTTTCCATTCCATCTGCCATTCTAGTGTTGTTCTTTCTAGTGTTGTTCTTTCTAGTTAATGCATTAGTTGAACAAAAGCTGCGCTCGTTGTAATAGACAGCTGTGTGGCTGGGGGAAAAAATTAAACCAGAATTGCATTATATTTTAAAATGTGTAGCAAAAATTACTTGGGTGGGATGAGTCAGGACAGAACAACAATAGACAAGGGTCTGAATGCTTCACTCCCCACTGAGTTTCTGTTGGTCTGCCAGAACTATGCCATTTCCCCATGTTATGTAAAGAGATTACTGCCCTCACAGTATTAACAGGAGAGTCCGTGCTCCTGATTTTTAGATTCAATGTCAGGTTCAAATTATGAAACTGAAATCAGAAATGTTTGAAGACTTTGGCACCTGTGACATTTTTTGTCATCTCAGTTATAGGGAAGTTTTAATAACTAATTGCAAAAAAAGGGGAAAATTGCATGCACTCCTTCTACTTTTCTCCACTAACGGAGACAAGTCTCATGTAGGAAATCCCAGACAAGCTATAGCAGTCCCTTCTCTGTCACTAGTGGACTGTGGTGCCAAGAATGTAAATTTTATTAGCTGGGAAAAATTATATGTAAAGGAGAAAAGCAAGACCCCCAAATCCCACAGCAAATTGCAAGCAAACATGAAGATTTCTTGAACCTCTTCTTGAGCTTCAAAATCAAACTTCCTTCTTAACTTGATTATATAATTTAGCCAGATTATGTAATACTAAGAATCCAGAAGTTAGTCTGTTCTTTAACATACAAGACAATGAAAAAACAGCATGGGGCCATAATTTTATTTAAGTTTTATGCTTCAGAGACACAGCAAGAGGAGAGATTACAGACCTCTAAGGACCTCAAGCAGATCTCTAAATTGAAAGTTACAGTGAATCCAATGTAAAAAAAATGCAAGTTACATGTGATTTTAACTAATCTGCATAAGTTGTTTCACTGCTATTTTTGGCAAGCTTAAGCTTCAACAAGTACTTTTATTTGCACTTTCAAAAACTACTCATTTGCATTTCTTATTTTCTCACCTTTGTTTCCCTGAAACCCCAAATGTCAAAGGATCAAAGGATTATATTATTTGTTACTCTGAGGACTATGCTGGGTCCTTGCTTCCCAGAGTGTCTAAGAGGTCTTGTGTTTGGAGCTGAAATACAACTGTATTATCTGAATAACCAGGGTTTCCCTGGATTCAGAAAATCTATTCTTACAGCAGATACAAGGACTTAATCCACTCAGTTTTGCTCCCTGAAGATTCAACCAAAGTTTATGCAGCACTGGCTTGTCTGAAGGCATTCAGAAATTGCCACAAAACCTCCTTTGGAGCAGCAGCTAAAGCTGCCTGGTGATTACAATGGATGAGCTCATGCTTTTCCTAGTAACAAGCTCGTCTTTGTTCAGGCCTCTGGGGATGGGAGATGTGAATGGCAGGGAATACACCGACTGTCAGGATCAGATGATGCAAGAGTAAGAACTTAAATTGTTTTCAGTGATGGGTCGGTTACAAAGGTTAAAAAAATAGGTTTTACAAATATATTTGGCAAGAGCTTTGTCCAAAACCCACTCAGCTCCACTCTCTTCTGGGGGTCAGTAGTATTTGCCCACGCACTACAGAGCCTGATCTCTCTCCCAGTTACAAAATTCTGGCTTCAATCAGCAGAACAGTGATTTTATAGTCTGCAGTGCTGTTCTGCGGTGCTAACCACAAGCCCTCTAATTTCACCCTTCAATTACCATAACTACAATTTTTTCCTACCAAAGCAATAAGAATCAGCACGCTAATAATAAACTACTGCTTGTACATCAAACTAGAAGACACCCTGCTACAAAAAATAAAATCAAGGAACGAACCAGAAAGGCATTTTAAATACGGTTTTATTTAGATTTGTCATCCTAAAAAAAAAAAAAAAAAAAGCACTCAAGTGCATTTCTTGCCAAGTGAAACCTCATGCAGAACAATAGCAGAGACTGCAAAAACTGTTAAATGGCTGAAAAGGTTAAGAAGGGATTTGTGTTAAAAACCCGGAGACCATTAATTCAGGTTCCTATTTTGAGATCAGCTTGATGGTAGGTGACTAAAACAAAGAAACAAATTCAGAAGTGATGCTAGTTTACTATAGAGAACAGATAGTGGAATTATTCTGCTTTATCAAAAATACTGAGCGACCCGATACATATTTAGATCAAGAAACATCAAGAAAACACGGAGTTGCTGTACTTCTCTTCTAGGACTCCTGTATTTTAAAACAATGCAATAAATATAGCTGGATGATTAATTTTGCAGAAATAAAAAAGGGTGTTAACCTGAAATGAATCACAACTCATGAAGCTTATGTCGTATTATTGAATTGAAGGAATTTCCTCCAACCCAGGAACATTTTGAGTGATGTCTCTGCTGAACAGCATGCTCAGACTGCCACCTGATGGCTAAGCTTTGCCTTTCTCTCACCCAGCTGCCTCCGAAATTTAACAGGGCTATCTATCCTAAGCTAAGAGAAAAAGTTCTGCTTAAATTACAAATGCTCACTTGCTCAGGAAGGGATACCTTTGCTGTTACATTCCTACCTGCTATTGTCAGTTTGCTAAAGCAGGCTGGTCTGCTATGGATCTTCATCTCAGTGTGTCTATTTGGGGGGACATGCTGTGGCACTCAATGGGGCTTAGTGGGTCAGGGATTGATCTGAGATGGGGGGACACTGTCTGGGGAGGATAGTCAAGGGAGATCATCCACTGCTTCAGGTCATTCTCCAATAGGTAGGAGTTATCTCTAAGTTTCAGAGAAACAGAGGTCTATGGATTGGAAAAGACACCTTCAAAATCCACATTTTGCAGATTAAATAGAGCCACCCTCAGTTAATACTCCGTTCTGCCTTCTAAAATTTCCCCATATTTGGAAATGAGGATGACTCCTTCTGGGAGCTGGAGCCAGGTACCCTCCACTGAGCTGCAGCCTGGATTGTTCTTTATGATGCTGCAGAAGAAACACGAGGGTTTTTGCCTGATCTCTGCCAATGCAGCAAAACCAGCCTCTTCCTTCTGCAATCCGTGTAGGAGTCAGACATGATCACGTCCTTGAATGCCTCATCCACTCTGGTGAACACAGGGCCTTGCTCTCACCTTCCCTTGCGCTCAGCTGCAGGATTTGACAGCAAGGGAGAATTGTTTTATCTTCTGCACGGAGGACAGCAGGCATGACCCTGTTTTCTGGGGAGGGGCTGTCCAGGTCCCCTTCCAGAGACACAATTTCAGATGGCTTTTATGAAAAAAAAGACCTTATTCTGTCTGATACTCTTGTAGAGGGGCTCAACTTTACCACCTGCCAGTACCTGTTTAGACATAATGCAGCCTGAGTTTGGCTTTCTAGCTGGAACAGATGACTGCAGAACAGCTGCAGAGGCTGTTCAAGCTGCCAGAATATAAAATAAGAATGATGAAATCCTGTTTTGTGTTCCTAGGTGTCTCTGGTTCTCAAAAGAAAGTGCAGCAAGTCACGCTTTTATCTTTCCCAAAAGGAACCAAGGAAGAATCTCATTATTATTTTTTAAATAACTATATCTAGTCTTTAAAACAGTCTCTCCTATTCCTCTTCTAAGGCATGAAGCTGACAAGAATGCAGAATAAGTATTCATCAGGGTACCATTTGTAGGAAGCCAACATCAAGGACAACTTAACTTTATTTAAAAGGTTGAGGTTAAACCACAAATCCTCTAGAATCTCATACTCTCTCATAAAACCAGAAGCAACAGTATTCTTCCAGGCCAGGTGTATCAGAGGAATACAGAATCTCATGTATAATAAAACAGTATTTCACTATGACAGTAGTCAGACACTAGAGCAGAGGCCCAGAAACAGGTGGACTTTCCATCCCTGGAGATATTGAAAGCTCAACTGGAAAATACTCTGAACAGCTTACCAAACTTCAATGTCAGGCCTGTTCGGAACAGGAAATTGGACTAGATAACCTCCAGGGGTCCCTTCCAACTTAAGTTATTCTCTGGCTTTCCTGACCCCATGATACAGACAAGGTTTTGTGTGCTTTCATGGACAGGAAAACCATCCCACCCTTGCACTCTGCCCATCATAAAATTATTTTAACATTGTCTCTCTTTCCATGGGAGGGCTGCACCAACAGCTAGAAAGTCACTGATTCATGCAGTGGTCATGTCAGGTCAAGTCCTGCATCACCACCTCTTAGGAAGCTCCTTTAGCAGCTGAGGTTGACCAGCATGAGTGTGTAAACTCCCAAAGACTCCCATTACCTTTAAGCAAACACAATACCTCAAACCAGCTAACAAAACAAAGTTTGGGAACTGTATAGCACACCCTTTCCTTTTGAAAATCCCCATCGAGCCTAGGCATATTTGTTACGCATCAGACTAACTTTTCCACAAAACCTTCCTTCAACCTGTACAGCAGAGCTGATCCCCTTCTCATCATCCAAAAGCAAAACTTCTGCATTAACAGCAGCTGCCAGTTCACCCAGCTGTGCCAAGTTGAGTATTTATTGAGCCTGTGTGGACCTTTTCTTTGCCCAAATCGCATTTTGTTTCTGTTGCTTTTCTAAAGCCCACCTGAGATGGACAAAATACAAATTCCCAGGAGACACCTTCCCTACATTCTTTCACAGAAAATACTCCTAAAGTTTTTTTTTCAGGTCAATGTTATATTTATTATCAAAGCTATTTCATCTTTGTAATTGCATCCTGTGGATGCATGATACTATGAATACATTTACATCCGCACGATGGATCTCTGCTGCATGTTTTGACAAGCTTTGATTGGAAAATTCTTGACCTAGCACCTCTTTCAGCTCAATTTTCACTTTATATTTGGCTGATTTTACAGCTACTCAGTGTTAACTGCTGTGCACTATAGAGCACTTTATGGTCTGAAAACCTTGGAGACAGCTTGTGAAGGAGCACTGAGACATGTCTGAATGGACACTCAATGTCCCCTTATGGACAATGCTTAACTTCATAGATTTCAACATGACGGTGCAAGAGGGAGTGAGCAACCCCTTGGCAACAGGTACTCTGTGGCCAGGCACCTGCTGAAGATGGCAGGCTGGACTGCTCCTCAAATCTGTTGCTGCTAAGGGTCCTCCTCAGCAAGGTCCCAGAGGATCAGAGCAGATCAAGAATAACAGCATCCACTGCCTACCCTACTGACCCTGCTTAATCTTTCTTTCATGCTGCCAGACATTAAGCACAGATCATGAACCAGGGGGACTGTTGCAGTACTCTGGTGTGACTCCTGCTTAACACAAGCTAGAGTCTCTGCCTACCAAAGACTAGCCCTTTGCCTGCAGCAGAGAATTATTTTCCCCTTGTTCTATGAATGTGCATCTTCTGGGACTCAAGCCTGTGACATGCTGCATCATGTAGAGTTACCAGCAAGGGCTGTGTGTCATGCTCAGAGGTTAATTTAACAGCTATTGAGTAGCCCAGCTTCCTCAGCTAGCAAAAATCTTTGGGAGGTACTGGGGCACATTGACTTCTGGTAATTTGTGACAGTATCCTTGGTCACCATCCTTTCTCATCAAGGCCACTGCAACATTTGGCAATGCACTGACACTTTTATATCCCCTCAGAGAAGAGTATGACCAGCAGAACCTCCGGCTGACACCTTGTTCTTCAAAAATCTTGAGGCTCTAACAGGGCCCTTGAGGCAAAGGATGGGAGGAAAAGAGCCCATCGTGGTGTGCCCTGGGATTTCTGGAGGCATGCTCACTCAAACACAGACTTGCTGAGACCTTGTTTGCTCCTCATCAAAGCAATACCAGAGACAAACCTGCCAGCTGAAACATGGTGTCCTTCATGTATGCCAAAGCAAGTACCAGCTGTACAAGGAATGACTATAAATGACTTTGCTTCTTTCCATTAGCTCATGCAAACAGCTGCAGGGCAGCTCTGGAAATTACAGCCCTGGCTTCAGTGGAAGTGAAAAAGAAATGGGAGGAGGTGCATGCAGGACCTGGTGGTGTCAGAGGTAGCCTGCAAAAACAATCACAACCTGCAGGGATATTAATGTACTGACAGAACAAGTTCATAAGTTGTTTCAACAATCCCCTGCTAATCCTCAGTTCTGAAAGATCTGTGGTTGATATGATAACATGTACAAAGTGTTCAAGGCCAGGAGGCATGGACAGTTTGTGCTACTTCTTCAAGTATCCCAAGGGCCCTACAGAGCCCCCAGGCCAACACACAACCAGAGCAAGGCTGAGCTCATGCAGAGTTTGGGACACGTCCTTTCCATTCCAGGCTGCCAGGGGATGTGCAACTCCTGGAGCAGCTCTTCTCACCCAGTCCCAGACTGTCTGAAAGGGTTGTGGAAGGAGGTGGAAACATCGCAGGGGACAAATTCAGGTGGCTGAGGAGACCAGGGTTACAGTAGGGTGGTGACTTGCTTGGGTGTAACTCTCATGGACCTAAATACCTCAATTAAATACTACTGAAAAGCATCTGTGATGTCTGCCACTGATTTTGCTGCTTAATTCAAGACTTTTTAGTAGTTCCAGGGAATTGTGTCAGAACCAGAGGGGACATTACATAGCTTGCAGCTTCAAAGCTTTATCTTAGGAGCTTAGGAGATAGACAGCTCTTAAGGTAGAAAATACAATGGACAAAAAGTGAACTTAACCTGAAAGACCTCAGTCTGGGCTGCCTCATGTGAAACAGTGCAGAAAATGTCAGCAGCAGGATTCAGGGTAAACATGAATGTATTAGTGCAGCTCAGGGCATGGGATGAAACTTTTGTTTTGCACAGAGCTGATGCTTCTGAGTTCCTTTTTCATTGGAAAGAATAACAGAAAAGGCCACCTGCCAGGGCAGCCTCTGTAGATAACACAGCCTCAGGAGAGCCAGGGCCTTAGTGCTCCCTATCACTGGAAGCCTCAGCTCTCCAGAGCATCCTCCACTTTCTGCAGACTGTAAGGTCAGCAGGCCATACCACGCTGACTTCCACCCATTGCTTCCTCTGCTTGCATCACAGTTTCCTCCTCAGAAAAGAGAGGTGATGGCAGTACCCTCGACAAAAATGAATGCAGAAGCACAAGTGAAAACTAGCAGCTGCTTACTGCTGTGACCATAGCCACCACTGCTGTCCTTGAGAAGGAAGGCAGTGCTGTGAGACATAGCCTGCTGATCTGTTAGCAGGTGAATTTGCCAAAAATCATGAAATATCTGGAAATGACAGGCATCAATTCCCTCTAGACAAGCATCAATTCCCTTTAGTTTGTTCCTCAAAATAAGTTCATTTAAAAATGTAAATGCTTGCAGATTTCAGACATGGGGAAAAATCCAAGTGGAGTCTGGTTTTCCCTCCTGACCTCAGCTGGTTGCATGCCAGAGGGAGAGGGTGAAGATGAGCCATTCTCCCCTGTCACTCACCAGGTCTCACCTGCTTCATCTCCATCCCAGCTACACAAACAGTGCTCTGCTCTCTCCATCCATAGAGTCTCCCTTACCTGCCACTCAAAGTTGCAAATACACAGCATGGTTACAAACTGGAGCCACAGCTTGCACAATGAACGGTCCTATTGGTCAGAGCAGAAGACCATGGCAATTGCAGAGGGTGTTCAGGGGAACAAGTGGACAAGTGGTTATCTGCCTGACTATGAGTGCCTGCTTCCAGACTGTGTCTAACCAGAGCTCTAAAATGTTCTATGGCTATGGAGGGAATTTTTATTTCCCTCCTGAACCATAACCACACCAATGCCACAGCAGGAGCAGGAACGACCCCCTCTTTATGTCCCCCTCTTTCCTTGCAGGTGGAAGGAATGTTCTAAAAGACCTTTTAATGCCTTATGTTGTTTTGCAGACAGAGGCTGTCAGGCCTGGCTGTCACTTGTCCTGCCTTGTTCCTGAGGCAGATCAGCATTGGCAAGAGGTGAAAAATCATTGTCTCCCCTCTTCGTTTTTTTTCAGGGATGTTAAAAAAACAATGCTTGCTGGCAAAGTTTGTGGAGTTAACTACAAGAGATCAATAGCTGCTAGGATTTTTATATTGTTTGAAGCTACTCAGCACAAGGATATCAGCTGCTCTTCACTTCCGAGAAATGTCTGTAAAGAAACCAGCACTCAGCTGTTTGGCCAGATGCTTTTTACCAAATGAAAAGTCATTTGCTTCACGAGGAAATGCTCCTAAATTTGGATTCACCCCATCAACAGATGCATCACTGCTTGCTGCAAAGGTCAAAGGTAAGAAGAAAAATTTGATCCTCATGCATTAAATACTGATCTAGGGAGGGTGGGCACTGGAGGGGAAAGAAAAATGCAGTATCAACAAAGGGAAATGAACACTGAGCAGTGCTGTGTGTGGGTACATGTGTGACAGCAGTACATGCTCTGCAGTAAGCACTGTACAGCCCTATTTTTATCACTCTGACCCAAATACAGCAATCAACACCCAGGAGCTGTCTCCATACAGCAGGGCTGGTTCTTGAAACAATGTCCTTGTTAAAGCATCTGCACCCCTCACACCTATCAGCTTCTGTTCAGCATCTCCAGAGAAACTGGCCAGTTCTCCAGCCTCCTGTGAAAGAGGCAGGATTTACTTCTCTCAGTGCCTGGTCAGTGTCACAGAGGGATGAATGGGAAACAAGGTTCAGGGTCTTGTGGGGCAGTGGGGATGCAGTGGGCAGCAGGGACACATCTGTGTGTGTTAGCTAAGGCAACTTGGCTGGCTGGAGTGACATGGCCTGAATTCACAGAGACACACCAGAAATGGTAGCAGACAAAGCAGCCAGGAATGAATTAATGCACAGATGAAACACTTGCTGAAGAAATATGAGAGGCATTTGGAAAATCAGAAAGATATTTATTGAGGAAGCAGCCTTGGCACATCCAGGCTGGTGAAATGTGCCCACATGTCTGAAGAGAGAGTACCTTAAGGAACCTTGCACAAACCATGCCAGGGAGGACTGCCATGTAAACACAAACCTACCCAGGGGTAGGTTTAGCCTCTGAAGCTAAAGGATAAATCCAGCACAAGGACAAATGTCTGTAAACTGGTGTCCTGAAGGGACAAACCCCCAAACGTGCCCTAACCCAGACAATGGGCTAAGCACCTGTGAATGTGCAAACCTGGACAGTTTCTGCAGTCCACATGGTCCAGGCAAACATGTAGCACGTGTAATTATCCTTGTAACACACCTGAGAACCGTGTGTGCCCCTGGCCATGTTTGGATATGCCCCATCCTATGGGTTCAGCTATCAGGTTTCTGCTACCAAAGGGCATTAATTGTCTTTGGACAGTCTTTAAACCATCTGAGATGGTAGGCAACTTGCCTTGTTCTCCCTGAGGAAGCAGCAAGAGCCTAATGCTGCCAGAGTTGCAGGTGAAGAGCTTGTTCTAGCAGACAAACCACACCTGGGTCTTGCACCTGGGCCAAGGCAATCAACGTTCCTACAGCCTGGAGACAGAGCATAAGAGAAGAGAGAGGTCCCTTAGCCCTCTCTGAGCTAAGAGCTGCTTGAATTATAGTCACAGCATCTGGGAAGGTACCGGACAGGGGAGCAAGCTGTGAGTACCTGACTAATCTGCTACAGAAGCCCCCTTGGGGGAAACCTCAGCAGCACCTCTATTTCCGATTTAAATTGCTGTATTTGAAATTCTCAGATTTGTGCTTAAATTGTTTAAGTGTTTTCACATATGGAATGTATTACTCACAACCAAATAACCAAACCTGTAAATATACTTTGTAAATAAGTTATGGTGGTGTCTGAAGATACCGCTGCCAGAAATGTTAAATATAAAATATATAATTTATTACAATTGGTTGTGAGCAATCCTAGGTGAGACATTGTAAGACTGTGGCTAGCTGAGAGGTTTGAGAATGTGGTGGTGGGAGCAAAAATAATCCATTTCAGGGGGTGACTTGATGAGTTTAAGGAGAGGGTTTGCACAAAACAGTGTTCTCAGTAGCCAGGGTCACCAGGCAGTGACCTACAAAGTGCCAACCAGTACAGCACTGTTGTGTGTTCACTCTGGTCCCTGCGAGGGCATGAGACAGTGCCTACCCTGTGGCTACCCTCTGTGTCTGGGAATGAGCTGACACTCCACTCCAGATGTTTTCAGGTTGAAGGGGCTGCACTCATGTCTGGCAGCTGTAGAGCTGTTTGCCAGTGATTAGAACAGCCAAGGAGCTGGAAAGTTGCCCTGGGTGTGGCCCACTGCCTATCGCAGGGACCAAGGGCATGAAATTGCCTTAATTTGCTTAAGCTACTATAAAAACAAGATGGAAAGCACTTCTTGGAAGTGCTGCCCTTCTCCATATGCTAAACCAGCAGGAGTGGAAGAACAAAATCCCCAGATCAGCACAATGGTTTTCACAAGTGCACATCAAGCAGAAACTCTGGATCAAATTTTTCAGTAAACGTTCCTATGGTCTATTGCTGTTTTGGCCATGCTTATTCATTTTCTGTTGTTATTGAAAGGTAAATCTTCTATTGTTTTAACATTGGTAAAGTGTGTTTGTGCTCAAACAAGGGGTAGCTTGGGTTGGATCTTCAGGACATATTGACCCTGAGGTAAAACTCATAGTCCCAGGCAGCATTTTCTCTTCTAAGCAAGCTGTAATGCAGTTAGCATCTTGTCTTTCATGCTGTCTCCTGCACACAGATTTGCACATACAAATGACTTTGCTGGCTAAAGTCACAGAGTTTGCAATTCTGCAGTCAGAAACAACTGAGAGACAAAAAAAAGAGCTGGCTAAGCATTAGTCTCATGATATTTTTTGAAAGGAACCCTATTAACCTAATCCTCCTCTTGCTCACTGAGTTTTATAGTGCTTCTCCTACTATGACTTTTGTGAAGGGCTTTTAAAAAATGTCCTACAAGACAGCATCTATCTTGATGGGTTATATTTAAGAAATTTCATTCTGAAAAACACAGACATATTCCTCTACCTTCATTTTATAGTTTCATTTTTGCAAAAATCAATCTTTTCTTCACTGGGCACTTGGGAGAAGATGCAGCGTCCTGTCTGAGCAGTTAATTAGACATCTCACATCTTCAGAGATTTAACACCAGTGGCTGAAGACATACCAGCATCCCATAAACATCTGCCAATGTTTTTTGGGCACTATGAGCAGACAGGCTGTCCTCTCCTTCTGCACAGGTCAGACCACTTCAAGTGAGTAGGGGCTGAAGATTTTGCATTCCTGACAGCTTTGGAGAACCATGTGTTGCAAGATGGAAGTCAGAGCTGAGTTCCCTAGCTAAAGGACAGAGCTGAATCCCGTTCCCTACAAAGCCACAGGCAATAATCACTCTGACTTCCTCCACTGTCAAAATGCCTTTAAACCACACTTACTTCATTTGTTCTTCTAGCTGTTTTGTAAAAAGCTGAAGCCTACAAGGAAAGGCAAAGTCCTGCTGCATTCAGTTAGAAAAATGACAAGTCAGGTTAGCAAAAAAAAAAGGCCTCACAAAAGCTGAGGAACTCTGTTTTCCTATTCTACACCCCATGACAATACAGCAGCCACTAAGTACTGCAGCTTATTTTAGGAAGTGTGTCGTGTACTCCAGTTATATATAGAAAACAGCAGAGTAGGTGGTACCCTGTTCCCTTCAAGATCCCCGTGAGATTTAGGGGACCAAGTACAAGTCTGGCACCCAAGCACAGGAGCATGTCAGACAAAATCAGTATGTAGAGAACGGAAAAAAATTAATTTCTCACACTCTACAAGGCAGCAGCTGTGTATGGTGGGGAGCAAGGATCTGGAGCAGTGCTCAGAAATAGAAAGCTGGTACTGTCCCACACCCTTTCTTCCCAGATGAAACCTACTTCTATCAAACTGCAATAACACTAAGGGAGCAAGTGGCTTTAGGCTTCAAAGCAGAACCCTCTTGGTGAGATTAAAAAGTCACAGCAAGTACCAAATCAGAAAGAAAATCAAGGAGTGAGACACTGTTAGGTGTTTCCAGAGGTGCTTTTTCCACCCACAGGGAGGAGGAGCAATGAGACAGCCTTCAGCAGAAAGTGATCTGCTATCTTTAAGGAAAGAACAATGGTCCACAAAGACTACAACCACCTCCAACACACCCAGCAGCTTATACAATGACAGGAAATATCTAAGTGCCTGTTGCAAAAAAAAAAAAAAAAAAAAAAAGAAGCAGCATTTAACCCTTCGACATAAGAAAGGGGTAGATTTATCCCTAAGAGTTGCCCAGACAGCTGGGATTGCCTTATGCTTGTGTGTTAGCTGGTTTCTCCAGTTGGGCCAGTGGTCTTGCATCCCTATGGGAGGTGGAGACCCACCAGGGAAGGAGCTTTGCCCTAAAGGAGAGGGAGGCTGAGTTTAAGCTAAGGTTGACAATCACAAGCAGAGATTGTGATGCAGGTGTTTGTACAGAAGGGTGTTCATCTCATGGAAAGGCCTTGGTGAAAACAAAACATCTTAATATTTATATTCAAAAATCATATTAAAATGAGTTAGTAACCTGCAAACTGCTTTACTCCTTGGGAAAGTCATTCTGCTGTTGGTTGTGGTGACTTGCCTTTGCAGTGCCTCCATCCAGATGCACCTAGGGTTGGAGCCAAGGTGGACCACTGAAGTCAACTCATGAGTTCAGACTGAGATAGGTACTCAAGTCATGCACAGCCATCTACCCTACTCCCCACTGTCACCAGTCTAACTCCTCACTGTGCTGGGAATTGAACCAATATATAGAAAGACCTAACTGCAAACGCAGGAATCAGCATCTCAAGGGTCAGATATCAAAATAAGATTTTCCCAGGCCTGTGGTATTAGTTGCCACCCACATGTATCTTCTTACTTTGAAATATTGCTCCCTCCCATGCCAGTGCACAGATCAGAAATACAGACCACACAGAGAAAACTTCACCTTAAAATTCAACCTGGCAGTCACTAATATGAGTGATGCAATGCATTGTCTACCTTAATCCAGGTTATGTGGAATAGAATATGTTCATTGTCAGTGAGCTACACAAGCCTATAAAAGAGCACACAAGGAGACTAACTCTATAAAGCAGACAGCACTCTTATTTTCAGCAGCTGAATGTGTAAGGAAAGGTGTGTGACTCAGGAGAAGGCTCAGCAACATGAAAAGAACCAAATTTTTCATGTGTTTTATTGAGCATTAAGATCTTTTTAACTGCCCTGCTAGAACTTCCTGATCAGTGCTTTGTCTTCACAAATATTGGGGAAGTCTCTCTGAATGAGGCCTCTTCTGGAGGTTTCAGACTGAGGAGCTCAAATATGCTACCTCCTCTGGTTAAAGACTTTCCCCTCAGTTGCCAGTCTTGATAATTCAGGGAAGAGAAGTTTCAGCCTGCATCCTTTCTGCCTGTTGAACTTTCAGAAGATCACAGGATCAGAGGAGGAACAAGAAAGGATCTGGGTGCTTTTCAAGTGTCCGTGAAGTTAATGGCTGGTTGGGCAGGAGCAACTGGCTGGCACCTTCATTCACATGATGTGGCAGCAGGCACAGCTCCAGGATGCAATAGAAGCAGCCATCTTCTCAGGGGGCTGCTTGGCAGTTGGCACAGCCATGGTCAGTGAATCGCATGTGGCTGATATGTGAAGCCATGGTGCAGACTGGAGGTTCTGCCCAGCACAGTAAACAGGAGCTCTCACCCTAGCTGCAGGCAGGCTAGAGGCAGAAGCCAGTGGCAGGTCCAGGCTCATACAGGATCATACACTGATCATGAGTCAACTGTGTGATGGTCCTGTAAGGAAGGTATTCTTGCCTGTACTTATAGGAAAGTAATAGCTAAAATATGAAAGGCAATGATGCCATGCTACTAATAGCTAATGACTCCCTAGCTGTAGTGTTGTGTCCATTCTTGAGAATAGTGCTTCAAGAAATAGGCCCATAGGGAACATCTATGGGAGCAACAGAAATTTAAATAACATGTGATGTTGCTCTGTGATGGAATACTGAAACTGTTCAGATGATTCATCTATAAAAGCAAATGCTAAAGGGGTAGCAGAGGAAACAGCCATTTGTTATGAATCATGATAATATTTATTAGTAATGATTACTTAATTACTCTCCAGATTCAGGGTGATAGGGTAAGAAAACAATAAAATAAACAGTACTATTTAAATCTTTAGATGAAGAGTCAAGCCATTAGGGAAAACTGCTAACTATAGAAGTAGTAAAGACCTAGAATAGGCTACCTGCAGAGGATGTAGATTCTCTGAGAAGGTTACACAAGTACTAGTCACTCATAATCTGTTGATATTAATCCTCTCTTAATGCAAAGGTTTTCATGAGATGATCCCCCTCAGTTCTTCCTGGGCTGATTTTGTGACTTATTGTCTGCCAGACATCTGCTTTCTGTGCTTCCTATTAAAAAATGCCTTCATTTGGTGGCTGTGGGCTCCTGAAAAGTGTGCTCCCACACAGAGAGTGAAGGCATGTTAGAGGTGCCCATCTAAATTTTAACAGCCTGTGTACTAAATACAGTGCAGCCTCTCACACCAAGTGGTGTCCAAAGCCAGTTAGGAAAAAGGAACAGTAACACAACCTGAGCTCTTGGATGTTCTCAAATAAAACTCAGTGAAATCTGATGAGATTGTGATAAGAAATTGCATAGTCTGAGTAGGATTTATATTATTTGCAGGAAATAAAATAAATGTGAACCCAAACATTGAATATGGAGTTTAAAAAGAAATATTGAATGACTTTTCATTCATTATTAAAAAAACAGTAATGATGACCTGGGTACTGGACAGATGAATTAAAGTGCATGTTCTAAGTGCAATTCCTAAGTTTTGAGGGCACTTTAAGGGCTCTACTTAACCACATGACCATCATTGCATAGCTGCTTCTCTGTGAGAAATTAAGAGACCCTTACAGCTACTCTAAAATGGATGGTGCACTAACTTTGAAGGAAGAGTAAGTTAAACAGAAATACGTGGCATACTAGCATATCCACAGAAGACTTAGAAATATTATGCAAGGACTCAATAGTATCTTTGGGGTAATCAAGACAAGGCAACAGCTCATATAGCTTCCTTCAGAAATTGTGTCTTTTCATTTCCAGGCTGGCTAATTTATATCCATTTGTATTTCTGCCCACACCATCTACTAGCTGAAGTAATTGCTTTTTCATCTTTGATAATACCTTGCTATTTAGAGACAGAAATCATGTTTTTCTCTCAGCTTTCATTTTGCTAAGCTACAAACCCCAGCTCCTCTAATATCTTCCACTAAAGCAGGTTTTTCATTCTCCTAGTGTGTTTTGTACCTCTAGTGGTCATGTAGCTTCCCTCAGTGAACCAGAAGTGCCTATGATATTTCAAAGGGGATTTCCCTATTGCCCTGTGCAATGACAGTAATGTTTCCCTTTCTGTAGTGGAGTTACTGTTTGTGGTGCATTCTTAATTTTCTCTGTGGACATAGCATAGGCATAGATGTGCAAAAATACTCCAGAAAGCTCTCTGTGAGGTAGTGCCAAAACTGAAAACCATACTGCAGTGACCACTCAAATTTCCACATGAAGTTCTGTGCAGCTTCTGTTAGTCAAGATCAATTAACCTTGCATTAAATACAAATATTGCATCTGCTAGTATTTAGTCATATAGCATCATCACATAGTAAAGCAAGTGGGAATGCAATTGCATCATAAACTGGTGGATGTGCTGGTATGTGTCTGCTTTTGAATCATATAATCAGAAAATGCAATTACTGGAAGTCCAGACCTTTACCATGCTTAGGTCTCTGAGATGTTCAGCAACTGACTTTGCTGAACATCTCACTGAATTTATAGGAATGCAGCCTTAGGAGCTGAAATCAAAAGCAAATTTCCCATGATTTTTCCTTTTGCTGACTCAATCCCTAATTTTTTTTCCCCCCAACTCTTCAGTGGTGCTTAGCTGCTTAATAATTGATAGCAAAATGCATCTAAACCGTCATCATCCTTGACTATTATCAACATTGATTGTTTGGACTGTCCGATCGAGTCTTTGACCCCAGTCTGCTGGCTGAGTTCCCAACTCAACCTCAGACCTGCCTCATCACCAGACTTGTAGGGTGATCTGGACTCCTGGCAGAGCCTGAATATTGTCACTGGACCTATCCTGCCCTGCTGTCAATCTGGCTTCTAGTGCGCCATCTTGTCCTCCAACTTCTTCTACCAGTTGAGCATATTAGGAGCAGTATTTTTGTGTCACTGTGTTGGCTATTCCTCTACCCTCTCCTGGATTTTTTTTCTGTTTTTACAACCTCCTAATATCCTCTTTTACTGTACCAGGAATGAAGTTAATAAAATCCCTTCCAGGTGTCTTCTATCTAAATCTAAACAGCTTCTTCACAACTACCAGAGCCTTGGTTCCACAGATGCATGACACAGGAACTCATGTGGCATGCGTGTGTTTTTTGGGGGTCCCCAGGTCTGACCAAGTGAATAAAATTAATTTCTGCCAGAGCAATTAACAAAATGCATCCTGAACATGAGCTGTAAGGTTACCACCAGGACAAAGAAAGAATTCAGCCATTGGTGGTGGAAATGGTGTCCACAATAGAATTAGTAACTTGGGAAGCAACTTGCGCTTGGGAAGAACAAGACAGAACAGAAACAGAAATTAATAGATTTACCACAAAACCAAGTTAAAGGTTTATAACAAAAGGCAGAGACTAAATCCGTCAGAAACACAATAGCTCTGTAGAAATAAATTGGCTTCTGCTCTGAAAGCACTGTGTTGGAATGAGGCTTTCTAAAGCAGCCTCTGGGTTTACTGTGTTTCAGTAATCTTTCTTTTAATATTATTTGGCCGTGTTGCTCTAAACTTAAGTTTATTTAACCCTTTCAGGAAGGCACCTTACACCTTGCATTCTGCAGACTGGCAAGGATCCCTGGCAACTCCTGACAATTCCCTGGCTCCCAAAAGGCAACTACTTTCAGTTATTTTAATCTGCCATATGTATTTTTCTGAGTTTATAATTTGAAGGTGATTGGAAACCACAGCGCATGCACCATGTGAATGTTTGCTTGTGTACATATGTTCAGTGAGACGTTCTGTAGGATATTAGATGCTTTTTATTATGAGTTTAGTACTCTAATAATTAAAAACTCAAAGCACATGTATATGTTGTATCAACGTAAATCGCCCCTTTGTATTAAGGCCACACTTCATAAGCAGTCTGCTGTTTTAACTGATGATTTCAAAGACCTTTGCCATGAACTGGGGTGGACTTTCCCTGGAGAAGCTTTTAATCTAATTTGGATACTATTGCATTTGCCTGAATTAAGTCATACTTCCAGCCAAGCAAAATGATCAGTAATAGCTTCTGATCTAAAAATCACTCACAGGTGATTCCTTCCAACTACACACATTGTTGATGCAAAAAAATAAAAAAAAAAACTCTAGCAGAGGTTGAAAACTTTTCCACATCCTTTCAGCAGGTGACTCAAAAACATTGATTGTTAGAATATCCAAATGGCAAAGCAGTCTGGGTACGAAGAAAGTATTAAAAAGAGACAGTTCAGCTGTCTACAATTGCATTGCTACAGATGCGATATTAATTTTTTTAGACTTCCTTTGAAACAAAGCATCAACCAATGTAGATACAGGTACTTCAGGCTAGGAAGTTTAGCCTTAGATGGATTTGGTACTGGAAAAACTCTTGGAAAAGTACTATTAAGGAGTTCAGAGAGTAGAGATCTTCAAAGGAGCTCAACTTATTTGTGTGTATTTGCTCATTAGCCAAGCAAAACAGGAGCTGAGAGGCAATTCAGCTATGGCTTGAAAGCATAAATATACTCTAGACTATGTGCTAGCAGAGAAGAAAAGCTTCTCATGAGTGTTTATGCTGGAAATTAGAAGGTTATACAATCCTCACAGCATTGATTCTTTTGAACAACCTTTCACTGGAGCAGTGAGGCAAAGCCATTTTAAGTTATAGCTGAATTAGCTCCAAGGCTGATCCCATGGTTGTCTGTGACAAGAAATGATAGGATGTGTGGGTCTGTGGATGGGCTCCTTTCCATGGCATGGCCTTACTTGTCACATTTGGAACTTTGGGATGCTGAATATTCTGGAAAATCTGGATTTTACTAGATGTCTGAAAGTGAGCAGGGGGCAATCGTTAATAACCATAGATGGCAGAGCACTTCAAACCTCCTTTTCATGTAGTATTAACGGGGGGCACCTGGAAGGTAGGAAGTAGGCATTTTGTCATGTCTCACCCTAGAGATAGGTGGCTCTTGCCCAAAGGTACACCAAGGCTAACCTCCCCATCAGTAGGAGGTTAGACTGTGCCCAGGAGGAACACTTAGGGTGAAGAACAATGTTGAAATACAGGGTGTAAGCTTTCTCCAAGGCAAAGGGAGCTTTGCTTTGTTTTTCATATGCCATAAAAGTCAGTCAAACAACATTTGACAACTTCACTATTTCATTTTGGCTTGTTTTCCTCCAGCCTTTCTTGTCTACTTCTCTAATGTTTTGATTTGGCTTATTGACCTCACGATAGTCACGATCACAAATTTGGTTTTGGGTTATCTGTTCCAAAGCTGATACCGTTGGGGAGCTAAGAAAGATAGGACCTTAAGGATGAGGTCTGCATCATTGTGTTTCTTCCCTCATGAGATGCTTTTGATTAGCTGCCTGAAATACAGGTTCCTCAAGGAACTCCTGTGGGGCAGAAGTTTGTCTGGCAAAACTAATTGCAGAGAAATGGCCCAATTAGGAAACTCATTGTACTTTTCCATTTCTAATGGCAAGCTGCTACAATTTATGTCCTGTAGCAAGAGTTTGCAGACTTAGAAAGGGTTCCTTTTTGAAGGCAGCACAACTCATGCATTCATCTGGCAGTCACCAGAACCAAATGCTGCAGAAAGGGTAAGTGCTGTGCAAAGTCTTCACAAAAGCACACCTCATCCTCAGCTTCTTCAGTTAAAAAACAGCTTTCAGATAATATGTACACGCCTACTACTATAACTGAAAACATTATGTACATAATTGTTCCATGTAGCAAAACAGAATAATATCCAGACCAGCCAACAACTAGTACATGCCCCACAGTGACTCAGCAAAAGCTTTAAACATAATTTCTCAGGTTCATCTAAAACTGAGCCTGACTGTATTTCAGGGAATATTCCCCCAAGAATCCACTTTCTCAATGAAAGCTCTTAAGCAACAGGGACATAGGCACAGAGCTCACTGAAAATGTCAGCTCTGAAGATTTGGTTGTGACTCTAGCAGGAATGCTTTTCACAGATCCTGCCATTTAAATGTCTCCTGAAGGCCCGCCAGGCCTTCAATCCAGGAGTTCACTCCTCCTATTCTTTCAAATTCTCAGCTGAAAATTCTCTAAAGGAGAGGATACACCTATATGGAAATAAAATACAGTTTTTCCAGTTCACACACCAAAATCTGTCTGTCCCAAATACACAAAAATTCTCACCAAAGCAAAATCTCTCCCTTGCCAGCTGATCAAGACAAACAGGTCAGCAACTGGCTGAGCAACATCTCAGGCCACTGCCCAGATAATTTACTGGTCTTTGAAGAAGGTGTTTCCTTCAAACAAGCTATACTGTTACAAGGGAGAGAAAGCACACAGAACAAATTTGTCACCCCTAGAACATTCAACCTTTAGAAGCCTTACTTCGTATCTGATGTTTCTGGGTAAGATTTTCCAGATTATCAACATGACTACTTGGTTTTTTTTTTTATTGAATGAACACCTACTATGTAACATAACAGAGCAAGTGAAAGCAACTGGTTTACTTTCCACACACGATTTGCAGTGCCTTCACTATATCCTATTACTAAAGCAGCAAATTCCTACTTGCCTGTAGGAGTTGTTTTTCCTTCAGAGATTTAACTATGTGGAAGGTTGATCTCATGACTTACTGCTACTGAGAATCTTTTAACATTTGTTCTCTAATCCAGGGCTGCAAGACCCACCCATTCATTTTGCAGTATCTTTGGCACACATGCCTTTCTACAAGGCAGTTTGACTCACCAAACCCACAGAAACTCCCTCCTCCATGCCTGTTGCATTTGCTTTCTCTCCCATTGTATTGGATTAAATCAGAACACAGGAGATGGCTAAGCAGCAGAAATTGCACAAAGCCAGCAGCTTTCTGGGCAGAAATAAAGTTTCTGGTTTCCATCAGCAGTGAGCCCTTGGCTCACTTCATCTTGAGAAAACACAGAGCCATCAGAACACGCATGTCAGTTTCAAACCTTATTAACTTCTACTAAAGGTTCTTTAATGCACAGTGACTTTGCACATGAAGACTTCCTACCATCCTTCTTGCAAGCTCGTCTATTAAAGCAGCATACTTCACTGAAAAGTGGCAAGGCCCTTTGAACTGCCCCAAGCATTTCTGCAATGATCATCCAACTGCAGCCCGGGAGTAGGCACAGCTATCGCTGAAGAATGAAAGCAACAACTGATGTAGTGTTTGTAATTCAATGTGGAATGTACAGAAAACCAACAGGCACCAGATTTGGCAAGTAGAGGTAGGCGTGGTTTCCACACAACTTTATTTTCAGAAATACAGCAGTGAAAAAAGCAAACTTCTAAAGGAAGGGAAAAGGAAAAAAAAAAAGAGAGAGAACTTTATGTCTATATGCTTAACAAAAACACTTTCTCCAAGACAAAAATAATTTACATTCTGGTAACTCACATTCAAAAATAGAGAAAGGCAGCATGGCATAACATTCAAATGAATACCTAGTAAAAGGTGCTGATGTACCTTTATTAATAATCAAGACTAAACCACTGCAATATTTAATCTTGAATTTTTACATGAATGCCATATCCTACACAGCAATAAATCAAGACATATATACCATAAGGAATATGTACACTAATTTCTGTTAAATTGAAAAAGTAGGAATTGTATCTAACAAAAATTTCCTCCAAACTGGTAAGAGAGAGAAATCATTTTAAGTGGTGAGCAACAAAATCAAACACTTGAAATAATGAAAACTAGTTTAACACTCCCCATACCCACCCCCTGCGATTAACAAACAGGAATGATGATGTAGGATTACCTCTCCCCCAAATATCCAATCACTTATTTTGCTCTAAGGTAGATTACACAGCACACAGAAAAGTTATTATATTTCAGTATACTACTAAAATGCAGGCTTCTACGATTTGGTCCATTTTACATTTTTCTAATTATTCTAGCTTGCCATTACTGGAAAGAGAAGTCGAGTACCCCTAAGTCTTTGGATATAAAAACCAGAGAAATTACATTCTTCAGCAGAAAAGTAAGATTTTGAGAAATTTGTGCATTATATTTTGGTTAAATATATTTAGTTACTTTAAATCATGCAGAACCTGTGACTTAATCACATTCCAGATTAGGATTTTAACATAAAATCCAAATAGTCAATTTATTAGACTAAAGAACAATGGGAAAAAAGCTTAATCCACATAATAGCTTGCTACTGGACTCTACTCAAAATTACACTGACTTACACATTTGCCTTCTTAGAGACACAGGCTTAACAGTCCATTCAAAAAAGCTAAAACACATACAAATTTAAAATAGAACCTGAAACTATGCTTACTCATCTTTATGCGAGAGGTTCGAACATTTATAAAGCTTCACGTAACCTCCAAAGAACACGGACACTAAACTGCTAAACAAATTACAAGTTACCACTGCAGACCTGACAGTAATAGTAAAGAAAGATTAATAACATCATTATCAAATTCTCTATTTCCTAAAAATGTAAGTGCAAATCAGAAGTTGCAGTTCAAACGTGTAGAAAGCTTGAAATAAGTAAAATAATTCAGGTGTATAACATTATTATATTCTGTGTTAGAATATAAGCATCTAAATATTAATATCTAAATATAGAAAGGAATCTTAACTAGTGGAAATGATTTTTAGAGATAAAGAGAGAGAAATCCAGTGGGGTTACTATCTCTGAAGGAGTAGAGAATCCTCCAATAAATATCGCGTCAGTGCCAAATGGTGCCTTAGGCACTGTACTCGAGTGACAAAATAGATCAGTTTTTGCAAAGCAATCACCTGTACAAACAAAATTTATTCACACTCAGAAGTTACATGGCCTTCCATCGACATCTCAAAGCATGTTATGAAGCAAACATTCTCTCCTTCTAGTAGCAATAGGCACAGAGGACCTGCCCCAAATCCCCCATGTCCACATCAATGCATTCATTTTTAAGAATCCGTTTCCCAAGTTCAACACTCAGGAGTCCATAGCACACTTGTCACCTATTGTACTAAGGTAATTTGACATTTATTACAGTAGGATTACATACACGTGTGAGAAATACAGTTTGCAGAGATTACAAATCAAGCTGCCAATAAACAGTTCCTACGTCTCCATACTATGGTGTAAGTTAGTGGTGTCATAAAGGCACTTGTCTCTCACAGACAGTACTGTCTTCTCAAAGCAGTCAAAAATAGATCTAAAAGTATTTAACATCCCAAATAGTTTTTACTCTTTGAAGTGGTGCAAACGATCAACTAAAGAACAAGAATTCATTAATGCAACATGAAAGAGCTAAGTGCAAAGTATCCATAATTAAATATATTTTTATAATTAATTGACTTTAATGCCATGCTTTCAAAAAAAAAGCTGACAAACATGCCCCATTAGAAATGTGATTGGCACTAGCAGCCACAAATAAAAAGTAGGTGCATACAATAGTACCAGCAAGCTTATTTACGAAGTCACTAAAATAACAAAGTGGTGAGTTGCAAGACATTTGCCACAAGTCTTTTCCAAGACATGCTTGAAGCCACCCAAAATATCTAACACATTTACATCATTAGAGACATCTTTACAGCAAGCTACTTAATTTTACAAAAATAATTCCAAACTGCTCATCTACTTCAAAGTGAATTCTGTTTCTGTTTTCACCAAATGTGAAAAGTCAACTCAGATCTAACCAGAGTTTAAAAACACACCCAATCAGCCACTAAATAAAGTTCAGTGCAGTCTTTACAGGTTTATGGATGGCAGTGTGAAATCCTCAAAATCCCATTTATCTGGTTGGTACCTATACACAGGTTTTCCTCTCCAACTCTCATTACCTTAAAGCAATAATTTGAGAGTTTCCACCAACAAAAGACCTGTTTTTGCAAATCAAAGGGCTCAGTTATTATGAAAAATAAACATAACTGGCTGTGCCTATATAAATGCTGATTTGCAGTTGTCACTATGGCTCCATTTACTCACAAATCTGAATGCTCAGAAAAGTGTGAGGGATGGAATAAAACAAGTACAACTCAAAAGCCAACAGGTATTTTGCCCTTAATGCTTTGTCATAACAGCACATTAAAGAGTATATCCAGAGTGCTGTGAAGTTGCTAGATAGACCCTCATGCCTGAATACTAATTTTCATGTCGTCTTCTTTAAACAGCCTTGTCAGTACTGTACCATAAGCTTCTGCATCTTTGAAAAACCTACATTCACTGAACAAGTGTATTAAAACAGAGGCAAAAAAAAAAAAAACTATTTGATCAAGTATTTAACTACGCCTTAGAGAATCACACTTCTTTGCTTATAGCAATGACCAGAATTGCTGATGGTGTACTGACAGTTGCCATGGCAAGTGGGTGACTGCGTGGGATAGTAGACATATAGCCGAGTCAACTGCTTATGCAATCTCCATGATTTGAGCAAGCACAGAACACACCACTTTTACTGTGTGCTAATGATCAGGATAAAGTGCCAAAGGAAGAAATGTTCTTCTGTGTTAGGACATGGCTGTTTCAGTATTCCCATTCATCTGTTTTCATGTCCAGGTAGTAAAGAATATTCTGTGCAAGCTTTACTGCTTGCTTCCTGGCAGCTTTACACCTCTCATCACCTTGTGGATCAACAGCATCCAGTGCTAGAAGCTGTTTCGTAAGAAGTTCTTCCAGTCTCATGTAATTTTTATCTGTTCTGTTTCCATCAAATGAAATGACCTCCTGCTGAATTTGAGACAAGTTTCCAAGAACATTCCAAACTGCTTTATGAGACTGATGTTCAGCAGCAGTTTGCTCAGCATACATTTGCCTTTTTTCAAGTGCTTCTTTCAAATCTATATACGTTATAAGAGTTTGAATTTCTATTACTGCTCTTCTTCTGGCTTCTCTAATACAGGGGTTTTTTCCAGGACTCACCTCATCTAAGTGGGAAATTAATCCTTGCAGCTCTGCTTTGGATCCCAAATACAAATCAGAAGCATTCTCTGTTTTTAAAAGTAAAGAATTCACTTCCTTCATTTTCTTGCGGATCTCCTCTATTTTCAGAATGGACTGATTTTGTGCCAAATCATAAGCATGAGTAGAATTTCCTTCTTCTTCCAAGTCCAGGTACTTCTGCAATTTATTGATCTCTTCCACTACTTCCTTTCTGTAATTTCTTATTTCCGTGTGGCCACAGACATCTAAAGCATCCAAATCAGCAATGAGGCCGGTAAGCACACAGGAGAGGTGCCTGCAGGTATCATTACTACTCACTCCCATTAGAAGTGCAATAAGAGTTCCTCTTGCTTTGTTCACATCACACATTACAGAGTTAATTTTGGAGACAGAAGGATGCACATCATTAGAGAGTGGCAGGGACAGCTGTTGCTTCACACAGCTTTCTATAATCTCCTGAACAGCACATACTTTTGTCAGAGTGCGGTATCTTGCTTTACGCAAAGAAACTTTCCCTCCGGTTTTCACCTGGGTAAGCCTCAATATAATGTCTTGGATACCTTCTTCAAATTCATCACTTATACTGTTACCTCCTTTGTAAAAAGGTGTAATCTCACGTTCTACAAGTGACTGTGCCTCCTTGAATATAGCCTCTATTTCCAGTCTGCGTGGATGGTTTGCATTTTGTTCCAGTTCCTTAAGCAGCCTCTCTGTTTCCTGAGCAGCCCGCTTTCTGGCTTGCTGAATATCTCCCTTTCCTTCAGTGTCTACAGAATCTATTTCAAAAAGCTGTTTTGTGAGGCTCCTTTCTAATTTCTTGTAATCTTGATCAGTAGACAGACCACTGAAGACAGCCACTTGCTGTTCAATCTCTTTGACTTCTTTCTGTATTTCATGCAACCGTTTTATGGATGGGTGTTGGTTCCCCATATCCATTCTCTTCTTTCTCCCAGTTTCAGAGGAACTACAAGAAAAGTGGTAACAAGACTTGCAGTTAATGAAGCGCTATGCAAGCACATCACAATTTTCAAGGTATCCTGAAGCACTTCAGCACTGCAGCTATTTTAAGTATCACTAGCAATAGGAATAAATCCACCGGCTGGTATTTCATAGCAATTCCTCTACTGTTTCACACCTTTCTACCACTCAGGCTGCAGAGGTGTTTGTTTAGTTATCCCATGACCAGCTCAACGTTTACCCACAACCTTCAGCCCCCCCTTCCCCACCTGCTCTGCAGCTGAAGGCATCGCTGAACAAACCGCACACCCGCGGCCCAGGGGAAAAACAGCGGCAGCACCCGGCCGCCCTTGGAGTGTTACAGCCCCAGGGCTGAGCTGCCTCCCCGACATAGGCCCCACAGCCGACGCTGCCCCCTCAGCACCCGCCTCCCTCGGCGGCTCCCCCCAGGCCACTTCAAGGCAGCAACGCCCTGTCCTCCCTGTCCCGGACACGGGGCCCCAACGAAGCTCGGAGGTCACACCCTGGGGCTGTCCGGTAGCACCTGATGAGAGGCCCACCCCCAGTAGCCTCCTTTGGCCCCCGCCCGATATGCTCCTATTCAGCCCGCCGCCCGCCTCGCTCCGGCTGCCTTACCTGCCGGCCGCCCCGGCTGAGGGACCCGCTGGCCGGCCCGGCGCAGCGCTGCGCCACAGGCCGAGCAGCCGCGAACGCGGGAAACCCCGCCCCGCGGCCGGTCAGTGGCGGAGGGAGGCGCGGCCCCTTCCTCAGCACCGCCCACGGCCGCGGCGCGGCGCTCTGCTCCGAACGGCCCCGCCTTCGTGACGCGCTCGTAAAGCGCTAGGCGTTGACAGTGGCCGGCCATGGCGGCGGCGCGGGTGCTGCGGGGGGGCTGCTACTGCCATCGCCTCCTCTCCTCAGCTAGCAGTGGCCGCCCCACGGTTGAGCGCGGGGAGCGGCAGAAGAGCTCGGTAATTCAGGCGGGAAAGGGAGGCGGAGCTGGCCTGCTGCGGGGGAGACTTCGGGCGAGACTTCGGGCCTTCAAGTCCCTGGGAAGCGTGGGCGGGGGGAGGTTACCCCCGCGGTCACTCTCAGCGTGTCCCGATAAGAGCTTTCCTTTCCCGCGGCCTCTCCTTGTTTGTGGATTTTCTGGTGCCCTCGGTGTTCGTAAACACCCCGTGGGCCTTCCCGTGGTCTGCGGGAGGGCGCCGAATGATAGGGAAAGCAAAACGCCTTTGCAAATGGAGTGGTTCTTCCTAAAACCTGGCCTGAAACAGCTACACACCTGTGTGTTCACAAGGCTGCACGAAGAAAGAAGGGCGTAGGAAGGGTTACACGCTTTCCAGGTCTTGCTGCCTTATATTTTAACGGGATGGATTATCTGTGATACGGAAATGGGGGGGGGGGGGAGTGTTAAAAAGAAGTGGTTCGTATTTTTTGGAAAAGACTCAAAAGGTGTTTTCTCTCTAATAACATTTCTCAATAAAAGTAAATTTTAAAGGTATCCCATGGTTTTCTGTCAGGGTAGATGAACGTGCATAATTTCTGAACTTGCTATGCTTACGTGGCTTAAGGTCATGTGGAATTCTGGAATTTATTTCAAACGGGGATGTTCTTCATAAAGTGCTAGTGCTGATAGTGAGTTCTGCCTGTGTTTTCAAGGGCCTAGGTTTCAGTCCGCCTGCACACTCCCGCAATGACTGGATCGGCCCCCCCGACAAGCACTCCAACCTGCGGCCGGTCATCTTCTACGTGCCCCCCGAGGAGTCGGCCCTGGAGCGGCGGCTGCGGGAGGCGCGGCAGGAGGCCCAGGCCTGCGACCAGCGCTTCTGGGCACTGCACAACCGTGCCTTCAGCCAGGTGAGCCCCTGGCACACCCAGGGTCACTCGGTTCCTGCCTGCCCTCCAGTAATCTGCGGGGGTTTGGTGTCTGAGGTGGGGTCAGTGCTGTCCACCATTATGGGCTAGCAGTCAATACTGCATGGTGTCTTCCTGCAAACCACTTTTTAAAAAATCATTCCTTTCTTTAGGACTACGTACAAATCTAAGGAGCCTGTGTATCTATTAGTGGCATATAATCATATTCGTCTTTTTCCAGCATTACACTGAAAATAAGTTGTTGTAGCCACCCCAGTCAGACAGCTGCTGTAGTCACAGCTGCCTGTGACTTTGAGCAGCTGTTGAAAATGATTCTGCATTTCCTCGTGATCTGTCATAAGCAAGAGAAATTCGGTATAATGGAAGTGGAAATGAGGGACGTGCCTTGTTTCACTGGCAGCGTACCCCAAAATGACTAAAAGTGAGGACTTTGCAGTTGTGGTCTCTCTCTTTTCTGATAGCAGCATTACTTAGCAGACACTGAATTTTGTTGGAAAACCAGTAATTACTTGGTAGTTCACCATAATTTGTGATGATCTTTGATCACTGTATCCTCCCCAAACTTGCAAAGATCTCAGCAAAAAGATGAATTTTGTTTTTTAATTCCACAGAATAGATTTTTAAGGTTCAAAGACTTATGTATAAATAATTATTCTGTTTCCATCTAAGTAATTTCAGGGTTTTTATGGCTGTATGTGTTTTTCAGTTACACAGTGCAGCATGTCTTCATAGTTTCTCTTACAGACTGAAGGTTTACATCCTATCAAACAATATTGAAGCTCAGTTCTAACTTTACTCCACAAATAAGTTTTATGTTTCAGTAGAACACTTGCATGAATTAACTGATGCGTACAGATAGCAGGATTTAAGTGACAAAGCTACCTGTTTAACTCTCTGGATTCAGGAAAATGTTGTATTGACATTTACAAGTATAGTGAGTGTTTGTTTTTTCACACTGTTATGTGATTAAAAACAATGGTTAACATCAAGGACTGAGTACATCAAATTCTAATGTGGAAAAACATTTTAGGAAAAAGAAGAATTTATTTTTTCAAGACTGAAAGCCAAGGGTCTGGAAATGAGAGATGAAACAGGTTAGTGAGATGCTTGTTTATAGCTTACGATGCATTCTGAGCTCTGTTTAACTTTGAATTTTGTTAGTTTACACTCTCTTCTGTCACAAGTAAATCTTGGTCATCAGTGTTTTTGGAATCATAAATAGAAGAGGAGCTCTTCAGAGATGTGTTTGCGAGGGTCAGGTCACCTGTTGCACTCTTCTTCCCATAATTCCTTCCCTGCAGCTGGTGGGAAAGCACTGAAATCCTAACCAAGTAATGTAATGATTCTGTAGCCTAAGAAGGACGGGGCTGTTCCTTTCACACCTCCTAATCCAGTGAGTTGCCTCAAGTGTGTGTTATGGTTGGGTGGATAAATTCACACTCCTTGGCTTCAGGTCCATAGTGTATACAATATATGCAATATTTTACCTTAAGGGAGAATAAGACAGCTTCTGAGGAGACAGCAGCTGCTACCTGCATGTCTTTGCCTGAGCACAGTTGCTGTAAAATAGCTGCCTCTCTAATTCATTATGCGAAACCAAGACAAGATGCTTTCGTAGTATCAGTCAATTGGTCATTGTAGTATGAGGTTGAGCGTTTTGCTGATAGAATAATGAGCTGTTGAGTTTAGTAAAGAATCTGCTCCGATGTTCTGTATATAACAGACCATTATTTTTCTTTTCTCTTTGTATCTTGGTGATCAGTGTGCAGTTGAGGAATTATTTTAATTAAGTGCTGTGTTGCTTAGAAATGTCATTTTGGTTTGGGTGTTTTGGGGGTTGTTTTTCATACCCTAGAGATAAAAGCAAACATAATAAGCGTGTACATCCTGCAGAAATAAAATTATATTGGCTGCTTGTGTTGATGAAAGCTGTGCATGTGTGTATAAGTATAATAATAATCATGTGTATATAAATATAATAATACACATGAACAGTTGGAACAAAACCTGCTCTTTTAAGTGAATCAGTTCTTCTGAAGAAACTAACTTCAGGTGTTAAGTCAGTAGCCTTCAAATAATCTTAGCGTAAATTCCTTTGATTGTATGTTAACCCATTGCAATATATTAGATTTGTAAATAATGACAAATAGAATTGATCAATAATTTGCATTTCTATGATCAGTCATCGAAGCTTCAAAATGCATTTTGGAACAGTAACATGTTGAATATCACAATTCCATCTTCCTCATCATATACATGTTCCCTGAGATATAACAATTTGACCCTTATTTTAGAAACTTTTTAAGTGCCAAAAATTTAGTATAGGAATTATCTATTAGGGTTGAGAATATTTGCTGTAGCCACAGGTTTTCCTTTTATGTTCTGTGGAGAGACTCTGTCTCCTCATATTCAAAGTCATCTCTTATACTTGCTTCTTCAGAAAATAATTGCCTACTATATTGTTAATAAATCTGAAAAACTTGGAACACAGAGTCTTTTTTTTTGCTTCATACATTACTTGAAATTTATCAACAGTGACAAAAAAAATGTCCATTTGAAAATATGTCAGTCATGGGTAGTGTTCTTATTTATTGACTTGCTTTAGAGGGCAGATATGTTACTAAATGCCCTTACTTGTGCTGTTTTAGACCTCAGCCCCTGAGAGATTAATTTTACTCAAAACATAGATACTCTTAGCTCTTTGCACTTTTTCACAGGGGTATAGTAGTTCCCTAAATAATCTAAACAAGTAATAAGGGCTTAAAAGGTATGCCAACTTCAAGATGATCAGTATTTTTCATTTGGTCTGCTTCATGCATAACTTTTTAAAGGCTGGAAAATACAAGCATACAGACTTGTTCAGGACTCAGACCTAGGTCTCCTGCATCTGAACCCAGTGTTTTAATCCAAAGTATTATCCTGACATTGTCATGCTAAAACATTTTCAGGTGAAAAAGCAACATTGAATGCAGAAGAAATGGCTGACTTCTACAAGGACTTTCTAAGGAAAAACTTTAGAAAGCATATGCAATATAACAGGTATGTAGAAGGTATTTATGTTGACTGTTATGTGTTAGTCTAAATCAAAAGCGTAAGATCAGATTTAAATTTTTTCCTCTCTATTTGGTGAAGCAACACCTAAAACTGTTTAGAAAGTTGTATTTTAAAATGCCCATTGAATATGACACCACAACTTCAGTTTCTTCTCTGTATTGGATTGAAAGATGGTTGAGCTCAAAGGTGTCAGGTGTTGCTGGGATCCTAATGGTGTAATGCTAGTGAGAATTCTACCATTACTAGAACTGATCTATTACAAATTGTGATTTAGATTTAGTATGTGCATATACTATAACGTACTATATTGTAAGAACAATTTTACAATAACAGATTTTAAAACAAATACATCTTGCCTTGCCCATGGCAGGAGGTGTTGTGGGAGGAAACCTCGCCATAAACCTAAGCAACAGCACAAAAAGATAGAAAGTAAAAAAATCTTTTTAATAAGAGGATTGTTTTTCAAGTAGCTTTTAACTGATGAGGAAGCAATTAGTTTATCTTAGAACTGGTCATCAGATGCCATTGTTACAGTGATCTTGGGATAGTGTTACATATTCACAGTAAGAGTTCTGGCTTTGGGCCTAAACATGACCTTCCTTCTTGCTGTCCTGTAAAATCAGGCTGCCTCAGCTGTGTCATTGTAGTTTCAAAGTGCATAACCCTGAAAGCAGTGGAGCTTTTTACATGCACTCTGATTTTGAGGAGTCAGATCTATAAAATCTGTTTGTGTTCAGCTGTATGTTCTTTTGCAGTGTGGCCAGCTGGCCTGAGAACTTTGGCCATTGAAGTGTTGCAGCTTCTAAAACTTAGTTAAAAGCAATGACTGCTCAGAGATGCTATTAATATTTGCTTCAGGATACTTAGACTGGAAATACAGTCTGGTTTAGAAAAAAAAGTTCAGAAGGATATAGGAAATGAGACATGAAAGGGAAGAGAAACAGTTGCTGTGTTAGCATGACATTTGGATTTAACATGACTCTTTAGGGGGTAGCTCAGTGCTGCTTGTCAGTGTGATTTTGGTTACCGTCCTTATTGAGAGGTTAGTATCTCAGGTTTATGTTAGATCTGTACATACAAGGTTTCTTATGGATCTCAAGAGAAGACCTAAATCCTTTTAATATTTCCTGATAATTCTACAGGAAGTACATTCTGTTGCTTCTGTGCAGCAGTTTGAAAAACTGGAGTGGGATCCTTGTTAGAAACTAGAAAAAAGCATGATATTTCTTTGTAACAGGGGCAAGAATTTGAAGCAAATTATCAGAGGTTAAAAAGCGCTGATACTATCTTATCTATATCTTGAGTTGGTTCCAGAAGCCATGCATACTTCATAAAAGCTATTTAAAGATATAAAGACTAACTTTGGCAATAATAAAGACATATCTTTAAAAGGTACTGAATTGGAAACAGTATTTCCTGTATAGGTACTGCATTAGAAACAAAATGTTTCTCACATGGGGTTATACAATTCATCCTTGAACTGTGATAGTTATTGTTTTATTTTTTCCTGCCCTTATAGGTGACCAACTATGGTCTTTCCAACACATCTTCATATATGCGCAAACAAATCTCACCCCTAGCACAGCAATGTCAGGAAATTGGTCTGGATAGCTTGATGATCAGCTTTACTTCTGAAACATGAGATATGTTTACAATTATTTTATCTTGTCTGATTTAAAGTACAATTGGTCATAAACCTACCATCCCTTAACTTTTTTACAGTTAAGCTCTCTATGGTTGTAGCCCCGTAGTCTGCATGTAATATGTTCATGGATGCATATATTTGCATAAACCTTTTCATACATTATCTAACTCTCATTAGGAAGAAAAAGAGTTGCCACAAAGAACAGAAAAGGCAAGTCATCATTGAATTGTCATTTGTCAATGTCAAAGGATATCTTAATATAATTGTATATCTTTTCCCCTCCCCCCTTTTTTTATCTTGTCATTTGTGCTTATGATTTTCCTGGCTTTGGAACCCCAGAGATTGGTATAGACGTAACTTTACTATCACATTCCTCATGGGACAAGTAGCACTGATGAAAGCTCTGAGGTGGCTTCGTTGGAAAAAGAAAAATGTTGGAAGATAATCATAGCTCCATGAAGAATGCAACATTAACTAGGTCTGCTATATACTTACTGTTTATGGTGGTGTTCAGAATTTGTATAACTAATGTAATAATTACTTGAATCTGTTTGTTAAATTATGTGAATAAAAGTTGCCACTGGTGTTAATTTATACCCACTATGTAGATTTCCTTTACCTTTTGTCATAAATACACCTTTTATTCCAAGAATTTCTGAAGTACTTCCCAATCAAAACACAACCAAGAAAACTTTAAAACCTGTTCCTTGTTTACATTAAATGGAACCTATCAGAAGAGTCATGTTTTTAACCACAAAGCCATAGTTCCTAAATAGCATGTGATTCAGTGTGCTGTATCTGAACTTGGGTCAGAGAATGATGTTCCCACCAACCCTATTAGTATACACAGACAAAAATGTCTTATTTTGCAGCAGTTGTCTGTCTGTGGCAGTAGTTATCCATAAGTAGTACAACATGGCTGAAGGAACAAGTCTGATTTGTGAGTATACACAAAATCAATTTAGAAAAATCCTCTTTTCACTGTTTCTTATTTTTCATAAAGATTTAAGGTATGTTTTCATATACATTGCTAGTGCAATAGGACCATTGTAGATAATTTTGTTTTAATTAAAAGAAATCTGCTGCCCTTGGAGAAGAGTTCCTCTAACCTATGATTAGGAAAGGTTTTACTTCCTGAACAGTAAAGCAGAAGCCTTGCCAGTCAGTCTCATTAGAAAATGAAACTGACATATGGCTGTATGGAGAAGAGAAACATTGGTACTAATACACATTGCATTCTATGGGTTCATTTCTTTCACCAAATGTACCATTCTCACCAGT
Source organism: Indicator indicator (assembly GCF_027791375.1). Taxonomy (NCBI): domain Eukaryota; kingdom Metazoa; phylum Chordata; class Aves; order Piciformes; family Indicatoridae; genus Indicator; species Indicator indicator. The sequence continues at coordinate 24,824,804 of NC_072013.1, forward strand.
ATCTCTGAGGCACTCAAAACCACTTGCCTAGAGTGATTTTTTTTTTTTTTTTTTTTTTTTTGCTCTGCAGGTATGCATCATCAACTGGAAGGAGGCTGGTTTCAGTGAAGTTTTAAAATGTCATGTCATATACCTGTAATTTAAAAGAATTTCCATTCCTTGGAATGCTCTCCCTGTCCATTTATACAGTTAAATGATATTTTTTTTAATACAGTATGTAGTAAGAGGTTTCAGTCAGAAAGAATATGTATTGTCAGCTGAAGCATCTTTTCCTAAAGCTATGCTGTAGGGAGGATTCTGCTTTTGGAAATGTCAGATCAGTAGCCATTGACCTGTTTTTCATGTCTAAACATGACATCATTTATTCACAGGCTTTTTCAGCTGGAGCAAAAAGCTTTGTCAGTATCAACTGTAAAAATTCCTTTGCAAGATGAATTATTAGTGGTACAGTACTGGACCATACTTCCATACAATATCATTGGGCCTAAAACAGTCACTGAATTTTGCTTGTAAGTGTTGTGTACTGGTAAATGAAAAGAGTCATTAATAGTTTGCTGAGGTGATAACCAACACTTAGAGGAAAATATTTACTACATCAGTATTGTGAAAGGTATATATTTATTAAAAAGTTAAAAAATGCCCTGCTTCTTCAGGAAAATTTTAAAATAGTGCTGTGTGTATGTAATGTAATTCTTGAGGGCTTCACGTTCATCTCTTGGAGTACATAAGCTTTCGTCCACAATGCAAATGCACACAGTTCAATAGTTCCAGTGTAAGAGAATGAATGGACAATATCAGAAAATATCCCTGAGAGGCAGAGACCAGAACCCCACTGGACTGGTGCTTGATAGCCATATGTTCTGACAGCCTATGCATAAGATCCCTGAGGTAGTTTCACATACGGTTTAAGTGGGTGGAAGTCTGTAAAAAGAAGCATTTTCATCTTCTGGGCTGCTCACTTTTATTAACACAGACGTTTTTGTGTCTGCCTGCTGAACCAGATCAGGAAATTGATTGACTCCTAGAACTAATCCAAGGAAAAAAGTGCTAGATGTCAGTGGAATTTAATATGCCTGATCATGCAGATACATGTTGGCATGGGGGAATGTGGGAATTCAGATGGAAGGTTTGAATGGTGCTTGAGTCAATTCACAGTTAAAATTGTTTCCTGAACATGTCATTTTAATGTTGGTCACCAAAAAATAGTTGGTGTATGATGGATTGTACTGGGATTCTGCTGTGAGCTATTTGCAGGTAAAATTCATACCTTTATGACATTGCTTTCATTAAGATCCTGTGTGGAGTGCTGTTTCCCTTAATCTAAAGCCTACTGAAGGAGGAAAGTATTTACCTATTTGGTAAGTATCGAGGTCTGATTTAGAGTATCTAATAAAAGCCACTGTGAAAAGATGTTACTAAAAACTATCCATCTGAAATTTTGAGTCATTACCAAAGCCACATACATTTACTAAGATAACTACATTTTGACTGAAAATCCCTATAGTTTCTGCCAGCATTGCATTACTTTGGTTATTTTATTTTAACTCCGAGCAGTTGTAACAATGCCCACTGCTTTCAAATATTGATCATAAATCCTTTATACATCAAAGGAAGAATAAGCTGCCACAGACTACTAAAAATATTTTTTTTTATGTATACAAAAGCCTGCTGCTGTAACTGAAGCTAGTGAAATAGATCAAAGAGTGATTTTTCTCTGCACATTGTCTGAGTATAGGAAAAATACAGGGGAGTGTTCTTACCATTTAGGTATTTAGCTAATCCTGTTAGAAGAAGCAGTATTTCATATATAGTGGTGTCAGCATGTGCCTTTTTATGTCTTATGCATTCAGTAAGTGCATAATAATGCAACATTTTGGTAACATTCAAATAATTTTTAGATAGTGTGTAGTGACTTGGGGTTGTTATGATAACGTGGAGGGTTTGCTATTCATTGAATTTCTCTATTGCAGCATTAATAGAATATGAGAGGAGTAAGATGAAGTGTCAGACGAGGAATTGAGAAGCAGACCAACTAAAGGTTGGGTTGAAGTGATTGTAACACCTTCATATTTTGTTAATAAAGAACTATACATCTTGAAAAAAATGCACTAGGAGTTTTAAAAGTTACGGTAGCAACTACTGAGAAGATAGCTTCTCTATTTAGCTGACCATTCTTAGGGATAAAATCAATATCCAGTTCAAAACTCAGATTTGCTATTTAGAAGCTGACCCCTCCTGGCCCCATTTTAAGGGAATTGTTCTGCTTGCAATTTTCAGCTTCTGCTATCAATAAGCAAGATTGGTATCCTACAGAGTAATCGGATTTTGTCAAACAAGAACTTAATTTGCATCCTGCACAGTGCCCACGGGCTACTCTTTTACATGAAGACTGTGGGAGATTGAAATGTTTTTGAGAGAGGATAATATATGCCTGGAACTGTAATATGCATGAGTAAGTTTTCTTATTAAAACTATATATACAGTGATCACTGAACACTGATTTGCAGAATTATAACCCTGTAACTGAATATTCAGGTTCATTTCTCAAAAAAAGTGGTAAGGGAAATGCAAGTTCCTTTATTTGTTATGAGTTTGTATGTCTTAAAAAGCATTCATAAGTGCATGTAGTATAATAATCTTGAAATACATATTAATATTTATTATATAAATCACTTCTTTATGCCTTGACTTTGCATTCATTAATGAATTAACGTTTATGTAAGTATCGTGAGATATAGTTGACTGGTATTTTCAAATAGCAGATGCTGTGCAAAAGCAGTACTTCTGGACAGAAATATAGGCAACAAAAGATTTCATGATCCCTTTTTAAGTGTGATCTTAACTTGGGAAAAATACTATTTTATAGCACTACCCACAGTCAAAATGAGTAAGTGTTTAGAAGATGTGGTCCCTGTTTCATAAAGCTACTTGTGTTTTACTAGTTCAAATCAGATACTTATGTGAGTTTCTTGTACTTTGCAGGGAAAGTGATTTTGCTTTCTGATGGTTTATGCAGGTTCCCATCCTTAGGGGTAGTCCCATATGTGTTGTGACCAGGGCATGAGAAGGCAGGAGGCAGCAAAAATGATCATATGTGTCTTCTGAGCCTGCTAGAAGGCAATTAGCACTCAGCCTAAGCTGGCGTAACCCTGAAGCTATTTTGATGGACCATGACTGGCATGCGTTTCTTGAAACCCCTGTGCCAGTCAAGAATTACTGGCATTCAGCAGTTCTCTTTCACACCACTGCCTCCAAAGAACCCACTGATATGATTTAGCTGCAGAATTGGCTGTGATAACTTCCATCAGCTAAGCCAAAATGCATTGACAAGCAAAGCACAGATTTCAGAATCATAAGAAATTCAGGTCATTACTCATATCTCACTGTTATGGAACTTCCTGTTCATGAATTTTAGCTCTGTCTATGCAATAAATCCCTGCCTGGAATCTTTTTTCATGTTCTGATCAATGCATAGCCTATATTGACTGATTATAAAGAGTTCCAGAAAAGTTAGAGTTTCAGCTCTTGAATTATTTGAATAATTAGAAATCTGCCTTGATTGCTTTCCAAGTGATTTTATTATTTTGGAGTGTCATATAGAAAACAGATGGTATGACACAGCACAAATAATTCTGTAACAAACCAAGTCAAGATAATTCTGACCTTACTAGCTGTAGAAACTATAAATACTTAAGTAGAAAACAATTATTTGTCAAAAATTGTATGAGACCAAAAGACAAAATGGAAGCTAAATTCCAGTGAATATGTAGGAAAATGTCTTCTGGGTTTACCAATTTCTCACGTTTACCAAAATAATATTTCTCTTTTAATGTCATGCCTGGAAAACTCAGTTTCCTCAGGCCTTATGAAAAATTGCACCATGAAAACCAGAACAAAATACTAAGGTGATATGAGTAAATAGCCACAGGTACTAATTTGTGTCAAAGGAGAATTCAAGTTCACTTCAAAGAAGAGATCAGCTTTGCCATAGGATGTGGCAGAGCAATTTTAATTGACAAGAGATGCTCAAAATTAATTTGTTTGCTATGCTCCTCTGATGCTTCTTCTATGGTCCTGCTTTTGTTGTAGGGAACGGAGGGGTCAATACAGTGTGACACCTGGAGACTTGCTCAGCAGGCTTTAGTTACCATGGTATTGCAGGCATAAATCTAATTGCTATAGGAGTGAGTAAAATAGGCTGATGCTGGGAAAATGTGACTGAAGAGTTGCCACTGGACAGGGCATGTTTCCTTCTTAGGAAGATTTTTCTCAGGCTTTTGAATCATGAGGTTCACACTTTGTCTAAAAGCAGCAAAGCAGCTTATTAACTTGGTGTCTTGCATCTCTATAGGTATTATCTAACAGCCACTTAGCACTCAGTGTTCAATTTCATATGTAATTAACAATGTAAATTTGACATTTAGATCTAGTATATATTTACCTGTAAAATAGAAAAGCAATCTCATTTATTTACAACATGAACTTTGTTTTCTGGACACTACCCAACAGAGTTCACAGGCAATAATTCAAAGAGAAAGAAGGTAAGTGAAATTAATGAGCATGCTGGTAACACAGCATTCCAGCCTCTTCTGGCTGCAAAATGAGTGGGATGGAAGATGAGAAATGTGTGAACCTTCCTTTGAAGATAATTTGGAGTGCTTTCTGCCCTGGTGCACGATAAACCTGGCAGTAACATTTTTAAGGTTGTGTAGTTAATTATAAGGATATAGGGCATGCTAAATTGCTGCCTACAACAGACCCGTTTACTGGGTTGATTTCTGGTCAGCACTAAACACTGATGAAGGAAGATGCTCTTAGTCATCAGCCTATTCCATGTGAGTCATGACAGTTTTCAGACATATGGTGATGGTATACTTTGTGGCCCTTCAGCATGTAATAATGAGTGTAACACTGTGTAGGCAGTACATTTCACTTTCCTAGCTAATTTATATATACATCAGTTGTTCCCAGCTTCCTCCTGGTGTTGAGACATGTTTGAGTTCCTGTTTACAGTTACATTATTTTCAATATGTAGGGCTTGATAAACTATGTAAGACTGCACTATATATATCTTTGGAACAATTTCAGTGTATTTCAGCTTTCATTAAAACATAAATGGTATTTTAAATAGTAAGGAACAATTTTAGATTAGAACACACAAAATCTGAAGTACTGCATATGCCATGCTTCAGCAGTTCCCCAGAACTTCCCCAGGAGATTGTAAACTGATGTGCTAGAATGAACTGCTCCACGTAATCAAAACACCTCAAACAGATCATGTGGATAGGTGACACTGGCATTGTAGAGAATGGTGGTGGCACTCATTTTTTCCTTAGATTAATACAAGCTTTGCTTCTTGTGTGTTGTGCTTGCCACCAAAGTCAGAGGTCAAGGAGTCTTGCTTTAAATTCCCATCTTTAATTATCTGTGAAGTACAACTGTAGCCTCAGAATATCTGTGATAATCTACATTCTAATGATATAACTTCTTTCTTAGCCAATGTCTGCATAAATTACAACTTAGGTTGAGTCTAGCCTTTTTGGAACAAGAAAAACCTACAGAACACGATGCAATGCAGTACTATGTGTCAAACTGGACAAATTAATAGCATCCCCTCACTAGTGTTTGGTTTGTTTTTTTAATCTATACCTGTTTCTAAATCACCTATACATGGATGTATGAGGAATTCCTTTCTTCAAAAACTGATACCTAGAAGGCTAGTTTCTAAGGCTTCCTTTCACATCCCCTAATACAGAGGGTATACTAAGTGTGGACAAGCTAGATCATAGATAGATCCTGTGGTCCAGTCAATGTGGTGGTGTTAGGTCATAGGCTGGACTTGATGATCTCAGAGGTCTATTCCAGCCCCAATAATTCTGTGATTCTGTGAGGTTGTGCACAGAACATGGAAACCAGGTCCTTGTGGTTGTCTAAATCACACAGGTATCGGGGAGTATTACAGGACTGGGAAGGCACAAAGTGATGTAAAACCATTCTCTCAATCCCTTCTGGGATAACACATGCTGTTCTACACCTTTTGGAGACTGAACACAGATTGAGTTCTTCTCAGGTAACTGACAGACAGGCCTGTGGGGATAAGACATACTATCCATCTTGTAGGAATGAATTATGCAACCATTTCACTAATGTTTTAAGTCTTAAGACTTGATAGCAGCAACGCACACATCTTGTTTTCTTCTGTATCACTGTGAAGGTACAAAAGTAGTGAAGAGTGTTGATGGTGTGTCTTTGAACTTAATACTTTTCAATGAATTTCTCTGTGACCTTGCTAGAAAGTCATCCATTAAAGTAGATTTTAAAAAAAGAGTTACAACATAAGAGATAGGAATGGAAACAGCTGGAACTGAAGAAAAACTTCACTGTACATACTTGCTGTGGAGGCAACAAGGAGAGAGAATTCCAAACCCCTGGGAATAAGATTATCCCTTCTTCTTCTGTGTCTGCTCTATTTCCCAGGAGACAGGATGAGTGAGGAACAAAATATCTAGCACAGGCGGTTCTGTTTCCTATTGATTTCTAGAGTGACTCTGCCCTTCTCAACCCCATGTACTGTATACCATCCATCTAGCCACAGGCATATTCACAGAAGCCATTTTCTGTGGACACATAATTGGTCATTGGCACAGAAACTACAGAAATGGCTGTCACACAGCAGAAACATTTCCATTTCACTTTCCCTTGGGGCAAACTGTATTACCATTAATTCCACAGTCCAGTGCAGCTGAGTACTGCCTTGATTTGAATACCCTCTTAACCAAGGCAAATGCCCACAACGAAAAGCAGATGCAAAATGGCCTCCCATTTAAAGAAAAAAAATCTAATCAGGCTTAGATGTCAAGTAAATTTGGTGTAATTCCTTATAGAGTATCAGTTGAGGAGGAGAGAAAAGCACTTAGCGGAAGAATTGAAAGGAGATAAGGGTTTGGCAATTGCTGCAGCATGTGCAGAAAAGGAATACATTAAGTGAAAGGCAGATTACTGATAAATCAGATTTGGGAATAATAATTTTCAATAGTGACCATGGCAAAACAACTGCAGCACATTAGGCTCAAGAAATCTGAAGCAAATGGGAGCAGTGAAAGACGAGTAACTGAGGAGATGTAGAATCTCTCATCTAGAGATTTCAGTTTATTTAGCCAACTAAACTGATGGTCAAAGAAAGTGCAACATCTCCTAGTGCAGAGAAGGAAGTGCAAAATCTCCTAGAGAGGTAAGTGGAGGAAGGACTAGCTAAGAGGATTACCCAGGGAAGAATCTTCTTTCTGTACAATAACTTAGACACATAAAAGGTAAGTGTCACATTGGAAGACCTCCTCAGAAATGCAAACACATGAGAAACGAGACTAATCGCTAGCAAGGGAAAAGAGCTGGAAAGCAATGACATAATTTGGCACTAAATCTGCTGGTCTGTATTGCCCTTGAGAGTGAACACTGGAGGACTGAGTTTCTAGGGCAGGAAGGGCAAGATGCCTTCCTAGTTTTCAACAGAGTTTGATAATTACATGCAGAAAAAGACCTGATCAGGCGGTTGTCTGTAATGCCTTTTAGACTTTTGAGACTTCGTTCTCTGTCATCAGTAGGTGCAAGTTTCTGCTTGGAAAAGGTCACATACACTGGCATTAGCATTTCTTTGATTAGCATATGCATGAGCTTTAATAAGAGGCAGCACCTGAAAAATTACAACTTCCTTCTTTTCCAAATGTATGTAGGAATCTTAGAATAAAGAGAATACATCTTTTACATCTCTATGAGGAAGCACCAGTTTCGCTGGTGCTGAGACAAGTTTACGTCTCAGTCCGTGTCTCTGCCTAATGTTGGTTGGAAAAATTAATGCCTGTCTTACGCTTTCAAAGTTCCATACTAGTTAATGAAGTTATCCCAGATTTACACAGATGCACAACTGACAGCCCTCACAGGGTGTTTTTTTAGGGAAAAAGCACTTTTCCCAATGAAACTCTGGAAAATTTAATGAGAAAAACATACCTAAGTCTCGTTCACCATGGAAAAAACCCTACAATGACTACCAAGATTATCAAGGTAAGGAGTCTCACCTAGTGTGATCACAAGTAATCTGGCAACAAATCCTGATGAGTTAGCAAATTCTAGCAAAGGAATTAGCAAACAAATGCTAACAAACCAGGCAGGTAACAAAGAGCTGGCTTCAAAGAAAGGGAGTGGTATAATATAAGTGGCAATAAAGCAGGCACTTAGGGGTCAGTAGAGGTGAAACTTTTGTTTTCTGCTTCTAGCCAAGTGGTTCCCCAGGTTTGAGTACAGACTATCAAAGATTTTGTGTTTAGAAGTGTCTGTGTGTGGAATAAACATTTTTCCTATCAATACTAGGCCTTATCCCAAAGGAAGGGTAAAGAAAATGGGCACAGTCATAGGAACTGAACATATGGGAGGGTGAAGAGTAGTACTGTATCACACACTGAATGTTCTTACTGTAGGAGTGGCCAAAATAGTGATATTCCATCAGCAGAGTGTTTTTTGTTTCTGCCAAAAGATTTTATACACTTTCTCAACGGTTCAGTGACAAGGAGATGAATAAAGAAATAAATGCAACTTCCTGTGACTCATATGCAGTGATTAACAATTCTCATACCCTTGAAACTGAAAGCCCAAGAGAGAATAAACTCACTGAAAAATCAAAGTATGGAGGAAGGAAAGAAGTAGCATAGACAGAATATTTTCTTTATGTAGAAGCACTAGAAGTTGTACAGAGGGAATATGGAGAAAAGTCTTTCCAAGCTAGAAAGCTGCTGGGGTCAACTATCAGCTGACAACATGGATGCAGGTGAGGAAGAAAGTTGCTTCATCTTTTAGTGAATGAGAGTACAGCAGAATTAAAGAAGGAACAGAACTTGCTGGTTGTGCAGAGTAAGTGTGCATTGGTGTGAGCGTTTCCTTGTAGAGATGGGAACCTACTCCTTGAATGCAGGGAGTAAAGATACAAGTCTAATTTTCATAAGCTCTCCTCTGTGAACCTTAACCTACTGAGAATTTTGATGCTTAAAAGTAGAATAGAGTATTACAGCTTGTCAAAGGGTGCATTTCCTACATCCTTGATCCTTAGTACTTTGAAGATAAGAGTGGAAATTTTGATATATAAATATAGCTTGCATTGCTGAAACTGTCCAGTATTTTTCTCTACATTCACATTAATACTGACATGCAAATTCTTCAGTAATTTATAGCTTTTAAGAAGTTACTTTAACTGTACTACCTGAAGTTTTTATGTCTGATTTTTCATAACAGAATTGTTTTAAACCTAATGGAATGGGCATCTTAAACCTTTCAGTCGGTATCTTTTGGGCTTTAACAATAGCTCAGCTCTATAATAGCTGGGAGATGAAAAGAATTCTGGTTAGCAAAATCTTAATATCCAGTGCAAGCACCCTGCTCTGTTTTAAAGGCAGACATTAGCTAATGAAATGGCCTGGTTTAACACTGCATGGCTTTTTTTAATCTGTGGATAGAAAATGGCAGAGTTTTTATTTGTTACAGCTTTCCAGAAATCTTCACGACTGTGAAAAAGGAGAGTTCACTTGCATATAGATAAAGCATATTGACTTGGGAAGAGGATCATGATCAGTGTTTATTTAGAACTTTAATGCTATGTCCAACAGTGAGTCTTTGATGGTATGTTCAGGCATCTTGACTATGACAGTGAGTCACGGCACACAAAATACAGTCCTTTTACTCCAAAATGCTTGAATTTCCTGATAACAAGGTACCTCTGCATGCAATAATTGCACATATGCACAAAGGAGTTAGGCTAAAATTGTGTCTGCGTACTTGACGCCTTTCACTCTTGAGCACTGATTTTTATGTTTCTTCTTCTCCGTAAAGGACATTCTTGTAAGAAATACAAGCTAAGAGCATATGCAACTGTCAAGTGACTGTGATTAAAAGCCAGACAAGTTGCTGAATCTGGCCTTTCAATATTTATTACTGCCAGGATGCTTTTAAACAGCACTTTAGCAGCAGCTGACATTATTCCAATGTAGTGCTTTACTCTAGACCATATTTATAAAATGAAGTAATAGATTTTATAGACTGTAGGATTAGATATAAAGAACGTTTGTCTCTTTTGCAGGAAAGATCCCCTAAACCAGAAAGATTGGGTTTTTTTAATAACAATGGTAAAATCAAATGACCCACACTCCTTAAATGAAGTGAACCTGAATTTCTTTACAGAGGCTTTCTCTATTTGTGGATGTCAGTTAAACTCAATCTTAGTTTGCTGCATGTGCTTGTCACACCGTTGCACCTAAGACCTTTGTGTTGCATTAGTTCAATTTTTTTTTTCTTCCACTGTGAATTACAAACCCCTCTCTCTCTTCTGGGAGAGGAGGGAAATGAGTACATAAAAGACAAATGACAATGAAGAATTCAGTATGGTAAACAGTGTATTTTGAGGCTTTGTTTTAATATCCACTCATATGTCCCCAGAAAACCATGGTGACTTTGTTGGTGGCAGGCAAAAAGTACTCTAGAGACAGCATGTCTAGATCATTTATTCCTAAAAGCAGGGCATATAGCATAGCTAGTTCCTTAAAAGAAGATGAAAATGTGGCCAGTAAATAGTTCTTACTGCTAGATGAACTTGGATAATTCTTATGTAGATGAGACAGGAAAAACAAGATCCTAATGGGGAGGAAGTCTTGCAATATTTCAGGTCAGGCAGAAGCTTGACGAAGCAGCGCACTCACCAAGTCTCTTCTGTGTCTTTCTTCTGCTGTGTGCCATAAACAGAGGCGAGTAATATTGCACTCTAGTTCCATTGAGCTAATCAACCTTCCTGCAGGAGGGAGCTTATAGTATGTGCTGCTTATGTTGGAAATTGCCAACATGCACACACTTGATTAGCCAGTATACTACAAATCAGGGTCATAGCTGGAGTAGTTGCTTTGTTCAGAGATGCTCAGATCCCTTGGGTAAGATGCTAATTGCAGGAAATCTTTTAAACCAAATGCGTGGTAGGAAGAAAGCAATGAATATTGTTTATTCAAAAGACAGGAATGGTGCCTTAGAATCACTTCTCTTGCATAATTATGTAATTAGGGCATGTTGTATTTTTAATTAAATCTCTTTCATATTCATGAAAATTCTCTGAACCTGTGGACCAACTGGCACGACTCTTGTAGTTTGTATAAAGAAATGCTCTTCAATCCTTTTTATTCCCTTTCATATTACTGTACAAACACATATTTCACATTATTATACATCATGAGCCTGTACTGCCTGTCACAATATGATGATAAACCATTAATACATTTTAAATGGAGATAAAGAACAAAGGAAGCTGCTGTTCCAAAATACGAGTATCAAAGTTGGGTTTTTTTGTTGGACAGCTTGACCTGTGTAAGAGATCAATTAGTGAGTGGTATTCAGAAAGTATACTTAAGTTTCCTCAGCTTTTCAAATGCAACAGTGACTCTCTCTATTTGCAGTCTATAGACAGTCCATATTCCCCTAACTTTGTTTTGTTTCTTTAGGGCTTCTCTGGCTCTTTGACAACAGCATTACCGTTAATTCCTCTTCCATCTTCCTCCTGCTTCTTAGGAGTTTTGCTTTCTCACCTGACTCCTCATATCTGCCATTTTGGAGACTTGCTCAATGTTGTATATGAGGGCAAACACAGGTTAGCTCTGTTTCCCTTGTGTGTTTTACATATTACCATTTAGTTGAGACTGGACATTTATATTTACCACTACACCTCCTTATGTTTCCATTAACTTATGATTCAAACCCTGTATATACTGCAGGCAGTTAGACTAGATGATTGTTGTACATCCCTTTCAACTGAGCTACTCCGTTCTATTCATCAAATGATAATGCATCATGATATTCTGCTTGGACAATAATTCTTTAATGAAGTTAGGCTGTCACTGTTCCCTGATGACTTCCAATTTACATTTTACTACTTTGCTAAACAGAGCTATGTTTTTAATCTCAAACCTCAGTTCCTTCCATCTTCTGTTTCTGGGTTTAATCTCTACCTAGTGGGATGTAAAGCAACAGGAAGAATATACTGTGACTGTTTCCTTCCCTGGTGAGAGTGAGAATGAAATTTGGGAGCTGTAAAGAAGTAGTTCTTGTAGTTAAGTGCCATGGAGTTCTTTTTTATGTGTAAACCTTTCACTTAGTTCAATGGAGAACAAAGACAAGGGTGCTGAAACATATTAACAGCACATAGTTACCCCTAGATGGGCTGAAGTACAGAATTTGAACACCAGCCACTGTTCTTCCCGTGTAACTTGCACTGTGAGCTGGCTGCATCCTATCATGCATTTGTCCCAGAGGTGTTCAACAGAACCAGCTTTGTGGGTCCTACTGACAGCCTGCTTTATGTGGGGAAGCAAATCTTCTCTCCAAGACACTCAAAAGTGTTAGCCCACTCTGGAGCAAAAACACCGCAGCATCACCAGAGCAAGAGTGCCTTGAGGAAACGTTAGGTTTTGCTCTCCACTGACACGCACTTCAAGCATGCGAAGCCTTAGCAAAGATTAGCGTTGCCCCTGCCCTTCTCTCCCGGCAGCCTCGGGGATGTCAGCGTGAGGCCTTGCATCTCAGCCACTGAAGGCCTTCATCAGCATCCTTCTTCTCCCTCCCTGGGTCCGCGGAGCAGCAGCAAGCGAGTGCCGGCTCTGTGGGGAGAGAAGGGAAGGTCAGGCTGCGTAGCGGTGAGCAGCTCCGCTACCACCGCGGTGCTCGCTTCCCGCGCACCTCCTTCCTCTCCAAGGGGGCCAGATAACGTCATGGTGTTGGAAAGGGGGGGGCGCGGTGGGAAAGCAGGGCGCGCAGGGACTTATGGGAGCAGCCCCGGAGGAGTCGCCATGTTGGGTGGGGTGGCAGGTGGGAGGAGGCAGGGCAGCGCGGGGCGGGCGTAGAGGCGGTGGCGGCAGCGGCTGCCGGGGCGGTGGTGGTGGCTGCTTGCAGCTGTCAGTGCCCACTTCTCCGGGGCCAGGCCGTGCGCCCACCACCGCGGTCGCCGGGCTGGGCCGTGTCTGTCAGCGCCTCGGGGTGAGGGTGCCGTGGTGCTGATTTGTTCTCTTCCCTCCCTTTCCGCGGTTCTCTTTTATTCCCCCCGCCCCCCAAACCCCTTTTTCCTTCCTCCCTTCCGCCCGCCCATCGCTGACATCCTCCTCCGGTCGCCTCCTCCCCACCACCCCCCGCTCCCCGGGCTGCGCGGCCCCCCGCCGCCTCTGCGAGCGCTGCGCACATCGCCCGAGCCTGCAGCACCGAGCGGTGAGCGAGGGGAGCTGTCCGCGCCCCGGGGCGGCCCTGCTGGGGGATGGAGGGGTGGGGGGGCAGGCGACGAGGGGGGTGCTGTTGGATTTTTTTATTTGCCTTTTTATCTGCAATTACGCAAACAATAAAAGGCTGCGCGGGCCGGCTGGTCCCTCCGCAGCGCCGCTGACAGCCAGCCCCTTCCCTGTGCCGAGGGGCGGGGTGGGGTTTTTTGGGGATGTGGGGCGGCGAGGTTGGTTTTCGATGTTTTGCGTAAAGCTCTGTCAGCTGTAGTTGTCGTTCGGCTGCAGGAAGGAGACTCCCCCCCAACCCCCCCAGCGGTGATGGGGATCGGCTCGGCTTTGTCCCTGTTTCCTCTTCTGGCTCCCGTCGGTGCTGCGGCTGGGGCCGGGCGCCGCCCTGGGAGGGACCCCGCGCAGAGCCGGGGGTGAGGGAAGCTCTCGGCCTCGCCCCTCTGTCGTGGTCGTGGTCGGATCCTGTCCCTGGGGCTAGCGGCGCTTTGTTTTTACTTCACGTACTTCGCTTGGGGGGGGTTTGCTCTATTGCTAACTGGGAAATGGTGAAAGAGGAAGCGAGGGCAGCTTTCTTGGATTTTGTAAATAGTGACCGGATTTATATATTGTAGGTCACCTACCATGCTGTACTGGGAGGCGATTTGTAGATTTAGGTCTTGACAGATTTCTACACTTCTAAAACAAGCCTTGGTTAGGAACAGGTTATTCTGGCAAAATGACATGAACACATAACTGACTTAAGATAGCTGTATCATAAGAGGAGAGCTTAATTAGAAAGACACTTTAAATCTTCCTAATTCTGGCCTCGTGTTTCTAGTATTTTTTTATCTGACAAGATTCCAGATTTGTAGATCACAAATCACAAGAAGGAACTTACTGACTCTATTGAATACTATATTCTAAGCATATTTAAACAATCGGAGCAGGATCACCTAGTGTCATGCTATCTCTTAGCTTTTTGAAGGCTACTATGGTGCTGGTGAATGATGGTGCTGTTTTAGTTTTCCTATTAATGATTTCCATTAGTGTATATGATTTAAATGTAGCAGCAGTATGTGAGTACTGCCCATGGAATAAGAATACAGAAAATAAAAACAGCTAGAAAAAAGCAAAAGTTTCTTTTTATAATTTGCTTTGAACAGCAAGATGATGAACAAATGTTTTGTACAAAATACTTAAAGTTATACATAATAATACATAAAGTGAAGACCATTAGAATGCAATTTTAGTGTAATTGCAATTGACAGAAGGTTTAATAACAATTACTCTGGGAAGTAATTGTCTCTTTCACTTCCACTTTTGTATTGAACTTCAACAGGAAACTTACACCAAAAGGGTGTGAGCATTGGAAGCTAAAAAGGGGAATGTTCGAGATTTTGAAAGCTTAGCATTTTAATTAAAAAACCTCCAAACAACCTGAAACAAAACTAAACCAAATGCAATTGATTTCAAGCTCTTTGGAAAATAGCTTTATTTTGATTATGAATTACAAAGCTTCAGCAAAACACGATAGAGGATATTATGACCCTAGGATTATAGATACAATTCAAAGTAACGTATTCAGCATTTACTGGCAGCAGAGAGAAAGCTGATCCATCTGGTGATCATGAGCAGAAGACCTTGTATTTTGTAAGTCACTTGCATGATTATTTTGGTGAGCACGTGGTTTAAGAGGGCCTTTTTATGAAATGATTGCAGGTAGAACTCTATCAGTTCTTTTTAGATATGCATTTTATATTGTGCAGAATGATGTGGACAAATGCAGGGAATTAAAATTGTCAGTTCCTGAAACTGGCACAACAATGCAGTATTACTTCTGCATCATGTTGCAGTTAAAGTTTGGCAACCTTTCTGTTTCCAAAGGATGACGATGGAACCATACAATTCCAGTAATCAGAGATTCTAATAGCAATTCAAGATTAAATTCCCTTGACTTTATCATCAAAGAAAACATTCTATCATATGTGATTAAAAAAGAGAATAAAGTTACCCTTCAAATATGTGTGAAATAGGCTTGCTTACTGTTTGTCAAATTACTGTAGTGTGCTAAGATGGAAACCATTTTTTAAAAAGGTGTGTTTGACACAAGTGGAATTGCATACAAAATTGTTGATTAAATTTACAAGAGTCCAGAATAAAATCTTCTGAATGTTTTTGAATCAAAATAATACTGTATAGACACTTAAGGCATGGAAGAGCAATCGCTGCTTCCTTTATTTATGAAGACCTTACCATGGTAGTGCCAGAAAACCCTCACTTGTGTGCTGTGCTTATGCAGCACATGTATCTCTCTGTATATGCATATCTGTTTATGTATGCACACATACCTACACATCCCTTGCTTAACTGGGAGGTTGGGGGAATGTATCCCATGTATTCAGTTCTGAGTCCCTTTAATGCAACTTGTGTTTCTCTTGGGATGTGGGCTTATGTGGTTACTCATTTATCTTTCTTTGGTAGGCCTCTCTGGCCCATGTGCAATTGGGTTTATTCTAGGATTAGCAGCATGTCTTCAGATGCATAGCTCATAATTATTTTAAAACTTAGTGTACAAATACTTGTTAAAATAATGTTTGTATAGAAGGAATGGAAAGTAAGGCAATTTGGGTAATTTCATTAATAACAAAAATCTGTATTTAATGTTGAAGAGCATGGTAATGATAGGGACAAGCACACTAGGTCCATGTAAAGCTCTCATGGTCTGTCTGGCTCCAGGGTGATGTTCAGTATGACAGCTATCATAAAAATGGACTAGTTCTGTGATCCTTGGAACGAAGTGGCTAGTCACAGGCTTTTTTCTTAATCCAGCCTGTGTAGTACATTGTGTTTCCAAAGTATTTTAAAACTGTTTTATACTAACATCATGTTTACCTTGATCAAAGTTTAGGAAAGCATGTCTTTTCACTGTTAACTCTCATTTTCCTTAAAACAAAAGCATGACACACATACTATCAAATAGATACCATGTGGTAACCAGGTACCAGTCAAAGACAAGATTCCAAAAAAAAAAACCAACCCAAAATACCCACAACATTTTGACTTTGGAATAGAACTGGTTGTAGTAATGAAGTCCAGAGTCATGACTGGCTTCAGGTATTTTGAAGTGTTAAGACTTTCCCAGTAATTTCTTTAGTGAAACGTTTTTCTTCCTGAAAGCAGGCTGTGTGTTTTGTTTGAAAAATGACTTAATAAATGGCTGACCATAAAAAAGGTGCACTTATGCTGTCTTAGATTCGCTAAGGTGCTTTTGTTGCCTTAATTTTATGTGATTTAAATTGGGCAGAAGACCTTTGTTAGAAGGTCAGAGTTGGAATTACAGATGCTTTCAGTGATGGAGGAATTACTTCCGTAAAGTTTTGTATGAGGTTCTTTGCAGGCATTAGATGAAAATACACTTGGGTGGTTTTTTTTGTGCTTAGAGGGTTAATATATTTAATAATGGCAGGCCATAGCAAATAGGCAAACTTGAGGACTGAGAATGTGTGCTTCTAGTACTCATACATTTTGGAATGTGGCTAAGGGAGTTGTTTGCAGAGGATGAATACTAAAGCACAGTTAATAAATCATATGCTGATTTCGTATAACCTATAAAGAAATGAATCTCTGATAGTTGAAAGTTTTCTTCAGATTCAATCAGCTAAGAAAACAGATTCAAGTAGTAGTTTGTTTGTGTTGATTTAATCACTGTTCCTTTGAATACAACTTGTCTCCCATGGATGTAACCAGTCTAGTCAGTAGTACTGGCTTCCTTATGTATCAGTAGGGTTGGGATGGTGGCTAATTATATCCTATTTACTGTGTGATGCAACCCAGCAAACCATTTAAAAAGTCAATGTTGTACTAATTAACGTAAAGAAAGTCAAGACATCTGATGTAAGGCTGAACTCCTTGGTACTACTAAAAAGGTTGTATCTGAAAATCAGTCTTTAAAGAACAATGCATTTTTTGAATTAGCAGATAAGCTTATATATTAATTTTTACTAATTTGCATTGCATCCAAACGTGGATACTATAAAAGCTTTCTTAAATTCTGTGCTGCTATCTGTTTTGGCAGCATATTAATGCACTGTGTGAATGGAGACAGAGCATGTAGTTAAATGCTAACAAAAAAAATGCTATGAGTTGTGTGCATGTGCCATTCCACAGTGTAGGGAGTAGTGGTTTTAAACTTTTGAAGGGATTGCAGTAAATGCATTCCTGCAGTGTATCTTGAGTTTGGTCCTTCCAGCTGACAGTAGTTGAGTGATTTGCAAAGCCTGTCATACAGATTAGGGACTAGCAGTAGAGGATGTGGGAGTTCTGTGTTGACGGTGGTTCTGCTTCCCCGCACACCCCCCCCCCTTTTTTTTTTTTTCCCCTCCATTTCTCCCTTGAAGAGGATCTTGTGTTTAAGATTGAGTGCTTTTATGGATGTTCGTTTATCAGTGTCAGGAAGAATAGTGCAGGAAAGTCACAGCCGTATCTTTCCAGTCTGAGCAGCTACCATTTCAGAGACTGCTATTACTCTCTCATACCTCTCCTATATTTGCCACAAATTAATTTTACTCACATTGACCATTTCATGTGTTCATGTGCTTAAACTGGATGTTCCTCCCTGCACCCCTCCTGCCCCCTCCATAATTTAGCACGTTTTAGAGGGAGAAGAGTTGGTTAAAAAAGTGGGATTCTACTTTCCCTTCCCCCCCATTATAGAGGGTGGCTATGTGTAGTCAATGCATCTAAGTGGCGTGGTAATTGGAGGGCATAGGAGAGGTTGCATGTTTGAGGTAGGAGGATGACAACAACCTCCTAAAATTCTGTTGACAGAATAGTAGTGTATAATCAATGTCTAAGGATATAGTTGAACTTTTTCTTCAGTCTCGGTGCTGGTTTACATAGTTCCATGCTTCTGTCATTTGTTCCATGTCCTTGTTCTGTTAACACAGCTCACTGCATGGCAGCATGGTGAAATAGGTGTATTTTGTCTGTTTCTATCCTGGCTTTTACCTTTTCTTTCCCCTCAACTCTGAAATACAATCCAGTCAAAGATGCAGATCTTTGTTATTTCTTTCTAAATTTTCAAATATTCTTTTTGACAGAACAGCTTGTTCTGGCACAGTGATGGAAGTTGTGAATAAAATGCGTGGCTGGATGAGAAGCATTGTTTATTACCTAACCATAGTCTTAGTGACTGACTGCTCATGGTCTTGTGTTTGCACGAAGACAGACCAGGTGATTAGATGGCCATTTCTATCTCTAAATTCCTCTTCACATAGAAGGCAATAATGTGTGGAAGATACAAGAGTGCACTATTATTTATATTTACATTTTCCTTGGATGCATTCAGTATAATGAATATTGCTATGTGAAATACAGAGGTCACAGTGTACAGAAGTTGTCATGATGTTTGACAGTATGCTAGCACATCATGGTGGTGATCCAGAGGTCCTGTTAGATTTTCTCGAGGAATTACTCATTCATATGTTAATTATGGTGAGTGGTCTATATTGTGAAGTTCGGGTGTGTGAACCTGGTCCTTATGTTTGCTGTAAGGCCCACTTAACAAGAGGATAACTACTCCATAGGGTTATGGTTTGGGAGCATTCTGGAACACAGAATACTGGTACCTGGTGGGCATTTCTGAGAGGTTAATCATAGACAGAGATGAAAGGTAAGATTTTGTTACAGTACTGATAGAGGGAAGTGATTCTCCCCTTATGCTCTGATCTTGTGAGATCCCACCTGGAGTACTACATACAGTTCTGGTGCCGCCACCACAAGGACATCTAATTGCTGGAATGGGTCCAGAGGAGGGCCATGAAAGATCATGAGATGGCTGGAGCAGTTTTCTGTGGGGACAGGACCAGAGATCTGGGGCTGTTTAGTCTGGAGAAGTGAAGGCTCCAGGGAGACCTTACAGTGGCCTTTCAGTACCTGAAATGGGCCTATAAGAAAGCTGGGAAGGGACTTTTAAAAAAGGGTTTGTAGTTACAGGATAAGAAGGAATGGATTGAAGCTTGAGGAGGGCGGATTTAAACCTAGGTATTAGGAAGAAATTCTTTGCAGCGAGGGTGGTGAGAGACTGGAACAGGTTGCCCAGGGAGGTTGTGGATGCCCCCTCCCTGGAGAGGTGGTTCAAGGCTGGGATGGATGAGGCCTTGAGAAACCTGGTCTAGTCCTGCCCATGGTGGGGGGCTTTGGCACTAGATGATGTTTGAGGTCCCTTCCAATCCAAACCATTCCGTGAATCCATGAATGTCTTAGCCAGGTGTCTTCATTTTTCAATGATATGTTATCCAACCTGTGTCTTTTGAAAGGCAAGAGGCACCACAGGGTGCCGGTGTGTTCTGGTAATTTGTTTTTACTTAAATGCATCTCTTTCTCACTGTTCAGAAAGGAGATAAAAGCAGATTAATGATTCAGTTACTCCAGTTTTAAGTCTTTCTTAGAATTCAGTTAGTATAATTTTATGTCACAGTACTTGTAAGATAAAATTGCATGCTGCATGTTGATTGGAGAGCACACTTAAAACATTGCTGTTAGAATACTTACTGAACTTAAAAAAAAACCCCTCTAAGTTTGGAGTTTGTGCAGAATGCAGGTAGAGAGCAAAGATACACAGCATATTTTTGAAAGTAGCTGCCAGTGAGGTTTGGATTATAGTGCTGTTTTGTAGTGTTTGTATCACCATCAAATCTTGAACCTTGCTCAATTGTTACATAAACCAATGTCCTGGAAATACGCTGGCTGGATTTTCTTTTCCTCCTCTTTTTTTGTTTTGTTTTGTTTTGACCCCCCTCCCCAAGTCTGGAGGCACTGGGAGCAATACTTGGAAGTGCAAAATACATTTCTTTCAGTGGCACAGTTGTTTTAGGAAGTGACTGTTCCAATGTCCTCAGTACCAGAATGCTTTCAAAACAGATTTGTCCAAACAAGATGGTTTAAAAAATAACACTGAAAACATTAGTTTTTACATCTTTTGTGTCTATTTTCCAGTTAATGTGTGGTTTTGTTCTCTGTCAGTCCACCAGAAGAGTGGTATAGTGCAGCAGGATGGTGAGAACTGTCATGCTAGTGGTGTTACCACAGCCAATATTTCAGGAGTTCCAAAGGATCACCCAATGCCCCCAGCACTAAGATAAATCACAAATGTGAAAGGTTACCGAGAGGGGGTTAAAACTCAGGTGTGAGTACACAGAATGCTAAAGTGACACTGTCAGATGCTGGGTTAGGGCCTGCTGTACTGCTGTCTTCTTCCTGTCCCCATAAAGACCACATGACTAAACCCTGCAGATTATGGAGTACTTAACAATGAAATCAGTCCCAACATTACGGGCAAATCAGTTCTCTGCTGTTGTAGGTAAGAAACAGTGAATGATACAAGGTCCTTTTTCTAGACCATTGCATTGTTTGCTGTACTTTTGAAATTTGCAAGGTATAAAAAAGCATTAATCTGATAACTGGTGATTGCCTTTGAAAATATAAATTTTGATGTAATACTTAATAGAGTAGAATTATTTCCTTTGCAATACAAAGGATAACACTTGAACTATTTAATTGTGCAACTTTTTTTCTGTAGTTACTTTGGAAGAATTAGGTGATTTTTTGAGGTGGGGTTTTTTTTTGTGTGTTTGTGGCTTTTTTATTTTTTTTCCCCAAGGGTAGGATAAGATGGAGAAGGCTATTTTCCTTAAAGCTTGAAGGGTGCCTGCACAGTTTCTGCATCTTAATGTGAACTATTAGATAGCTTTAAAGGTTTATTAAACATGAAGGCTAGTTTGTTCTGAAGTGATGCTAGTGGATATTCCTTTTATGTCTCATTTTGGTTCAAATAGCCCTTCTGTTCAATGCCCTCAACTGTGTCAGAGCAACATAATCTGTACTTGCAGTCAATTGTCAGCAAAGCTTCCCACACAGGTCAGTAATAGGAGGCAAGATGTGCCCTTCTGTGCCCTTCCTGTGTGTGTTTTTTTCAGTGATTATAGGTATGTCATAAAAAGTAGATTTAGTTAAGATTAAAGGTCTGATGTTAGTAAGTGGAAGCTGATGGGGTTTTTAATGTAGTATGGAAATCTGATTTGATGGGAACATTCCTGTGCTTCTACTGAAGTACTATTTAGAGTTCATAAATGGATATTACTTTGATTAGTCAATAAAGTAGTTCTTGTCCAAAAATAACAATGCAAAACGAAAGATCTGGAGTTAAGCTCAAAAAAAAATTATTTTGTCTGCACTATTGACATCTAAAAATTGCAAAACAATTACCTTTGAAAACACTCTGATGTTACTATCCATTCTATTCCAGTCCTGAGAGGCACTCTGACTAGTTTGAATCAGTCTATTAAAAATGTCTTACCAAGACTAAAGATTTGTTGAAGACATGATTGCAGAAGTGGGCAAGTCCATGAAGAGCCAAGTGGCATTTTCACACAGAAATAAATGTAAATTCTTGGAATATTGAGAGAGTGAAAACTGAGATTTGATAATCCTGGTGGATTTGTAACCCAAAGTGTCTCTACAGTATTTCTTTTAAAATAGTCAGAATTTCCTTTCAATCTACTTAAAGTAGGTAATTTATGAAATGTCTTCATAACTGCAAAATACTATACTACAATGCAAGTTTTTTAATAATTAATCTTGATATTTCCTAATATATATTTGATTCTTAGGACAAGCATTTCTAGTAAGTACGGGTGAATATGATGACTTTTTAAATGATTCAGATCTACCTTCTCGTGAATTTGAGTAGGTTTATTCTGGCTTCATGTAACTACTCTTAATACAGTCATGATAATTTTGCTAAAATGATCCAGTGAGGTAGACTTTGTGATCAAAAGCAGAATGCAAATCCTGTGTGGCCCTGGCTGATACGTTGTGTCATCAGTGTTTTAGGCAACAGGCAAAATGCTCCCCTTTCTTAAGGTCCACTGGTGGCTGCTTGAATGTGATTCTTAGTGTTAGCTTTGAAGAAGATCAACAGACACTATTTGCTGTTGACACAGCAGCAGTACAAAAAAGAAGCAACTCCCTTGCTTGAAGGGATAGGAGACTGGATTTGCGGTCTGTCTTCAGAAATTGTGTGATCAAAACTGAAATTAACAAATTGGCATTAGAGCCAAACAGGTTTATATTCAGTTCTTTTATTCTGGAAGAGAATGGAGGCTTGGTTTTGCCACAGGTCTGAGGACGTTTAATAAGTATGTTGTTTCAGATTTAGAATAAAGAAGGCATGTACCACTAGACTGTAACAGATAATAGTAACATTTTAAAGAAGGAATTAATAAGCACTTGCTTAAAAGTACAGCTTTTAGTGTAGTTCCTCTACACTCCTGTCTGGGTCTATTAAACTGCCTTAGACACAGGCCTGTCAGATTTCTCCTGCACTTGCTCCATCTTTGACAAAGAATAACCTTTGATGTGTTAACAAATGCATAGAAAGATCTTATTTCCATCTAGCTTAGTTTGAAACCTGAGATGTTAGTAGGGCTTGGGAGTGTATACAGAGAATACATTTTTCTCTTAGGTGCTTATGATCCATGTGGACTGACTGTAGGGTCCAAACAGATGCCACTTTTCAGAGGGAGGATAATCTGCTGTAATTTTAGGATATGTCACTATTCTGTGTTTTAATCACTATCTATTTTTAGTACTTCAAGGAGGTAAGATATAGTGGATGAGATATATGAGAATGTTTTCCCTTGATTTCTTTTACACAAATAATGCAGGTAGGCATAGTAATGCTGCAGTTTGTGAGCAGGAAGAGCAAGATAGGATTTGGCCACGGTCTGCAGCATTGTGGAATTCCAGATACAGTTGAATCTAAAAGAATTTGCGAATAGTTAAATTGTCAGGTCATGTGGATTGCACTTAAAAGGATACAGCTTTGACTGTATCATGATAATTGAAACACCAGCTAGTAGCTAGTGTTTATTCAGTGGAGTACTGTCAGGGGATTGACACCGTAATAACCTTTTCTTTAAGAGTAAGAATAATCTGTTTAGTTACAGGACATAAGTTTACTGAATAATTTTATTGAATTAATTTTTTACTGAATTAACTGTTTCACTCGTAATTTTAACGAAACTACTTAGTACAGAAGAGGAAGGCTGCTGAAATTACTGTGAAGGTTTTTTTGTTAGTTATCCTTGAAATGTACAAAAGTGCTTATTTCAAAATACTGTTAAGGCTCTTACTTAAAACAATGCAGATTTAATTGCTAAGAAACAGTCTATGCTTCATTTGTGTTGATGTAGTGTACTACAGAAACATAAAAGAACTCCATAGCAGTGCAGATCTTCGTAGATTGTGGTTTCTCAAAGAGAATTGCTGGCATTACTCTTTGCTGCAGGTTTTATAGTAGCTATTTTTGCTATAATCAGTTTTATTACTGAATACAATCTTTCAAAGAGTCCAGAGATTTTTCTCTGTAAGGTATGATTATATTTTTTTGTTGTTTTGTTGTTTTTTACTGTGATGTTAAAAGATTCCCAGATTTATCAAGGCCAATGTACAATGACTGTGTTCTTTGGCTAAGCAAGTCGATAATGCTCTTCACTTAAATACAGTGTAATGCAGTAGACGGAATTCATGATAGGCATTGGGATTTCCTAAAGTTTAATGCAGTGTTTTTTCAGAGGTGGATGCTGTTGTGATGTAGAGATAGAAGATGTAGCCATGCAGCCTCTTCCCACTGATGCCCTGTGGAATGAGTAGCCTGCACCTGGCAGTCCTAACAGAAAAGAAACAGCCAGTATTCAAGGCTTCTTGTTTTACACATTTTAGTCAACCTATGCTTACTGTGCATTTCTTCAGAAGTTTGTGAATTTACCTTTGCAAAGTACCAATGTCCAGTTTGCTTGCCAACACATATATTGTGATAGGGTTGTAGGTCAAATTACAAATGTGATTCTGAACTTTCATTAGCATATGTGTCCTTGACATTAAAGCACTGCAAGCATCCTTTTCATACTATTTACTTTATACACCGTTATTTTAAACTAAGTACTACCACTTGGCAGACTTCTGCATCGAGGCTAGTTAGGTCTAAGTTGAAGGCTGGCAGAAGAAGCACAGTAAGGTTTTTTTTTTTTTGTTTAAATTCAGATTCTTACTATCTGAAAGTTGATAGAAAAAGTGACTCGAAGGGGTAAACTCTTTTTTTCAAACATTTAGTGTGCTCTAAGAGACTTCTCTGTACCTTGATGTTGGTTGCTAGCCATGTACAATTCCATCTTCTTAACCTGCTTCAAGCCAGTGATTTACATCCTCCAGTATTGTTCTGAGTTATTTTTAAGGTAGTTTGTGTATGTGTGCTCAATTGTGAAGACACTTTCTGAGATCACATATTTGGAAACCCGAGGCAGTACAGGGAGTGCAGCAGTATTCTGTTTCTAGAACTGGGTCAGCTAGTGTACTGCAAGCCTGACCTCCAACAGGACACAGTTTCTAGGTGCAGGTCAAGATTGAGGCTTATACATGGAATCACGTATAGTATGAAGGAAAGAGTGATACATAGCATTGACAGTTCAGTTACAGCCCTGAATAGGTCAAGAAGAAAAAGCTTACCAATTTATTTATGGGGTTAGAGAGAATGTATTAGAATAAAATTCCTAAGTAATTAAAAGGATGGCAAGTCAAAGAGGAGGAGAAAGGTTATAGATTGTCTTATGTGTGGGAATATGACTTGTGACTGCAGAACTGCCCTGACAGAGATGGAGAAATTAACATCTTAGACAAAAAAAAAAAAAAAAAGTAACCATTGTTCTTTCAGAGTTAGAGACTACTGGCGGCTATAAACCATGACATCAATATATTCAAGCTAGAGCTTTTCTTACCTGAGTCCTTTTGCAAGTACCTTTCTAAGTACATGAAAGGAATCCCTTGGTGATTCATCCTTGCAGTTTCTGACTAGTGTGTGTCGCTGAGCTGCCTTCTTTGGAAGGGGTGCGGTTGATGCAGTCTTTTACATAATGTTTGTGTCCCTCGGCAGACTGCTTTTCATCTCTTGCCTTTGTTGATGGTTTTCTTTTGTGCTTGGAAGGCCAGTGATCTTTTAGGGATTGCTTGAAAAGGCAGTTTTCCACATTATGAAGATTAGCAGTTGAAGCAGCTCATAGTGTTTCAAGATGGTGTGTTCTGTGATGTAAGGAGATGTGGTCGAGAAGGGAGTTAATGACTTGTAATTTGCAGTCAGTACAAAATGAAACAAGTGCGTGCTGGATGTAGGACACTGAGACTTGCCATTTAATTAAGAAGGAACTAAGTGTGAAATTAGGGTTAAAAGCCCTGAATAGGCTGATGATTGTTATGAAACAGTGAACTGATGAGTACATATTGGAGACACAAAAAGTTCAAACTAGTATATACTGTATCTCTGTGGAATTAGCAGTGCTGGTAGATGACAGAGCCTCTAAGTATGGCTTAGCCAGTCTTGTAGTGGCTTTTAGTGTTAAGATGATGACTTTTACTCTTGTGTACAGACACGTTATTCTTTAATTTGCAGCTATCCTGCCTGCAATCTGTATATTCAGAGGAGAAGGTTTAGGGAAAATTTGTCTTGTCACAGCAGTTTACAGACTTTGGATTTTTTTAATTGTATTTCAAAACAATAATGATGAGACACTAGACACATTTAAAAATAAAATCTTCCAAGACTACAGTACTTGAAACCTGACTGTTAAATAATGAAAATATCAATACTGAGAAAGGAAATACTTAGGGATGCATTGCAGGGAAATAAAAAATTAAATTACAACTCTCTTTTTTTTTTTTTTTTTTTTTTTTTGGGGTTTAGGACCCATGCTAATCTTTAGTCGGGGCAAAAAAATAATCTTGTGGTTTTCTTAGAAAAGTGTTCCTCCTTACTAAGTTTTCCTATGCAAAGAAGGATTTATATGGTTATGTATTTTGGCTCAAGATTTCTTTGAGGCGATCTGCAGGGAAATGACTTTTTTTAAAGTAGCTGAGTAGGAAAAGCTATTTATGGTTATGAGATCCTTAAATACAAATTGAAGAGCTTAAGTAGCTAGCTCTGATATGTGTATGCCTATAGAATTTAGGAACAAATTGTGATGTCAGCATTACTAGTGTGATTGGTTCGAAAGTTTTATGAATAACAAAGTACTTACATGTCTGTATCTTTAATCAATTTAAGTTGTTTTATATGATGAGATTATCACAGCAGTTACATGACTGAAAGACAGTAGACTTGGCTCTATCATCTTGCTTCAGTTCAGATTCTGAGTCTTGCTATTCAGTATTCATTTATTTGATGCTACATATATCTGCAAAAAACCTCTTTAGTAGGAGTCATTCTCGGGCTTTTAATGTTGGTCTGAGTTCATTTATTATGTGCGTTTGAAGAAAATGGCTTGATTTTTTTTTTTTTCCCAAGTGTTTGTTTTGTTGTTTTGGTTTGGTTTTGGTTTTAAGCATTGGGAAGTGTTAAATGACTTTTCCATTTTATCATAGCCTATCTTGTGGTAAGTAAACCAGGAAGGTAATACTCAAGGCATATATTTAATACAATACGTAAATTGATTAAGCCAGTGGCTTAGTCTGTAACTCTGCATTCCTTTTTTTCTTTTGCTTCCTATATGAGTTTTGCTGCCTCAAGCAAAACTAGTTGTATGATTATGTGTTCAGACATGGCACCACACCTTCACATTACTCTTAAAAGATCATAGATATTTATCAGTCTTACTTCTACAAATAATCAGATCTGATAGCATGATAAATGACATTTATTTTCCTCACATTTTCTAAATTATTCTCCCATGCTCAATTTATAAAACTCTGAAAAACATTGTCCAAATTTTCTGTAGTGTTTTATTCAGATATCATTTAAGCAAGCTACAAAACCTATCCAGAAACATTTAGTCCTTTCCTGTCATCAGGAAAGATAAGGATTCTAACAGTTTTCTCTAGCAGGGACTGGAGAATTCTCTCCCAGGCTATGTGAACCTTCAGATCAGTCTGTGTCTTGATGTAGCTTTTGACATGACACTGCTTCCAGTACAGTTTGTTGTATTAGTAGCTCTGAGGCAGTGAAAGATTATCGCTCTATTTGATTTAGAATGAGGTGGCTCGAGATGAAAAGCATGTGTTTCTAAAGCAGGTTTGCTGTGTGATGGGCTTTTAAGTATATTTTTTTGCCCCATTTGGCTTAAATCTGCTTTTCCTTGGTTCAAAAGCTTCTGTGCTGGTTTAGCCTTCCTGACTTGGAACTTCAGTATATTCATGAAGTATATGGCTGATTCTATCTATGAGCTGACAACCTTTTTTCTAATAGTAATATATCAGTTTCCATTTCACACCTTGGATGTAATTGTACACACAGATGTGCCTTTGGGCTGAATCTCGTATGTTGGATAGGTGCTCCCAGGCACTACATTATTGTTCCTGCTTGAAGGTATCACCGTTGTAGTTTGTAATATACAGGGCAGGGTTGTGTATTCTTTCTGTAACAGTGACTGTTAATTTATCTGTATTCACCACCTAGATTTAATTTAATTTCTATTGTGATTTAAATAGACTTAAAAAAATAACAAACCTAAAAAAAAACCCTCAAACCGCAGTATCTATATGCATTACATACATACACGCACACACCTGCCTTCTGTCTTGAGTGTAGAATATGCTAAGTATAATATATAATGTACAAAATACTGAGGCATGTCGAAGGAATTGCTACCCCTGTTCACATAATGCAGTCAGATGATCACATGCTTATTTTGGAATGTGGCAGAAAACCTCTAGTTTTTTTAAAAAACATATTTCTCAAGACGTCTGATGAATAGGAGCTCCCATTTTGTGTTAGGGATGTCCTCTGCTGTTCGCATCGCTTTACGATCAAAAGTTTCAGTTCTTTACATTCAGGATGGAAATTGTTAATTGAAGACATGAAAACATGCTGATGCTAATTAGAATTGAGCTGTATGCTGAAGTTAGCACAATCCATAACAATTTTTTACCTGACTGTCCATGTTGGACAGTAATTTACAAATCCTACATTTACAAATCTGGCTCACATTAAATGGCAGTTCTTTTTTTTTTTTCTACACAGTTTTAGAGAGCATGTACTTTAAAAACTGTCATTTAAGCATTCTGGGAAATAATTCTCAGGTTATAAATGGGATAGGTGAAACTATCATTCTGCTCATCTGGTGAGTTGATTTCTTATGTCGTATTAGGTTAGGTATTTTATACAGCTGTATATGCTCTGTATTACGTATATCTGCAAATACAAAGTATTAAGCTGTGGTAAAATCAAATTCACAGTTTCCCTACATTATCTATGCTTTCAGACAACAGACGATTGCAAAATAAACCAATGTAGTGCACAGCTCTTTTGTGACAGATGGGTATGCCTTTTAGATATCACATTGCAGGAGATCATTACAGGGAGGGTAATTTGAGTGTATAGAAACAGAAGGAGCAACCTTTTTGATATAGTACTAGAGCAGAAGGGCACATCCTTTGGCAGTTGCCATTAAGTGTTGCATATATACATGTTCCTTATGGGACTCTTAATTCAGGATTTAAGTGGTTTTATTTTTTTTAGGCTTTCTTTTTTAGACTTGTTTCTGTACAAAGTTTTAATACAGTTTAGTTAATACATTTTATATGTTAGTTTAGGAAAGCTGCTCAAGTGTCTTCATAAAGATGTGATCATTTCCTGCTTTTGAAAAATGTTTCCTACTTTATTCTGAATTACACTTTCTGTTTCACTCAAAGGGCTTAAGTATAAAGGAGGAATTTCTCAGTTCTTATAAGAACTTTTTTTTCCCCTTGGAAACATTAAAAAAGGATCAAGTTATTTCTTTTTACACTGTCATACTAGTTTGTCACTTCAGTAATAGCATGTGTGATGATAAAGCTATCTGAATTTCTGAATGGCTCTATGTTGTGGATATTTGTAAAGATAGTTGTAGGTCAGTGGCATCTGCAAATAGCTATATTATAGTATGTCTTCTATATGCCAGCTATTTTGGTTTTGCACAAACCAGAGTCCTGGGTATGCAGCCCCGTTCTACAGCACTTACTAGAAACTCTACTGACATGCTGTATATATTTTATTTCTGTTGTTGTTTGGCTTGTGAATTAGTATTAATAGTAAATTGAGAAACAGAAACTGGAAAACTTGAAATACTATTCAAATGTAGGACTTAAAATACTGTAAAAATTGTGCAAAAATATACTTTTGTTCTGAATATACATTTCAAAATGGTATTTTTTAATGACTTCTTAAAGGAAAGCCTTATTCAGTTATAGGTAATTGCTTATTTTACTTTTTTTTCTGGATTAACTAGTGTACTCTTCTATTTCAGAATGTATGAAAACATGTCCACAATGGTGTACTTAAAAGAAGAAAAGTTGGAGAAGCTTACCCAAGATGAAATTATTGCCAAAACTAAGCAAGTGATTAATGGACTAG
The DNA here is from genome assembly GCF_027791375.1 of Indicator indicator. Taxonomy (NCBI): domain Eukaryota; kingdom Metazoa; phylum Chordata; class Aves; order Piciformes; family Indicatoridae; genus Indicator; species Indicator indicator. The sequence goes on from NC_072013.1 coordinate 24,854,510, forward strand.
AGGCGCTGAAGAATGAACACAATTCAATTTTACAGAGCTTACTTGAAACACTGAAATGTTTGAAGAAAGATGATGAAACTAATCTGGTTGAAGAAAAATCAAACATGATTCGAAAGTCGCTGGAAATGCTGGAGCTTGGCCTTAGTGAAGCACAGGTAAAACGGCAGTAGAAATAAAGCGCTTCAGACTTTGCAGACTGAGTGGATGTAATGGGGCTGAGACATTTACGTTGTTACTGTGTGTTAAGGAAAAAGACTGCTGTAATTATAATAGAGGTAGATACTGTGTGTCATGCTGCATTACAGAACTAACTATGCATTCAGTATTAAAGCACTGAAGCTCATAACTGAGGTTCTTGCTTCAGTGAGGCAATTACTATTTTCTGTTTAGGCTTTTCCATGGCACTAGGCAGGTGATGTTTGAGTAGCTCAAGAACTGGGCACTGGCATTTTAACTCTAAATTATTGCATAGGGAAGTCTCACACCCACACGGATTAGTTTGGTCCAACCTTTGAGCCCTGCTGTAACCTTAAATTCATGTATATAGTCCTGCTAAACCATAACTGAATCTAAACACAAGGTTGAGTTGTGTACAGAATCTGAACAACTTAAACCGATGCAGTAAAGAGAGGACTCTGAGCTAATTTCTCTGAACTATGTTAGTCAATGAAGGTATCATCTGTAGAAGATGAGTAAAAAGATGCATGTTCAGTCAGGATGGCAGGACCATTTACAGTCCAACTTCAGGGTATTTTGTACTAGGTCAAAAACCTGAAACAATGTGATGCAACACAGCCATCAGTATAAAATGGCAAAGTGTTTGTAGTTGAGTTGAAAATGCCAATGAGTCAGCTCTATATTAATAGGCTTTATATTGTTTCATAACTGTGCTCAGCCTTCTCATCTGGATCGAGCCATTACTGTTTGGTGATCTGGAAGTTGTGTGCATTGGGTCATGGTGAATTAAGGCTTGAAAGAATGAACAAATATGGGTTACCAGACGTGGGAACGTAGAGCCCGTGGACATAATGGTACAGACTGTCAGGCTGTAGTGTATTGTACAAGCTTTGATCCTTTATGCTGCCAGAAAGTAGAAGCTATATGGAATAAAATTGCTATAGTTACTTTTAGTGGGTGTGTGTAGAAGATCTGAGAGTTGAATGAGTAACTTCTCTCTCCTGAACTTCAATGTGATATTGGGACTCCAAAAAAACTAGTTCTGATTCTTGGCTCTATCAGGTTCAGAAGCCTCAGTTGCAGATGTTCCTGCCTTTTGTGCCCCACATGGTGTTTTGTGAACTGGGGTGACGGGGAGCCAAGACATCTGCATTTACTGCCTTTGTTAGGAAGCCGATTCTGCTTTACACTACTACTCTCAGATGTGACAAGCCTACTCTTCCTGCACACTTTCAGTTACATCAGTGTAGTAATTTTTTTTTTTTTGCAGAGTTTAAGATATGGAAATACCTTATAGATGTTTTTGTGACATGGGTATTGGTATGGTGACATAAATGTAGTTCCATGAGAATGAAACTCAGATACAGATTGAGATTACAAAGGATTGTAGTTTGCTATAGTAACTTGTACAGTGTTGAGTGTGTTGACCCTATTACCACAAATTTCCTAAATGTACTTTCTGATACTACAAATGCTACTGTTTCAATAAGGCCAAGTAATTTAAATGATTAACAATTTGAAAATGTAAATAGGTAGGTGCTGAAGTCTGGAGATTTGGACTTGGAGTTTTTCTTACGTTTATTGAAAAAAAGAAGTAATTTCTAAAAGCTTGATGTATTTTTTTGAAGCTAAAATTTCAGTTAAGGACATCATCTGTTTCACGCGAAGTAGTTAGTTTAAAAACACTTCAAGGTGACTTTCTTTTAAAGAAACATGAAAATGAGGAAATTAAATAATAGGAGCTTGGGTGTGTCGAATTAATCTGAAAGAAGTATTTTATTATCACCAGTGGCTCATTATTAGAAGATGTATTTGTTTGAATTGTTATTAGCTGCACTGTGTGTATCAGTGGGATATTACATAAACTGTGTAGGGAGAGTATCTTCTGTATGTAGTGTTTGGCTTTCACTTAGCAAGCTCCTTTCTTGTTTAACTTTGCTTTGCAAAAAATCCCTGATCCAAGTATTCTGCTATTACGGCTTTTATATTTTTTGTCCTTAATGTGACAGTTCAAACACATTGAAAGTCTGCACCCTCACTTTTGTGTATATGTAAAGTGCTTATATAAATGGTGTGTTCAATTGCATGTTTATATCTCAGTAGGATAATTGTCCTTTTGAAGTAGTATTGTTATGCTGAGGTGTTCATCTTTGTGAACTGTAAGCATGTATATGATTACTTTTCTGTCTGAAAGCTGCTAAATTAGAACTCTGTTAGTTCTTAGGTTGTTTTTGTGATCTTTCAAGTTAGAAGTATTCATTTGTGTTAGTGGAACAAACTGGAATCTCTATTTCAGTAATGTAAATACTAGTTTAAATTTTTTGTTTTAAGATCTTCAGAGAACTGTAAACCAATTTGACTTCCGATAGCATTGTGGAAAACAGTCATTAGTAAATAGTTCCTCTAGGCTTAAGTCTGGCAGAACAAATGGTAAAAAAAGTTTGGAGGAAAAGTAAGAACCAGGTATATAGAGAGGAGAAGTCTATCTGTTTAGCAGGTTTCACAGCTGACAGGTTTTAAATACTAAAAGGCTTTTTTGTTAAATACAGGACATCATGCTAGAGGAAATATATCATGTGAGAATTTTCTGCTTTTCAGGTGATGATGGCATTGTCAAATCACTTAAATGCAGTGGAATCAGAGAAGCAGAAATTGCGTGCTCAGGTTCGCCGGCTATGCCAGGAAAATCAGTGGCTACGGGATGAACTAGCCAATACACAACAGAAACTACAGAAAAGTGAGCAATCTGTGGCACAACTGGAGGAGGAAAAGAAACACCTAGAATTCATGAATCAGTTAAAAAAATATGATGATGATATTTCACCATCAGTAAGTAGCTGTATAGTAAAACTCAGTTTCCATTTACATAAATCTGATTAGTTACCAAGAAATGGCAGAAAGAAGCTTTTTAGTTGTCTCTTACGTAAGATTGTCATGGAAACACTTAGTTTGTCCCAGTGTCACACAGTTTACAGAAAGATTCTGAGATACCAGTTCATTCTATTAGAGAGTAAATGTTTTACTGTCTGGAGATAAGTTTTGGTGGTATGGGGTTTTTTGTTGTTGTTGTGATTTTTTTTTTTGTTTGTTTGTGTTGTTGTTAGTAACTTTGTATCACATAAGCTTGGAAAAAAAAAAGAAAGCAAAACACAAAACTGAACCAAACCAAACATTTCCCTGTGTAAATTGAACAGTTAGAATAAACAGGGAATGTAAACCTTCTGAGATTCTAAGACCGTGGGGAACTTGGTGTTGTTTTGACTGCAAGAAAAATATTTAATATTTCTTTAGTGAAACCAGTGTGTATCTTTTTTATCTGTTGAGAACTTACTGAATCCCCTTTCAAGACCTTCTGCTAGATATTGTGATCATTTGCACGTTTTCTGTTTAGCTAGTCCATTGTATTACATACACTTAGATTCGGAGAGAAAATGGATATAATTTTAATTTACAGCAGTAACATCACTTAAAGATTTCTGAATTGTTTGCCCTTCTTGTTATTCTTCTAATTTGTTTCCTTAAGTTAGATGGCACAGTAGAGAAAGGTCTCATTTTGTGCATTCAGACTTTCTCAGCTTTGTCTTGGAAAGAGGAGTTTTTCCTGAACAATTATTTCAGCAACTTAATGGTGAAAATGTGTGCATTTTAGTCATGCTTAACTGACTGCTTGACTAAATTCTTTTTAGTGTATCATGAGTAGTGAGAGTTGTTGTGGTTAGTTGCATGTGGAACTTCTCAGTGCTATTTCATGAGTTGGTATTTGTAGCTGAATGCTGTTAGTGAAACCTGTTTACAAAAGGGGCAGCAGGAGGGTATATTGGAATTTTGATGTGTTAACTGTTGAATTGTAATCTGTAGGTGGCCTAAATTGCACCATTTTATGAAGTTTAACTGGCAGGCAGGGTCAAAGCCAGCAAAGCATCTTTATAGTTTCACTAACCATATGGACAGTCCCTGTTGTTAGCTTTTGAAAGTAGTCAGTGGTTTTTGTACTCAGTATGAGGCTGGAATTAGCACACCTAAAATTATGAACTTCCCATCTGAGGTCTAGTTCCATCAGCCTGCTGGTTTTGCAGAGCATCCACTTTTCCCCTATTGTATTTGAATGCCAGCAGCAGTTGCCTTACTGGATGGAGAGCCAGAAGAGGAGGAATGTGTTCAGCTGCTGGGTTTTCTATTTGCTGAGATGAACATTTCTGAGAACTTGAATTGTTTATATTGTGTAGATGCCACATTTTAAGCAGCAGGATTGAGGGAGATTGTGGAATTTGGAATTAACATTGGGTGTTTAAAATCATTATACATTGATGGATTGTGTATGATTCCAGATGGAGACTGTTGGAGATGAACTTCCTTCAATGTGTTGGTGTTTTGGTTTTTGTTTTTAATTTTGAACCTTCCAGATCACAATTTCAAAGTCTGTTATTTGTGCAGAAGCTGAGTACTCAGAAATTTAGGTCTACTTACTCTTCTCCCTTGTGTACCTATAAGTGCATTTATGACTGAAAAAGTACAGCAGACAGTTCTGTATTCAGTAGTACTCACTTTTCTCTGGGTACTTTCATTAGGTATAATGTCCCTGTAAGAATAGCAAATGTGTTCCTCTGTCCTGAAATTGAGGCTGAAATCTAGGAGACCTGATTTCTATTCCTGGCTCTTCTGAAGGTGTCCTGTATTGTTTTGGGACAAAGTATGTAAATACACTTGAACATAAGGCCTTCGTAAAAACTTCTGTGAGGAATGTTATTCTTGCCAGTTCCCAAGTTCTGGGTGTGAGGTTTTCCCTTGACATTGCTAATTAAGTGGACTGTCTATGCCTAAGTGTAACACTTTGTTTGGGTTTGGGGTTGTTCTATAGGAGGATAAAGATACGGATTCCACCAAAGAGCCTTTGGATGACTTATTTCCCAATGATGAAGATGACCAAGGACAAGGAAGTAAGTGTACTTCAGGTTACTATGTTAGTGTATTTTTGCAATGCAAAATATAAAGATACTCTTTACAGAAATTAATCCATGCTTGGGGATCCTCTGGTACACAGTAGGAGTGGTGAATGCCTCTGCTAGAGTTAAGGAAACCAATCATTGGTATACATTCCATACATTGATAGGATAGATGTGAGGCCTAGATTTTAAAAGAGAGTTTACTAGCAGTTATAAAGTTATTGGGACTGACCTCAGTTCAAAATTTGTCCCACAGTTTCCTGTGGGCCTCAGAATGGAAAAGGTTTGTTCCAAGTGACCAAAGCAGATTCTGAAATATTGAAGGTCAGGAGTGATGAAGTATGTAGTGAAGTCTGAGAGGTTTGGTAGTATCATTGAAAGGAGCCATTAAACAGATAAACCTTGCTTAGTGAAATTTTTCTGTATGAGTGCAAAGCTGATATTATAGAATGTATTGATACTGTAGTGCATATGCAGTGTGCTAGCAGTATAATGGTTCTTAGCAGACAAATGTCTTAGAAGAATTGGCTAAAGGATCCCACAGAATTTTGCTTTTCCTTGATGGGCCCATAGAGAAGATACACTACATTCTTGATAGCCAGCAATAGAAGGAAGATTTAAAGAGTTCAGAATAGGTTAGTGTTGACCATGAATTCCCTCCTGAGCTCATTCTTGCTTCCCTATAGTAGAAAAGTTGAATGTCAAAGCTGTCTGTATACCTGCATAGTCCATCTAACTTATTTTCCAATTTGCCATGTGTCAAAGTTCACGTCAGTGATTTCTGTGACCTCCAAGAAAAGCACTGAAATACTTTAGAGCTTTGATAGGCAGTGTTTGTGGGTGTAGGCTTGAAATTTTATGATTCCACTGACATAATAAGGTTCCCATTTGTTTTGAGAGTGGGTTTTTTGCTTAATAGAAAGTCAGGCTCACAGCTGGAGCCCTTATCCTGTGTGGTGTCTAGACCTTAATGAAAATGAGTGAGAGGATCTTTTTCCAGGCTCCCCAGAAATCACCAAGGTGAAGATAGAAGGGGTTGTAGATTTTGGAGGAGAGTGGGAGGGTGGGAGTTGAAACAACCAAAAGTTAAGAGCTACTGAAAAATAAGTGGCTAAGCCTGAGAGTTAAGTAAAACCGAAAGGCTGACACTGACTTTGACTCAGTGCCATTTCTCTTGCACCTGTTTCAGTCCTTTATGTGCCAACTTTAAATACTCCTTGGTATAGTAAACAAAAAGGGACAAAAAATTAGTATGTTTAGAAATGAGAATAAAGGAAAAAGGACAAATAATTTGAGCTTTTCTGCAAGTATTTGACTTGTATATGTTAATGTTCCTGTCCATAAGTCAAGTATTTGTTAGTGCAAAATTATGATACAATCTGAAAAATGTTAAGGATTTCCTGAGCTGAAACAGTTTCTAGCTTTCTTCATTGGCTTACTAAATTTGACCCTTTGAGCTGATGGATAAGTCAAATAATACAATATTGGACAGAATATGAAGACTAAAACAGCCACATTTTCACTGCTCAAGACAGCATGACTGCTCTGAAGTATGTTTGGTCTGAAGAAATAAAATTCATTGAGTCTCATTTTGTGTCATTGGGCAATAATGTTGGATGTTTTAGTTAGTCTTATTTTAAACAGCTTGAAATATTGTTGATTTCTTTCAGTTCAACAGCAGCATAGCAGTGCAGCAGCTGCTGCACAACAAGGTGGCTATGAAATTCCAGCAAGATTAAGGACCCTTCATAATCTTGTAATTCAGTATGCTTCCCAAGGTAGATATGAGGTTGCTGTACCTCTCTGTAAGCAAGCTCTTGAAGATCTGGAGAAGACTTCGGGTCATGATCATCCTGATGTTGCCACTATGTTGAACATACTTGCTTTGGTGTACAGGTTTGTATACTGACAGAGATAAATACCAGTTAAAAAGTTAATATTCGGCTACAACCTGTTTATGTTCAGAGTAACACTTTTTGCCTGTCTTATTTTGCATTCCATTTATTTTCCTTTCTATTTTTTATTAAAACTCTCAAGAGGGTCCTGCCATATTTATGTCTCCCTGTACTTAAAAGTCAAACAGGTTGCTGCATGTTCCTTTGCTTTGGAAGTGAAGCTGATTTTGCTTCTTTCCTTTTTCCTACTGAGGGTGCATGTCTTGAGTACCCATTTACACATAATCTAGAGGTATAAACTGGACAGCAGTGTAGAAGTAGTACATGCTGGTCCTCAACTGGCAAACTACTGTTACAGACTTTCTAAATGTGTTCTGCATTACTCTTTTTTTGTACTAGCAGTCAGCTTAGTTTTTGTTACTTTCTTTTCTGAATTCAAAGTATTAATTATGACTCTTTAAAATTTAGAGACCAGAACAAATACAAAGATGCAGCAAACCTCCTGAATGATGCCTTGGCTATCCGCGAAAAGACCTTGGGCAAAGATCATCCAGCGGTTTGTATACATGCGATATCACATTTTTGGTTGTGTTCTTCATTGAATTTTTTTCAACTCATTCTAATATTAAACTCAACAGGAAAGTTTTTAAGACCTGGCTTATCTCTAAACAGTACAGGTAGGAGGCCTCTTAAATATTTGGAGTACCTTTTGGGCACCACAAATGAGTTGCACATACTTGATTTTTGGATTGCAGAGATTTTCTATGGGAAATAATTTTTGAAGATTCCAATTTGCTTACTCAAATCATGTCATTAAACTCAGATTGAAGGGATACTTTTGATTTGGTTTACGGCTGCTTTTAAATTATACATAAATCAAGATTTTGTGGTTAATGTTCAAAGTTTTCATGATCTCCCACTTTATGTAGCCTGTGTGAAGCAGAGCAGCTCTGAATGTAGATGTGAGAGGTAACTGTGTGAGAGAAGAGTGTATGGAAGGAATGTATGCACTAAAACAAAAATCCACAAATGAAGCAAAAGTATTTCATTATTTCATTGTCAACCCTGTGCATGAAAAATTTGAAATCAATGCATTGCAGAAGCGTTCATTTGTCATATGTTTGTATTAGCAAATTCCAATGTAATTACTATTTCTGTACTGTTGGCAGGTGGCAGCAACTCTAAACAATCTTGCAGTACTTTATGGAAAACGAGGAAAGTACAAAGAAGCTGAACCACTGTGTAAGCGAGCTCTGGAAATCAGAGAAAAGGTATGCGTAGAAGAATACAGGACTTTTGGAATGTTTGGTGGCTATTTGGTTTTTTTTGTGTTTTTTTTTTTTTTTTTTGAGGGAGACTGCAAAATTAAACACTTACTTTCTTTTCTGAAGTTTTGATTGGGTAGATCTGCCAGATAAGCTGCAGAGTTAGCAATGCCTTGCTAGTTATTGGTGGCTGAAATTCAAAACAGTAGTGAATTCCAGTAGGCCTACAGAGTTGCTGGGGCACTCAGGGTGTATATACTAATTCTGTATTTGGTAATTAACCTTCTTTACCTTTTTCTTTCCCTTTTGATACTTAAGTAATCTTGATTTGACAAGAGCATTGGAATTACAAATGAAACATAGTTAATATTTTAAAGTTGATTATTCTGTGGCTATGTGGATATTTATTCTAGTCTGTGAGACTGAATACCTGCATCTTTAGGCTTTATGTAATATGCTATATATAATGTTATACTACTTAAATTATTCCTGTTATGAATTGTTCTGCAAAACTTTGAATTTGCAAGAGGATTGACTGATTTTTCATGTCTTTCAAATGCAAATTGTCATCCTCTAGTGCAATTGATGAGGAGTTCAAACTAACAGGATATTGCTTAATGATGCATTTCTAAACCCTGACTTGACTGGAGAATGTTTTAATACAAGGCATTTCTTTTCCAGGTCCTGGGGAAGGATCACCCTGATGTTGCCAAACAACTCAATAACTTGGCTCTACTATGCCAGAACCAGGGTAAATACGAGGAGGTTGAATACTACTATCAGAGGGCACTGGAAATTTACCAAACTAAGCTAGGGCCAGATGATCCAAATGTTGCAAAAACAAAGAATAACCTGGTAAGCTTTTTATAAAGAAAATCTAAGAAAAAGTAAAATTTTCAGATGAAATGCATCTTTATTCAGCATGTATTGTATTTATCATTTATCAGGCTAAATAAAACTGTGTACTCATATCTTTTGGGGGGGTATTTTGTTTTTAGGCTTCCTGCTATCTAAAACAGGGCAAATTTAAGCAGGCGGAAACTTTATACAAAGAGATTCTTACTCGTGCTCATGAACGGGAATTTGGCTCTGTAGATGGTAAGACTTTGAGTCCCTAGATTTAAATGTGTTGAATTTTTTGTGGTTATTATGAAACAAAATCTACAGAAAGTTAATGACATTCTGATTAAAGTTGTTGTTTGCATGAGGTAGACTTAAAAAATGAGGTTATAGATGTGTTGAACTACATCATAAGAAAGTGTTTAGATACAGCAGTAGCATTTGATTCAGAAGGAGAGCTTCTCTTACATGAAGTAGACAGGATAGGTTTATGGGTTTTATGGGTTGCGTTTTGGGTGTCACTTATCATAAGCCAAACTAACCCAAATTTTGGTAGTTTTATGGCAGCAGAAAAACGTATGCCACTTTCCAGTCACAGAAAATGTCAGTGAAGGATTTTTGACAATATAATAAATACACTCTTAATGAGTAGTTGAAGAATGGGGAAAATAACCTTCTATTTTGACTTTCACTATATGTTGAAGTTAAATGCATTTTACCAACTACAAGTCAGGATTTTCATTGCATTCCTTGACAGTAGCATATGCACCACTTACTAGATGTCAAAACAGTTACAATAAAAGAAAGAAATGCAGGTTTTCTAGCACAAAAGTAGGCATGTGGTGAATCAATGGCAGCATGTACTTGACTTCAAAGCTTCTGAAGTAACTGTTTCTAAATTCTGATAAGACTGAAGACAGAATTATAAAACTGTAAAAGAAGAGGTGCATTTTTTTTTATCTGATGCTTATGCTATGGACAATAAGCATTTTTGTGATGGTAATAGTAGAATTTTGTGGTTCATAACTTTCTTTCAGGATAGTTTATTGTTTCTGTACTTCTATAATACTTTCTTCTCTTTGATCAGATGAAAATAAGCCTATTTGGATGCATGCAGAAGAGAGGGAAGAATGCAAAGTAAGGCCATTGTAATATTTTTTTTTTTTAGCTTTTAAAACCTATTTAAGCTACAAATCAGTTATTTTTCTTCAACACTATTTTTTTTTAATTAGGGAAAGCAAAAAGATGGCACATCGTTCGGAGAATATGGTGGCTGGTACAAAGCCTGCAAAGTTGACAGGTGGGTAATTTCTGTACAGGACAAACAATAGTGGCAATACCCAGTGTCCAGGGTTGTCAAGTTAAAGCATCTTTAAAAGTGAAACCAAACAAGCTGCACGTTTGGGACTAGAAAAAAATGGTAATATTAAACATTCAGGCTCCAAGATGGGGTTTCAGGAGCACAGTAGCAGTTTTCAAGTCCCAAGGCTGTTTTTAATCTAGACTGGTTATATCTAGTAAGTAATATAAAAATTCACCGGTTGTGTTCTTGGCAATTGCTCACATGGAAGCATTGGTCACTTTTCATTCTTTTTATACCATTGGTTGGCATACATGTACTGCCTGCCCCAGCAAGACCTCTAGAGAGGCCGGGAACAAAAAGGAGACTCTGCAAATAACTGTGCGTCAAGTTTTCTAGCTGGCAAAAGAGAGCAAAGTTAAACTGGCACACTTCAACATTAGTTAAGTTTCTAAAGAATGGGGAATATAGTTCTGTGTGAGTGAAAACATTTACTTTAAAATGGAAGAGAAACGAGATGTGGATTATACTTGGCAAAGTATTTTTTCTTTGCTTGAATTTTGTTCCTTAACTGCCTTTTTTAATGTACAGGTGGTAACATAAAAAACCCTGCACCTACTAATGCTCAGTGAGAGATGCTTCCTCAGTGTTTGAATTCTTTATATTTAACAAGCAACAGAGCCTTTGTACTGTTGAAATCTGCTTTTTTTCCTCCATCCTGAACTCTGAGTAGCATACATTTTGTTAGTTTGGTTTTCATGTACTAGTTCGTTCTGCTGCATGAGGAAATCTTTTTCTCTGCTGTTACTGGAAAAAAGCATCACACAACAATACAGTGACTAAGCTAATTCTCATTGTGTCATTGAAACAAAAATGTCCTATTGGAGTAATGGAATATGTGATTTTATTTTCTGGAAGCTTCAAAATTACTCACTTGGAAACACTTGGATTGAGCAAATTTACAACTTGAGATGCATCTGAGAAGCAAAAGGATGTAGCACTCCAGGTTTCTCTTGAGTGAATATAGAGGCTAGTTACTGACTTCCAGTTCCAGGGCTGTTGACTAATCATAGTGAGAGCTGTTAATGAACTTGGAAAAGGCTGTTAACCCCCTTCAATGTACATGAAGTACAGCATAGTATATGTCAAGAAAGACATTAAATAATTACAAAAATGTGTTAAATACTGCAGTAATTTAGGTTTTTATTAGTTTGTGAGTTGAGAAGAGTTTGGTGTATGTGTTTATGATACATATAAAAACTACTTTTGTGTGTCTTTTAAATAGTCCAACAGTAACAACTACCTTAAAGAACCTTGGGGCACTTTACAGACGACAGGGCAAATTTGAAGCTGCCGAAACATTAGAAGAGGCAGCGATGAGATCTCGTAAACAGGCAAGTATGAAAATTTGTGTTAATGATATTTCTGCATTGTGGCCTTGCAGATTTGCTGCTTCAGTATCTTACCTACATTACAGAATATAGACATTTCTAGCTAATCAGTGTCTGGTGCTTGCTATTGCCCTCTAATTTCAGTCTGAACTGCTAATAATCCGATAACATCTTAACACTTGCAGACTGGTTAATTACTAGGGCACTGGCACCACGTACTGGAGATGTGATTCACATTGGGGGTGAAATTATGTGGAAAATGGAAGAGAGGAAAACACTGTGCTGGCCAGCAGTCCTGAACTGGCTATGTGCCCTGGGAGACAGACTAGCTAGAGGGGAAAATGAAGACTTTCTGCTGAATCTCCTTTGCCATTAATGCTGTTCTATTTTTAATAAGGAGCTGTCAAACTTAACAAATGTTCTGTTTCTGCTTACAACTGACTGACTGGCACAGACCTTTAGAGCTGTTTCTGTTACTTCAGCAAACCCATGGGATGGATATTACAATTTGAGGGGGGACTCTTACTCTTTAATGTGGAGAAGTTCTGTGCTGTCTCTGTGTTCACAAATCTGTTCAAGTAACCCTTTGTCAGTCTTAGAATGTGGAGAGAGTTTGTTTTTGTTGGGATTTTATTGGCTTTTTGTTTTTCCTTTCCCTTTTGGATTATTTGATACAATGACTTTTATAACAGTATATAGGACTGGATAGGCAAATAGGGGTTGTCAGGGTTAAAATGGAAAAGCAAAACAGAAAGTACAAGTGAATGTAAAAAAAAACTTGGAAAGTTCAATTTTAATTTCATTTTTATGCAGTGGTATTGAGACATTTGTGTTTTTTCTCAGCAATGGTTTGTTTTGTGGTTGCTTATTTTTCGTATATATCCATGTAAAACTCTAAACTCAAATTCTACATACAAGTAAACTGACTTAGATGATGGACCTTATCTTTATTAATAATGTACTGGTTACACTGATCTGAAGTCATAGTTAGAGAATGGTACTGCAGTGTTTGAGATATATATATATATATATATATATATATATATGTAGATTTTTGGAAAAGGGACATAGCAAAAATGTTCCTGGCAAAACCAAAGCTCTTCAGTGATATCAGCAACAGTTTATTTTGATAGAAGGTGGCATAAGTTCTGTCTTCCACAAAAATTATGGAAAACTTGTGTTTGCCATATAAAAGTGAGAAAACTTGGTAAGAGGCAGCCATGAATCTGGGTGAAAAATTCTTCAGCAATGAAAATTTGAGAGTTGTGGGGAAATAGTTGATAGTGATACTTTATTTTACTGAGGGTGACTTCTCACATACTTGTACTGAAGGTTTATTTTCAGCGTTGTCATTCAAATGTGACTTGAAAATAAGAAATGAACATGCTCTGCATCTTAACATACTTGCTTTAGTTCTTAGTTTTATTGTTGCCGCTACATATGATCATTTTTCACTATGAACAGACACAACCATTTTTAATTGCATAATAGTAATTAGAAGACTGGAAGAAACTGAGCATGTAGTTATGTTTGTTCAAACCAGAGCACCAGATTTGCAAGTTCATACTTTTACTAGGAAGCTTAAAATTGATTATTTGGGAATTATTGATGGGAAGAACTTGCTATTGGAGAATCCCTCTTTTAGAATGCCTGTTTAATCAGTCAACTTCTGACTTGTTTTATCACTACAAAAAGTTTATCTTTTTTTTTTTTTTTTTCAATTGAGCCTGATGGAGGTTTGCTGGTGCTGCTACTTTATTTTGTTAAGCATGCTTCAGATTTTTACTGGTGCATCAGATACCCCCATACCTCTATACCATAATATATCACACTACACACAGCACTAGATTTGGACATGCAGGAAACAAGACTCATACTAGAAGCATTTAACACTACCTTTTTATTTTACACTATTAAAAGAGGAGAGACAGGGTGAATGCATTTCCCATTTTGAGCTAAAAGCAAAGAGGTACTTTTGTTCACTAGTGTGTAAGAGTGTCAGTCCTCCACAGCTCTCTTCTCTTTCATGCTTGTTTTGTTTGCTTTAGCTCCTGAAATCTGTATGTGAGGTTCTTTGTCCTTCATCTTTTGTGACAGAATCAAACTAACTGGGAAAGTGTAGTTACCTGACCCTTCTTTGTTTCTTTATTTTTAACGTGTGAGGTAAATAAGAGATGATAGCTTTGGAACAGATTAATACAGTTTGTAATAAAATTAAACCTTTTCCCATTTTATCTAATTCTCAGGGTCTTGACAATGTTCATAAACAGAGAGTTGCTGAAGTGCTGAATGACCCTGAGAGCATAGAAAAAAGGCGAAGCCGAGAAAGCCTCAACGTTGATGTGGTAAAGTACGAGAGTGGTCCCGACGGAGGCGAGGAAGTGAGTATGAGCGTAGAATGGAATGGGGTAAGTACAGTACACAGTTAAAGAAAATAGCCTAGATAAAAGTGTCACCATAACAAAAATGGTTATCCATGCACCAGCCACCGTCTGTTCAGTATTTTCTTGGATGATCTACTTTGTATTTTGTCATCAATTAAGAGATTATTAAGGTTTTGTTTACCATAACATGATGTAAAAAATTGTGATATTTAAACGTTTTAAAACATCCTTTCTGTTGTTGTCCTCAGCGGTGAAATTTCTTCAAGAATATCAAGCAGTTGTATTTAACTCTTAAGTTATTTAATGCTGATTGAGTGTCCTGGTGATGGTCTGGTGTGCGGTTGCTTGTCAGTGTTTTCTTTTTACTGGTAGAAACCTTCTGGCAATTAACTTATGTTTGCCTTTGACCTTTTGATACCATATGTGTCCGTATTTTAAATCTTTCCTTAAAAATACTGCATCTGCTGGGATCGCAAAGAATGTTTGCTGTGGAGGTGTATTTTGTGTTAGCAGTTTTAGAGTAAATTAAAGTGATCAGTCTAACACTAAAATGATGACAATCTCCTCCTTACCCAATGTAACTTTTCAAGCTGCTGTACAATCCGTTTTAAGGGGCAGTGCCCTCACATAACAATGAGAGTAACTTCACGTTTCTTAAGTGAACTGCTAATACTGCTTCCCTTGCTTAAAATTTGCTGGGAATCAGGAATTGTTCCTATTTGCTTCCCATATATTGACTACATGGTATACACTAATTGTCATAAAAGAAAACCATATATATAATGTATATATGCATATATACGCATTTTTCTAACCCTTGGTTTTGTTTAACTAGAAAGACAGTGCAAGCTCCCAGTTAGTGATGTGGCTTATGTAGTTGTTTGCTTCTGTCACTAGCTTTCCCTTGCTTTATCCCATTGCTAGCAGTGGGATGTATAGTGCACTGTTAACTAACTCCCAGCTGCAGTTTTGTTAGATTATAAAACTGGTGTTGCCTGCTTTTGCTTTATGGGAGGGGAAGTAGCCTACTTTGCAGTATTGAGTGTTTTGAAGTTTCATTTCTCTTGCAATAGCAATCTTTTTGTTCCTTGTTTTTAGCCATGTGAGACAGTTTAGCGTTCCAAAGAAACCTTGATAAAATTCATACTGCTTTAGTCATAAAGGAGAATGCTCTTTCCATCTTTGCTTTTGTCTCTTATTTTCTTGGCATTGGTGTTTTCAGTGCCAAGACAGTCAATCAGCATCTACTGTGAATAACACTGCATCATTAATAAAGCCAAAGTAAGGTTGGATAACTCCTTTTTTAATTCTCATTTTGCCCATTCAGTGTTAGAACTGTGTACTGTACTCCTCCTTTAATTTTTGCTTGACTTTGCATGACTGTATGTTCTAAATGGATTAAACTTTTTTCTATTATTGACATTAATTAAAGAAGCATGAAGGGTTTGGATTTAAAGGGCCTTCTGTGGAAAAGCAATAGACAGTATTTCTAGGTCGATACTTGAATCAAACTGGATGATAAAATTTGTTGATCAGAAAAACTAAATTTTGACCTCTCAGGGCAAACAGACTTCTCTCATTTTTAGCATGCTGAAGTAGGATTGCTTTATTCTCATTTTCATGATTTCTTTTCTCCTCTTAAGAGAAGGTATTTTGTATTACATGTCTTACATGAAGTGGGCAACTCTCTCTCCCTCTACCCTGCCTGGTGTTCCTATCTCAGTGCTATTATTTCCCTCCACTTCATATTGTGTAATTGTTTTTTTACCCTTGTGTGTTCCCTCCAGACAAAATATTCTGATTCATACAACAGAGGTGTTTGGTTTTGTGGTTTGGTTTTTTTTTTTTTTAATTGGACAGTTACTTCTATGGGCAGAGCCTGAAGAGAGGCCTGCCTTTTGCCTTTAAATTCTTCTGAAGTGGTCAAGCTGACACTTTTTTTCTTAGCTGTCAGAGAACAAGTGTTTTTTGTAAAGCAACAAATTAAAAAACAATTACCTTGGAAGATCTACGGATTGGCTTCCATATGGAATGCAGTCACTAGTAAGCATTGTATTCTTTGATGTAATGGTTTACGTTCTTCCACAAAGAACTGAAATGCCTACTGAAAGTAAATCTGTCATTAGCTATTAAAGTGAACATGCTGAGGTTCATGTGCATGTTTACAGGTTCTGTATAAACTTCATCCCTTAAAATTAACCAAGGATACTTGGCTGCAAAGAAATAGTTTGTCTTAAAAACTTAGGGTAAAAATATAAAGATTATTATTTCTTAATTTGGTCATACATTAAAAATGACAGTGGATATCTGTAATTGCAATTACTTCAACTGATCTTCAAGCCAGTTGCAGGACAGATAGAAGTCATGGTACAATAATTAATTTAAGATAATGTTTTTAGTATGAGGAAGTATCTTTTATTTTTCTAAACTATATGCTGCAAAAACACAAGCTTTTGGGCCTGTCAGAGTGCTTTCAGATGTGATATGAAAGCAATAAATTTCACTACCACAGACTAGCTGGTAAGAGTCACTCTTCTTTAATGTGAAGTATCAGGCAGCCAGAGCAGCATTGTAGAAAACAACTACAAAGAACAGGAGATGATAATGGTGGGGAGGTGTAAGTAAAAGTAATAAGGTGATTCTCATTCTGAGTGACATAAAAATCAGCAATTAATCTTTGTCATAGACATCGCTGTGTCTGACTTTTTTTGTTTGTTTGTTTTTTGCTTACATTGGATTTAGGAATTTTTACTGGGCTTTTTTACCCTAAACTCATGTTTTAGAGGTGTCTTGTTAATTGTGCAATCAGTGTTTAACTGGGAAGTTCAGTGTTTTTATTTCAGATTGGTAGTTCACAAAAGCTTGTCTGCTTAGGCCTAATGTGCTAGATAGCATACAAAAGTTATACTCTGTATCTATCAAATTTGTCTTGCCCTTGTTCATGGAATCCTTATCACTGCTACAGCATCACTAATTTAAGACTGTAGGAATAATGAGCCTTTTCACTCATCTCATACTTCTAATCAGAGTTTAGATTTCAATTTACTGAATCCTGCAAAGCTTAAGTCTCTTTTTAAGAGAGCAATATGTGCAGTTTAGCTTGAAACATAAACAGTTAACATTTGGATCTTGTAATCACTTGGTAGCAAGGCATTTTGCCATTTGCAGGAATCATTTTAATTGTTGTTCATTCCAATTGCTACAGCTGAAGGCTCTCAAAACTGTTATCTTAATATTATCAGTAATGGTTTCTGTTCTGACACTGAGAATGAAAAGCATGTAAGTTGAACCATGGCTTGTATTTGAAGGTGGATTCTTTCAGCTGCCTTGTTGCATTAGAGAAGGTACAGAAGTTTCCACTTGGATTATATATGTGTGTGTGTGTATATACATATACACAAAGTATTCATGAGGCCAGATGGATTTTAATTCTGTGAAGGAATGAAACAGAATTTTGTCTGGAGGTTAAGGGAGAACACTTTTCTTCTTGCAGTTTTGTTTCAAGGAAAATTGCTGGCAGAAGTTAAAGCTGAAATGAATGCACCGTGAATTGTTCCTTTCTTCTAATTTTTTTGTTTGTTTGTTTCCTTTATTTCTGTGTTAATGTCAGCTGAAAGAAATAAAATCCTTTCTTTGTTTACAAAATGTAATACTAAAGTTACCCCTTCTTAAAGGTGTTTTGTACTTCATACAAATGCTACCTTAATGCTCAGCATCATTCACGCTCATTTGTAAGTTGCATGTCATGCATTAGTCACATGGCAAAACCATATAAAGATGAACCTTCTGCTAATTGCAAGGGCCTGCACATTTTCCTTAAGGACAGTTCTGATACACCAGAAAAATTTCTTTGACCTAGAAATACTGTAACCATAACTGTTCAAAATTGAAAACTGTTGAATTTTTCCCAACAGTTTCATTCAGTTTTTCTCTCTCCATTTCCGACAGGCCTAGATGCCTTTTGTGATTCTTATACTGTCTCCTGCATGACGGGCGTGCACCATCTTCAAGCTTTAACTTCTCTCTTCAGTACTGACTGCTGTGTTTTAGCAACCCCCTTAAGATTCTTGTTAGAGCTACACTTCCCTGTAAACTCGCCATTCCTTCAATGCTGGTGTCTCTTTTGGTTTTCTATTTCTGTACATGTGTAGCTTTGCCAGATATGTACCTAGTCATACAAAATGTTATTACAACCATTTGCTGTGTAATACATTAGTAAAACAAAACAAAAACAAGTTACAATGAACTTTATAAGTAGCTGTTCACTATGGAAAAAAGGTAGTTAAAAATATCACACAAGGTATTACTGAAATGGCATGATGGTGATCTTTACAGGAGAAAAACCAAATCAGTAAAAGTAAGGCATGTTCTCCAAGTGCTTTAAAATATATTTAGAGACCTATTATATGGTTAACATCAATATGGAACTCTGGATGTCTTCACTTAAGATTATTCTAAGGTAGCGTTGCTGTTTAGTCTTTGTGTGAGATTTTGGCAATTATGCTTTTCTCTACTAATCTTGGTGTTCAGTGATTTGTGTATTTGTCTAACTTCTAATAAACTCACTCCAACTCAGGTGTCTGTCTTTGTCTGCTTAGTAGTACTTTACTTTCTTCTTTTACAATTCTTCTCTAATAATCACCGAAGATTTCTATGAAATAGGAAGTGGTCACTTCTAATCTTACTAAACTGTTATGTTTAGGGTTTTTTTTAAGAGTGAAATACAGAATTGTGGTCAGCTGGAAGTTTCTTTGGCTCAGCACAGCAGTGGAAAACATGAATGAAATGTATGAAAAAGTACTTCCATTGTGCTTTATGGTTTTTTTTGGTGAAAGTTAAAATGAAGGCCATGAGTTTAGGCATTCATGTTTCTTACCAGAAATATTTTTGTTTAAGGGTTTTAGGATTAAACAAACGTGTTTGCGAGTAATGTAGATGTTTAGAAAAAATAAACCTTTTTTTTTTTTCTTAGACTGGTGAAATGCTTTTGCTTGAGGCTTGTACTGTATTAGCCACACTGTGCTCATGAAATGGTGACAAGGTGGTGGTGGTGAATGGTTTGACTGCTGCGCTGGGGTTTTGCTGATTTTGAATCATGGCTTGAGCATGTCTTCACCTTTTGGAAATCTTTGTTACAGTTTGGAGGGAACCCTTTCGTTTTGGTAAAGTTACAGCTATCTGATGTCCTGTGTTTCGGTAGTTGTACCACATATATATTAATAGCAGTCTAAACAAAACTGTTTCATCAATGAAATGTTTTTGAGCCAGGTTTGGGGGAGGGCAACAACCTCTTGCACTTTCACATTTGTTCAATTTTTTTCAGGATGGCACTGGATCTTTAAAACGCAGTGGTTCCTTTAGCAAACTTCGTGCTTCCATTAGACGCAGCAGTGAGAAGCTGGTTAGAAAGCTGAAGGGAGGAAGTTCACGAGACAGTGAACCAAAGAACCCAGGGTAATTATCTATTCTTAGCTGTGCTGGTGTGCCCTCCTTCTGTGCCTCCACTGTAGACTAGGGCAGTGAAATCAGTGTCAAAAATCTGAAACAAATCTGACTTCTCTCTCTTTCCTGTTTACCATATCATTATGGGTTTGGATGTACATATTTCTAATAAATGCATAAAATATTAATCATTTTTTGTCTGCTGTAGAGAAGTTTAGACATTAAAAGGCACTACTGTTATTCATAATAGCATTTGTGGGTGTTCCCCAACATAATTGCTATCAGTTTGGCAGGATTTTTTTCCCCTTGCTGTGTAAAACTGGAACTCATTTAGTTGACAGGAAACAACAATGTGTATTTGAATTTACACTTTAAACTGCTGTAGCAGCTGTATCTATGAGTAATATAGTAGATGATGATGGTAGTACCTTAGCCAGGGATCTGGAGATAAATTCAGGCTGATTTGGTAATTAATTTCACTGTTGACTACCAGAGACTTGATGCTGCAGGCACTGAATCCAGTTCAAGGTCAAAAATTCTTTTGTGTTTTTTGCTGCATCATTAGGAACTGCCTCTGAGATGACAGATTGGGAGTAAACTGAAAAGCATGTGATACAGAAGAAGGAAAGACACAAATGTCAAATGATTTAGGGAAAGCAAGCAAATGCAAGCCAGAATAAACAAAAGGGATTCCTTCTTTGTCTTTAGTATCAACATTTTTATATGTTGATTTTCTGTTTCTGTTCAGTTCTGTCCAGAGTTCATACGTTGTAGTTCAGGTATATTCTTACATGGATAGATGCATCTATTCATAGCTAATCTTGTGTTTTCTCCTCGTTGTGAGACATGGAAAGGTTTTCAGTATCTTACACAACTTATTCTCTGTAGTAAGTAGAGCTAACTTTTTCTGCAGATAAATTAACTCTTGTGATTATAACTGTAGAAAATTATGCTTATGTATAACTGAAGACATTTGGCTTTGCAGTGTGCTGTAAGAACTCCTCTGCCTTTTTGTCTGCACTTCAGTAGTGTTAGTCCATCAATGCAGAAATGACCTCTCCATATTAACATTAATTATGCTGTGGGGTCTGTATCACCAGATTTCCTCATCTAAAGATATTAATGTGTAACGAATTTGAAAATAAGGCAGTATTTTTCTTGCTTTCCCTTTTTGATAAAATGGTATTCTTTTTCAGATGTCACCATAGTTATGAAAGAATAATTTATTCTTAAAACTTGTAATAAGTATATTGCCTTGACAGGCATTTATGTAGATATGCATGTTGAGTGTGAAAGACGAATAAATATTGCAGGTTTTTTTCTTGTAAAATACAGATGTTTTTAAATCTTAATTTATATTGCCTGGTTTTAACAGCAAATGCAAAGATTCCTAGTATTAAACACCAGCTGTGTTGATCATGAATCATAGCTGTAAGCATTGATATTCCAAGAAGTAATTTTGATTTCTTTTTCTGAAGAAACTTCAGTAATTATTTTTATTTTTCAGTTTAATAAGAAGGATATTCAGTTTCTATAATGCAGACCTTTTGGGTTTAGTGTGTCTAATGGCTGAATATTGCAATACTGACATAACAAATGAGTCATTTTTGTTATGAAGTCAGCCAGTCTAGGTACAAGACTTATCCATTCTACGTAGAAAACTTATCTTCCTCCCTCTTTACCAGTATGCCTCTGTATTCCCTGCCTGTGTCTCTAGGAAGGCTTTTTTTTTTTTTTAATGGATTCACACCTGTTACTTATTCTGTGCTTCTGTAAATAGTTACTGACAGTGTGGGTATGGTTGTGAATGAAGAATACTCAAACAGAAATACATCAATATCACACCATGAAAGAAATATGTAGTTTTCATGTTCTTGTTTGATAAAGAAGGTTGAAGGGAATAAAGTGGAAAACTCATTAGGGAAGTTGATTCTTTAAATTCAAGCAAAAGCCTTTTTGACAAAGAGCAAGTCTCATAAGAACTGTTGAGACATATGTTGCCTGAAGCATGGTATCAGGTGTTTATAGTATTTCAGAATTCAGTAATAACTGAAGCTGGCTTACTTACTGTTAGGTTTGATTTTTTTGATTATTCACTTTTAAAAAAGTAAGATTTGTAAATTAAGAGGAGGGGTTGGACTAGATGACCTTCAGAGGTCCCTTCCAACCCAGACCATTCTATGATTCTATGGAAAAAACCCTCCACTTTTTTTATTGCTATTACTTATGCACAAGAAAAAACAACTGCATGCTACTTGTGCAATCATGTTTCTAACATGGAGGGAATTAAAAGTGCATTTGCCAAAGTAAAGTTCATAAGTACGTTTATTAAAAACAAACAACCAAACAAAAACACACACAAAACCAAAAAACTAAAACCCCAAACCAACCAAACCAGACAAAAAACCCACAAACAAACCAGTATCTCGTGGATGATGAAAAGTTTTGGGGTTTTAAATGTATTTGTATTTCAGCAAGAACCTAAAGTACTAGTGTAAATTTTTACTGGTGGATTTTCATTTCCCTGTAATGTTTTCCATAAACTTCTGCACTCTTTGGAAGAGTTTTAGATAACATTTTCTTTGTGTTTTACAGATTAACTTACTTTGACTTCCACATATAACCTCTGTTGTATGTGTTTCCTTGAATAAATGAGAGGTGTATATCATGCATGAGTCCTTGCTTTGTTGTTCTAACACTCATGTCAAGTATTTTAAATGGTGTGCATTCTAGCTTTTGAAATGTTCAGCTGTAGTGCTAGGTAAGCTTATGTTACGTGGCAGCTGTTGCCTGTGTTAGTGTTTTGGTTCATTATTCTGCTAAGCCTTGGCTTTATAAAAGCATTTTAAATTCATGCTTCACTTTGACAGTCTTGCTTCAGTAGAAAGAAAAACTGATTAATATCTAATGTGATCTGTATGGATAAACCTTTCCATGGTATTGGAAGACACTGGAAACTTACTTGAGGTAGCGCTGCAGGATTAGAGCCTAATTGTTTTGCAAATAGCTCATCAAATATGTACTCACAGCCCTCATTTAGTAGTTCTGACATAGCTAAAGAGCTAGTGAAAAATCAAAGCAAACATTCTAAGTAATGTCCAGACATTTTGTGAGATAAAGGACATCAGGCATTCCAGTTGTAGTCAGCATGATGATAGGAGGCTTAAGGTTAATCTTGAATTCCATTGCACACTTAAAAATATTCTTCTTACATTTTGTGTGTGTTTGAGAAATGTTGATAAAGTATTAGTCTTTGTCTCAAACAGCAGTAGATATTACTGTTAATGCTGTGATACTGTGATTGACATTAGCTCCTGTTGTAGGTAATTAATTTCCACTCCCTCCAACCTGTTGCTTTCAATACAGTATTCTAGGGCTATTATTACCAGTGCTTAGAGCCAAAAGAGTTCATAGCAGCAACCATCTTGTTTTGCTTCACTTTGAAATGTTTTAAATAAATGCTTTTTAAAATAGGTCCTGGAGACTTACCTAGATGAGGCAGAAAGTACTAACCCAGTGTTTGTCATAGTTTTCCCAAGTTAGACACTGCCTACATGACAAACTTATTCATGGTTCACATTTTTTTCCTAAACTCTCTGAATAATTTGATGCTTTTATACAAAGCTGCATAAAATCAAAAGTGAGAATTAGTTAATAAAAAAGATGTGATGTCAGTGTATTAATTTGATATGCTTTTAAAATTGAGATTTTGAGTTGAAGTGAAATCAGTTGCCTGAAATGTTTAAGCTCTGAGGAGCTTGTAATTCTTTTGTTTTTATATGTAATTTAGAACAAATACAAACCTAAGCTATGTAGTTATCTTAAAAGGTGTCCCTCAGACCATTGTGGAGGCATTGTTAAAACTCCTTTAGCTGTGCATTGCTTGTTGTGATACTTGTGGTTTTAGAGCTGTTAATTTTCAGCTATTCTGATCGGTTTATCCTTGCATGTTCACTGTCCTGGTTGCAGCATGAAGCGTGCCAGTTCTCTGAATGTTCTTAACATGGGTGGCAAGGCTACTGAAGATCATTTTCAAGTAAGAAGCCCTACAATACTATTACAACACTAGCTATCATCAGTAGGGTTTGAGATTAAAAAAAAAAAAGAGTATGATGAATAATAAAAGAACAAACTCCTAGTGATTGACAACATCCTATCTTGGCAAGATGTTTATAGCACATGCTTAAGGCATCGTTCCATAACACTTGTGAATTATGCTTAACTTTAAGCAAGTGCTTGAGTCCAACCAGTAAAGAGCACTGACTTTTATGATACCAAGCAGTATCTGGCTTAGGAGCTTCTAACTATTACAGCAGATATGAATCCTTTGGAATCTTATGTTCTTGTAAATGCTTCTTAAAAATACAAGAGTTTAAAGCCCAGTTTCTAAGTATTTGACCCATTTATTGCAAAGGGCCAAATCATCTTAATTGCTCTACATTTTCAGATCCCCTTAAATGTGATTTCGCTTGTTTCTGAGGTTGTACAGGAACAGTCTCTAAAAGTTTGTCTGATCTATGTTATGCTTCTGCTAATACAAAACCTCCTTATTTTGCTTATCTGTACATAGTGTGCCCAATTGCTACTCGCCATTTCTTGGTGTTGCCTAATAAGTCACTGTTCCTTAGATTGTCCAATAAGCTAGCAATGTTCTGCATTCTAAACACTGTGCATTTACTAACACAGTAACTACAACTAATTATAAGATAAAATGGCTTCTCTACTAACCAAACTGTATGAGAGGATCTTCATCATGGAGCAAGAATGGCCCAACTGTATGGGTCTAATTTTCACTGTTGAGTGGCAGAAAGGCATCTTAACTTCATTATTTTTAGTGAGCGTACTGCAGTTCTCTGTGAAGTGTGTGCAAAACTTTGCTTAGAGTGAAGTTCAGCCAAAATCCAAAAAATCCAGGGTGAAGTACAATTCTTTGCAGCATCAAGGCCAAGGTGCTCCTGAACCGACTCCTTTGTATATAATTTGTGTGACTTCCAGAAGAGTGGTTTATTGTTTCTATTAAAATTAGTTCTCACTCATGAACTTTTGTGGTTCGCTCATTATAGACACTCATGGCCATTCCCATAGATGGGCTCTTGCATTTCTGGTACAACTTGGGTCAGGATTGTAAAGGGTGTGTATATATACATAGCAAGAGACCTTTTCAGTATTGCTAATTAAAAGTTGGGAAAAGGATTTTTATTATATACAGGGGGAGCTGGTGTGAAAGTCCCCCTACCCAACATGAACAAGGCTCATTCTCCATAGTTCCTTGTATTTCTTTGTTCCTGTTTGTTAAAGCCAGTAATTGTGTGTGTGTGTTTGTTTTAACTACCTGGACATCTGCTTAATTTATTTATTTGTTTTTTTTTTCCCCTTCACACAGGAGCGAAATAATTGTCTGACAGACTCGAGAGCTCTGAGTGTCAGTCATACTGATTTGGCGCATTGAGATTCTTGGACAGAAGCTAGCTAATATTCCTTTGTGAATAAAGAAGCACTGAGACCTTCAAAGCTTTGGTTCCTCATCACTATGCATAGGAACACCGACTTTGTAGTTTGTTTTTTTTTTTTTTCCAATGGACTGCTGTTTTTACTTTTCTAAATAGGGGTGATTTTAAACACAGCATTAGTGGGTATTTTCTTCTAAAGGAAAACTATATAGATGTATATTGCTCATTGCACTGCTCCCATTCATGCTACTTAGGCTGATTTCTTTAATAGATCTGAATATTACAGCAGCCAAAAAAAAAAAAAGAAAAGGTAAAAATACAAACATATGTAAAGCATACCAAAATGCAAAGATCTCTGAAAATGCAGGCAAAATTAAATGTGTAGCAGGAAATATATACAGTGCTAGAATGAGAGAATGATAAATGTATGCATTACTGTAAGAATTCAGATTGTGCATACTGCACCACTGATTCTTGTAATGTTAGAAACCTGAGCTGGCAAAACAGCACTTAGCCACAGCTTACTTAACCACTAGACTATTAAATCTTACAGAAGTGATGGTTGGGGTTCCATCACCTATAGATAGCATGCATAGCAATACCTATGACCCTGACTTTGATACTTACTGATGTAAGTCTTAGGGCACAATAGTTGATGGAGACAGGATGGTTCATGTTGATCAGGAGAAATCAAAAGTTGACCTTTACCTTGAAGAATACTGAAGTTTTGGACTGCAACTATCCCAGAGCACCTGCTGTTGCTCTTGGGGGGAAACATCAAGCCTCAGGTTGGTTTTCCTGCGTGTTCACTGGAATTCACAGTCCTGTTACTTGCTGAAAGTGCTCCAGCATTTCTTTATGCTGATTCCAAATCCTGCCTTTCTTTGCAATAGCTGGTGGCAGCAGAAGCAAGCAGCTGAATGCTAGGCTGCTACACCATGGAGTAGCTGCTGTGCAAAAGACCACTCAAATCCCAGGGGCCCCAGTGGAAGCTCTAGATGGCTGTAAGTGGCAAGGAACTCACTTGGCCACATGTCCATGTTAAATCTACTTATGTTAAATATATATGCTGTCTGTATACAGGACTGCTGCTGGAACTATGTTTTAAGTATTTTATAGACACTAGTACCATTTGCTTTTCTGTAAAGCTTGTAATTTTGTTCTTTTTCTGTAAAAATTGTTACTTTTGTGAGGTTGGATAAGAAAGTCAAAAAACCCCACCCATGTGTGTACAAATGTATTTGTGGTCGTAGTTGTGAGGTGGAAAATACTGAATGGAATTAAACTTTGGGAAAAGCTGGAATATTCATTCAAGGTTAGCACCAACTGAAGGAGTTAAAACATAGGGACATAAGCAAGTTTCAATGGATGAACAGGCTGTGAAGAGTCATTAGAATTAGTACCTTGTAGGAATATGTGACTGGCTTTGCATCTGGTTTTAAGTTGAGTTACAATACCTGATGCAAACAGTTGTGTCTGTAATGCACTTAACATTTACCAGGAGGTACCTTATTAGCATCTCTTTAAGGAAAGCTGTGTGTGGCTTGCCTGCTACAGAGACAGTATAGGAACAGGGAGACTGATGCTGCTAATGTGTAGAATGTTTAGCACAGATTAGTGCAATTCATTAATGAACTTTGAGCAAGAACAGATTGTTGCTCAGTTATCTAACAGTATATACTCATGTAATGTAGACTCTTGGGTTTTAATCTTTTTATTAAGAGCTTTTTATATTAAAAAAGTACATAATATATACTTCTTTTGCCCCTAAAGCAAAACATGTTAAATGCACCCATTGGTGAATTCAGTTCTCTGGACAAAGCCTGGCTGAGCTAGCTTTGCCCAGGCAACTCTGCGTCAGGTTGCCACGTGTCCAACTGACAGGAGAGCCCTGCTGCAGCCCTCAATTCCCTGAACAGCTTGTGCCAGTGGCTGTCCTGTCCCACTGGCTGTGGCAAGAAACTCACTGCAAACGCCCCTTGTAATCAGCCTGTTTCACACCAGCACAGTGCTACTGCCATAGGAGTGGCTCAGCAGGCCTTGGAACACGGTTCTGCAGTCACTGTTTCACTTGGAGATGGTTAAAATCTGGCTTCCAAAAAAACTCATGGAACTGTTGGAACACAGAACTGACTCTGGTAATAAGGAATCACTTAAAAGAAAATGAAGAGTGTGTTTTCTGCATTCATCTGTCATCTTTGAAGGAAAATTGGTTTTGCAGCCTTTCTAAAAAAACCCTAAAAACCAACAAAGAAAAACAACCCCCAAAACCTCCCCAAATAAGACCAACTTGTGTAAATAGCAATGAACTATTTGACCACGCCAGGTTACAGTGCACATGATGTTTTTAAAATGTGAGACCATGGTAGGGTGATGGTGAAGGAGTTTTCTTGTTCAGGACCTTACTGTTGGTGGCATTACTAGCACTGTGCTTTTAACCTTTTTACAGTATTTTAAATTGTGTTGGAAGATTAAGTTATTGAGCTACTGCTTATTAAACAGTTTTTACCTGTAAAGGGTTTTTTTTGTTTGTTTTTCAGAGAGGAAACAAATTTCAAGACTTTTCTAATCTATAAATGTCTAAGGATGATAGCCAGGCCCTTACAGTTATGAACCAGTAAGCTCTTTGCAGTTTGAGAAGAACAAAAACAGAGTCAACATTTCTTGTGTTTGAATCATGAAGGAATTGCATTCAGGACATGGTTTGTATTCATTTACATTTCAGGTGGGCTTCTCAGTTGGCTTTTATGTAAGATTTTCTTCTGGAATTTCCTTTGTTCCAGTTATCACAGTCTGCATAAATGTAAAACCAGAATACCCAGTCTTGTAATTCTAGGGTGTCTTTAGTACCAAATTAAATCAACCGTGCTGATGAAAGAGAAAACTGAGAGACATCTTGTTAGGAAAATTGCAACCTTAGCAGTGCTCTTTGTCTTTAAACACATTTGTCCTTGCCCAGAATGGTAAGGGTGAATCATCATTAAAAACAAAATAAAGGACTCCAGGCTGACCCAGTTACTCTAGAACCTCCTACAAACAGTGGCTGGTTTTTCTGGGGTGCATAGTCAGCAAGGGTCACGTGTGGGATGAATCATACATGGAACTGTTAACTGATGGAAAGGTGCCTGTTGCCCTTCGGTTTTTCTGGTTGTGTGCCAGTCTTTAGGAATACTGGCAATATTTGGTCTTGAGTTTAGATTTTGTAAAATATTACTGTACAGTGTGACTCCTTCAATGATTTGCTCTTCTCCTAGAGGAGTATCTGGACTATTGCTGTGATGTTTGTGCTTGCAGCACTGCAGGGATAGAACATAGCACTTAAACAACAGAAAAACAGTTGGACACCTTCTCTAGACTTTGTACATTTTCTTAGAACAACACCTCCACCCTCCCCTCACAAGCCCTCCTGAACAGTAGTAAATTAAAGTGGTTTTAAGTTTGAGAAGTATTTGTGCTTAAATTGTACCATTTGAATCCAGTACTTCTGTTAAAAGTGTGGTTCTGTTGTAAATACATAGTAAAAGGGGTGTGCAGTGGTTTGTTGAAAGTGTTTACAATACTTGATGAGTTCAAGTTACTTTAGTTTCTGTTATGCAGGTCCTGTATTTTGTCTGGAAGCTGCTGAGAGAATTGCATTGCTGGTTATGTCAGCCTATACTGAGAGAATAAATGTTGAAAGATGTGATGCTGTGAAGTTTAGCCTTTTGTTCCAGCAAGTTTACTTACTTTGATGTAAACATGGGATTTGTAAACTTTTCCCACGCAAATAGCTTAGATCTGAGAGAAATCTTGAACGTTTATATGTGATTTTTTTAATAAACCACTCCCAGCAGTGAGTGGTTTATTAAAAAAACAAACAAAAAAACAGAGCTCTCATGGTCAGAGTTTTTGGTGGTTTTATGTTAAAGCCCAAAGCAAAGACGCAATCCACAGTGCCACCATCTGATGATACAGGTTGAAAGACCTGAGTCGTTGAGAAGTTGTTTATCCTCACAGTGAAGTTACAAAACTGACTTTATTTATGGCTGCTTTTAAATGAGAACTACTTAGAGAACTGTAGTTGGAAGTTCATGTAACACTCCAGCTACATCAGAGAGCTCGAAGCTGCTCTAGTAGCTGCACTGGCAATAAAAGTGAGAGACTGAAAACTGTACAGCAGGAACAAGCACAGTGAAGTAGCTTTTAAAATCAGATCAGTCCTGAGGCTCCCTATACTTACACTCAAGTCCCAATTCAAGCATGGAAAGTTACCAGGTCTGTAAGTTTTAAATTGCACAGTTAGAAGCGTCATACCTACTTGTCTTGCCCCATAAAACTTTGCTGAAAAGTAAACTTCCACAAATGTTATTTGTAACACAGTAGTAATTCTTGTCCCCTCCTCAAGAAACTGTTGAGACTGTTTAGTGTGCTTGACTCAATCTAATAGGGCAGTTGTGTCAATTCTTTATCTTTACCAAGCACAAATTACTTTGGTTCTAGATTTCCAAAGCAATGTTTCCAGAACCCAGTATGATCTCCCTGCTTGAAGATGGCTCTTTAAATACATCACAGATCCATGGATTCATTTGAAACTTCAAAACTTTCTCAAGTGTCACTTAATGTATCAATGCATAGAAAAATATTTAACTGTAATCTGCCAGGATAAAGATGATAGAATTAATGCAGTCTAGAATGTAAATCATCTTTGTAAAAATTACTTAAGGTTTTCTTTTTCCTGTATAGAAACAAGTATCAATTGTGAAATCCAAAGATGAATAAAGCTGTGTAAAGGGAAGCTTCTTAAATTGCCTTTATTAAAACTTAAGCATACCTCAACGCTTTGACACAAAGCTTCAACGAGGGCAGATGCTTTGTTTAGTCTTCATGAGGGCTTGCACCTCCACAACTGTACTAATGCCAGACAAACAGTTTTGATTTCTGCCTGGATGTGAGTAACTAAAGAAAGGGTTAGAAACTGCAGATGAGCATTCAGGTCCTCAGACTGAGCTTCCAGCTGGAGAGTTAAGTAGGAACCAATGTGAGCAGCGACCGGAGGACTTGCTCAGGTAAGCTGTTACTTGAATTCATTAGTAAAGTGCTTTTCATCAAGTAAACTGGGACTTTGGTTACAGACCCACCTCTGACTCTAACACATCTCATTCCTGCAAGCAGTCAGGTTGCAGAAAGAGCTATCAAAATAACTTCAAGCTTAAGATGTGTATCAGACTCTTCTAACATGGTTGAGTGAGGCAGGCTCCCATGACAGGAGCCTGGAATTTGATGAGACTTTCGTATGTGAATGTTCAGGTGGCATTTGACTGACTTCCACTAACCAGCTATACCCATCTGTGGCTTTGCTTTTGTTAACAATCAAACTTAGTAGGACACAATGAGCAGTGTATTGGCTCAAATTCCTGTCCCAGATACATGGGCAAGGGATGTAAGATGGTAGTGGGACTCTGTTACCTATGCTGCGCTAGTTTATCTTCCCTTAGTACGCAAAGGCTTC